>NC_133616.1:59149266-59475377 GCF_964106895.1 Numenius arquata | reverse complement strand
ATAAGAAAATATGCAAATCAAACTATTCCTCTAGTAGAAGTGCATAACATAAAGACCCAAAGACTGTTCATCAGAGTTGATCCTGTCATGGAAATGATCTCCAGAGATTTGTGCCATTGAGAAACTTGGGTCGTGAAGAGCTGTCTCAAATTTCCTGGATGGATTTTCAAAATGGTATTGGTTTCAGGTTTGGCTAGCTACCAAAGTTCATACCCATTTGGTAATGTAGAAGGTAAGTAGCCAAAAGTTTTATTTCCTGAATGAGAAGTGAGTTTTTCACTCTGAGAAGGTAGAGAGAGAAAAATTTACTTGCCCATATCTACTCAGTGGGAAAGATAAGTTACAGGTTAGAATGTCATATGAAGGGGGACACATAAATCAGCATTTATCCTTTCTCCCCTCTTACCAGTATTTCTATGTAAGGGGAATCTGAAGGTCAGACAGAAGCTGTGCTGCGCTACATAAAGCAAGCCTCAATTCAGACTGAGGACTAGATCCTGATTGTCCCACATTTCTCCCTTTCATACTTCACCCAAAAGAATTTCAAAAACTAACAGAAAAAGATTAATCCCTTCAAAATATCTTGTGTTTGATGAATAGGCTATTGTAACAAAAAATGTTCTGTCAAAACTGTTTTTACTTTGTACATTTTCAGTGTAAAGGTGCACACCCTCTGCAAATACATACATGTTAGGCATGAAGTGTAGACTCTGTATTGTGAAGTCTTGTTTTGGTTAAGTGCCTCTTTGTGACTCATGATGAGTACTACAATTTGTAGTCAAGAAAAGACAAAAGGTAAAGGTGCTCAGATTATCTTAAAATCAGTTTTACACCAATTCTTAGTTCTCAGCCAAACATAGTGAGTTTGTACACTATGCATTTTATTCTTTCTTCACCTGACAGCATTTTCGCTCTAAACTTGTCTTGATTAGCCATTACAGGGTATTGTTACTGCTGATTTTTAGACTTATTCAAGTGAATATTAAAAAGATCAGGAATATGTCAGAAATTCAAAACATACTGACTCAAATGCTCAGCAGTTACTATGAAAAGCTTCGTTCTCCTCCCATATACTTATGCTAAGGAATATATGATCCATAGAGTGGGAAAAAATGTTTCTGTCAAAACTAAATATACTATTGTTTAGTCTCTTTCTTATTTAGGAGTATCAACATCATTAAATTTGCAATTTTTCGATTTGCTAGCATTAATGATAATAATCTGTATAGAACCACTCAACTCCTCAGCAAAAGCGGTTCTTTATGAAACTGCAGTCTTCTTAGATTTTTCTACTGTTCCAGAGGCAGTAAAGAAAGAGAGGAGATTTGGAAAACTGAAGGAGCAAAAAGACTTTTAAAATGTCTGTACAAATTGCTGCATTTTAGGAGTTAATGGACAACATTTCTGCTTCAGGAAGTGTATTGAAGCACTTTATACTCACAATAGCAATTTTTACACCACCACCATTTATTTAACTGGCAAGGGCTGAATTATCACAGTGTTTGCTATAGAAAATAAATTAATATTAAATAAGATCTTCTAGCGAGGAGAAAATGTTCAAAGGTGACCAACTAATAAAAAACAGATTTGTACTTTCCCTTTCTTAAAGAATAGGAAAACAAACAAACAAACAAACAAAACCCCCAAAACAAACAAACAAACAAAAAAAAACCCCAAAAAACCACAACACACCCCTCCCCCCCAAAAAAAAACCCAAACCAAAAACCAACAAACCTAACATAGTTTTCCTTTGGTTTTATTTTAGGGTCTGTGGACAAAATAAGAACTGACATGGATATAACACCTCAAATATCTTGGAGAGAAAACCTGAAGTAAGTGGGGGTTGCTAATATTATTTCTATTAGCATACCTTTAATCAAACATCTAGAGGAAAATATGTCTTTGTTAAAGATTCAATGTCATCATTTCTGCCAGCATGGATGTAAAAAAAAGCCTAAAATGAATCTTGCAGATGGACCGAGGGAAACTAGTCTTGCTACTATTGATATTTCTAAGTAAAAAAAATAATGACTATTGTTCTTTTAAAACATTCTAACTTTCTTATTCCTGTGTCCTCCATACATGAGAATAGGATACTAGCTGCAACATTCAAAATTAGGGTTTTTTCACTGTACATCGTCTTCTTATGGAAATAACTTCAAACATCAAAAAATGATTTTTTTTGTTTAATGGAATCTATATTCATTCGAGCATAACAAAACCTTTTACTTGTCTGTGGCAGCAACCACCGCTTGCCATCGCTGTAGTATTTGCACTCGTTTAGCAGCCTCCAATATGTCTTTAATATCTTTGCATATTAAAGTGAACTTAAATGATAACCAAAGGGTACCAGAACAGGATTACTACACGGTTTTCTGAGTTAGCCTAATAGTTCAAGTAGCTTTCATTCAGGACTCCTGAAAGTGCAGGTCATGTTAAAGTAGCTCTTTGAACTAGTTTAAATCAAGAATGTTGTACTGCATTCAGAATCTTGGTGGATTAACACATTAGAAAGCAATCCGGGGAAAGAATTTGATTTTGCAGCAAAGCTAGCTTTAACGAAAGGATTGGAAAATTCATGCTTGCTAAAAGTAAGTGTAATGGTTCCACTTGTTTCATAACATTTCACAAAGCTGCTTTTGCATGTTAAAACTGGCTTTCCTCTCAGACATTTTCCTTCTATTTTGTAAAATCTGGTTTTTTTGAAGTGCAGACTGAGCTCTGCATTTGCAGAAAAACATAAGATATTTATAAAACTGTGCTCATCACTGCTAACCCTTGTTAGCAGGCCAATAGGTGCTTGTAGTTGTTTGTGCCACTGGAGGTTACTACTAAAAAGTCTTCAATCTGTTTAAAAACTCAGAGAATATAATACAGTCCACGATCTAAAGCATATGCAATCTACTCAGGGAAGACAAGGGGTTAAGAAAAGAGATGCTGAATATTCAAACAGGTGGCTACTATGAAAACCTTAAAAACTACCTTATTTCCACAAGTTCTTTCTGTTGTTTTGTTAATTTCCCCTGCTAGGTTGAATTTAACCCTATTTAATATGACTAAGTTAAATCCTTTTGGAGAGGTTCATTCAGGTTATCAATGGAAAGGCAAAGGACAGCAGGGCTAATTCGAGTCAGTGTAGCACAGCAGACATCAGAGACAGACAAAATATTTTTGAATGAAAACTTCACAAAAGCCATCTGAGAGTGTCTCTGGTGTAATGCGGTCTCAAACTTCACTCTGTATGTACTGCTTTAAGCTTTGCCTTTTAGTAGAGAATAATTCCCAGATTCACGGAAATAAAGAACTGACATGTAAAACCTCTTTTTTTTTTTTTTTTTTTCCCCTGAATTTTCTGTAATGTGTCTCCTTTGTACTTGCTTTATTACAGATTCATGCATGTAAAGAATATCAACTACTGGTGATACAGTACACTGTAGATTTTGTTAATCCCATGCACGTATAACACTGATTATGTAACTGCAAAAAGCATCCTTTGGGTCAACAGAATGAATTGGTGAGGACTGCAAAATATTCCTGGCATCTGCTTGTAAAACTAGAAGGTGGTCATTGTCGCTGACTAAATTTCATTCTGCCAGAACTGTAACTCACCTTGTGTTAAAATCTGTGTCTCTTCATTGATTTCTTTATTGCAATCTCAAAGGGGTGCACTTCCCTTTCTAGTCAAATGATTCTGATAAATGTTTAGCAAGGTCTTAAAGATGATGTGCTGGATATCGCTGGCTATTTATTTGCTACTGAAACTTTTTTGTAATGACAAGAAATATTCCATGACAAACTCTCATCCTAATAATATCTGTAATCAAAATGGTACAAAAGCACTGCTGGTAGAACTGCATGAAAGCTTCATCTTAAAGTATTTTAATAACTGATTTTATCCCACTGTGTAATAAGAAGCAATATGGCTAGGCAAACACAAATATTAAACTATCAATCCCAATCTTCTCAGATTTTTGATACTGAAGTTTTGTACTAGGTTGGAGATATATACCGCCTATACTTTCATGTAGGCGGTAGTTACATCTCTCTCGAAAAATATCAAGAATATTCTACCAGTTATGAAAGGTCCCAAACAGTTGCCAGCTGCCAAATGACATACAGCATATGCATTCTGAGCTGATTATAACGTGGACTGAAAAAATGCTAAAGACCATGAACTCTCTACAAAGATACAGACTTTGATAACTAAACATATTATCTCTGTATTTTCCCAGTCAAATTATCCATCACTGTAGCAACAAAACCAAACTGCATTAGAAGCAGGCGTTTCCATTTAGCACAATGAACACCTCAGGGAAATGCTGTGTTCAGTTTTGTACTGCTCAAAGCCAACCTTTCACTTTATCTATATATAGGTCATCTCAGGTCAATAACGGCACCAGGAAAAATGCAAGCTAAAAAGCTGTATAATTAAAAAGTTTTGGAATGCACCTACCTACAATGCATACAGAGCTTTCTTTTCTATTATAGACACTTTCTCAATAGCATTGCCTTGATGGAGAAACTGAGTTGACCCACCAGTTCCTACAGGCTTTTTCAACATTTTGCATCAAGTTGTTTGTTATGACTAATTATTTATCAAAAATTATCATGAAACAGGTGTCTCGGAACAAAGAGCTGGTTATCTGTTATATCAAGGGCTAGTTTAACTGAAACTTAAATGGAAAGATGAAGAACGTGCAGATGTCTCTCTCTCACTAAAAATTGAGGCAGAGCTCACCAGTCAATAGGAACAGTTGATCATGTACTCTTGCTAAAGCTATTGTATTTATTATTTATTGGGAAAGTTATCAGGACTTTATATTGCAGATGCTGCAAAGTTAAAAAAAGTGTCTCTAACTGTAGCCTGTTTGAAAGACCTGAAGTCTTCAGCTTTCTTATACAATGCGTTGATAGCATTAGAAAGACAGATTGCCTTCTTTTTTGTTTTGTTTTGTTTGTGTTTTTTTTTTTTTGTTCTTGACAAACTTATCAAATTGTGCCTTCCTTTTCTCTGAGCTTGAACTCATCCACTCTGTGGTTCCACACTTCCAACATTAAAATCTTGTGTGTTAGCAACAGTTGTTCAAAGCAAAGTCAAAGGAAGAAAGATTTCAGTTTTCTTGATGTGCTCAGATTAGAACAACCTGATACTTTGGCTCTATCAGATTTAATAAAATTAGATTACAATAATTACATACTACCTTCCTGGGTCTTGATATCAGAAAGCCACTGAAGTGAGAGGGTCAGGAGTGAGGTGCTCACTGCCTTGACAGACAGCTGCTTTTTCACTGGTGGAAGTTTACTGGTAGTACCAAGTTCAACTATTCAGCTAATTCATATATCTATAACCAGAGACCACCAATGACTTTTCAGAAAACATGAGTTTTCTTGAACCTGATTTGACTAATTATCGAGCTCCAGTAATGACATCCCTATTTTTGAATCCTTGAACAGCAGAAAAAAAGTGTTTTTAATGTTTTTAAAGTTACAAACATCAGTAATTAAAATGCATTCTTCCTCTTCCACTTAATATCAAATCCCTAAGTCTTCTTCATCCTTTTCTAGTTGAAATACAAAATCACAGTTAGGGATGTGATGGTAAATCCTAACCTTTGGTTACTTTGGCTAGAAGGACACCTGGCTCCACAAGAAAATACTACAACAGTGAACAGACTGACACCTGCAAGAAGTGATTTCAACTGCAAAGAGAACATCATCTGTAAGAAAGCAAAATTTCTGCCAGAAATTCAGAAATGCAGTCAAAACATCATTTTCCTAGTAAGCTGAAAATGTATAATACCTTTCCTATTGGATTAGGTTTTAAACTTACTTTTTTTTTTCTCTCCCAGATAATACAGTCTACAAAAGCTCTAGCCAGTCTCCAATAGCAAGGAGTCAATGCAATTTAATTTCACTTGTGCAGCTACAGATGCTCCCCTGCATATCATAATGGATTTTTAGTATAGGGGAAGAATTGATGCTTTTCTTTCAGACATAACTCATTACCTATATATCAAGAGGCAGAAAAGAGTGATTTAGAATAAGTTTCTTTTTAATAACTGCATAAAGTAGATTGGGTGTTGGATATACATACATATAAATATATAAATGCTCTCAGATTTAGGCTTTGGTTCTAAGAAAACTCAGCCTCTGTTGGCATTAGACAAGTAATAAGTTGATGTTTTTAAGGAAAAGTTGTGTAATGGGATTCCAATAAAAAAAGACTCAATGAATAACTGCATATAGGTTAGCAATGTCCAAATTTACTTCAAATTTTACTCTGCATCACTCCCCATGAGTTCCTAATGAAGTTAATGGGAGTCTTGGATTCATCTTGAACATGAGCAAGGTATTCTATGTTTTAATGACTCTATAAAGTTTTTTAACTTTTATTCATTTTAAAGTGATGATTTCAAGCAGTTTTTCCCAGTGTTGCAAGGTCATTTACCCACAGGAAAGCAAACTCTCATGCTTATGTCATCATCAGACACATGGAATGAAATTGCAAAAAAGTGTGGTTTAAAAGAAAACATAGAGAGTGGTTTTTCCAGAAGCTAGAAAGATCCATATTGCCCTGCAGAAAATTACTGTACCTGGTAAGTAGCCTATGTCTGTTGTGGAGGATTTAAGTTTTTGGAACTAATGAGAACATCTGAAGAATAACATCAGTTCTAGCTCTTTCAGGAATGGTTTGTTAATTGCACATTGTGATCTGGGGTTTATATAGGAACAAATTTCCCTGCAAGCAACATTAATTACAAAGAAAGCCGGTATCTGTTGACTCACAGAAGGCATGAAGTTTGAATAACTTCCTCAACCTCCTGTTCACCGACTCACTCATGTTTTTAAAAGAATAGTAATTGCACATCACTAGGATTCCTACTGCACAGAGGCAACCATAGCACAAACCAATAGGGTAGGCCTTTCTGTAAACCAAATTTCTTAGGATATAATCACAATGTGGAATTAACATTGAGTCGCTGCTGGAAAAATCTCTGGGGACAGCAGGGATATTCTAACTGTTTTCTGTTGCTGATGCAGGTCCTGCGGAGCTTGCCCAAAAACTCTCATTGACACTCCAAAATCTATCAGGAATTCTGCAGAGATGCCTGGGTATCTGTTCTCAGGACTCTTAATGGTCATCTTTATTCAACTGCAACACAAAGGCAGCAAGGCAGCATAGTCCAGAAAAAAAAAAAAAAAAAAAAAAAAAAAAAGATTATTATTTCCTATTCCCAAGTGAATAAGACTGAAAATTAATTGTACTCTACAGTTGCCATTTTTCTCATGTGCAGAAAAACTTCTGAAGGGGTAGCATTATCTATTTTACATCAGTTCCATCCTGATATGCTGTATTTTTTAATCTGGTAAATACATGACGCATGATTTGCTCTTTAGCTTTAACTTTTCATTGTCAAAAGATATGTGATATGAATATAATTTCTAATTTCCCTGTTATAAAACAGCTGGAGTTATTACACTAAGTATGTATTTTGCAAGTAATGTTGAATTAGAAAATTATAAAAGGGACACTTCTTTAGAGGACCGATAAAATGAATATAGACATAAGTAATTCTGAGATTCTGTAAAAACACACTTAGAATTAAAAACAAAAAAAAAAAAAACCCAAAAACCAACCAACCAAACAAAAACCCACCAACCCACAAAAAAACAAGCAACAAAACAAAACAAAACCTAGAACACATTCACAGTGCAGCACATACACTGTCATTGGCTGTAAATCAATGAATATATGATGGAAAGGGAATATTGTAGGCCTTTACTTCCATAGTTTCTGCTTTCTTGGGAAGGACAAGGAGCTTTCTAGCACAGTTTAGGAAGTTGGTGGAGCTATTCTATAAATATAGAAGAGTAGGAGTAGAACTAATTCAATCCTTCATGACTGCAGCTTGCAGCAATAGACCTCTAATTCTAAATCATGAATCACATACCCAGAGAACTGTGATATAAGTTTTATGTCACAGCTAAGTATTCACCTAAGAAATCAAGACCAACTGGGTCTTCTATAGAACCCAAAGGGAAACATCACCACTAGCATATGTAAGAAAATTTCAAACCCCTACAGGAAAATGATATATCTCTATAACCAGAATACAAAAACTTATACTGTTGATTAGCAAAATAAAAAAATAACTGATAATGTTATGTTGCTCCATCATCTACATCTACAAATATACTTCAAAATAATCTCTATTAAATTTTCAGCAATTGTAGACTATGAAGATTATACAGTTGTTCTGTATAAGAAAGTCATGTAGTAGTTTTTCTCTAGCCTACTTTAAGTCAAACCTCAAGAAGCTATGATTTATCTTCTGGTTGAAGGTGAATTAAAGGCTTATAATTAAAAATACATTTGATTGTTTTGCTGAACTGGCACCATTTTATATAACAACATGGCTTCCTATTATTGAGAGGTCCTAGTAAGCATTCTCAAATCAGAACTGCTAATCAAATAATGAAGGATATTAACAGAAAATACATTTCTGACTCATGTTTGAATTTTCCACAAGTCTTGTATTAGCCAGTACGATCAGACATTCAGAGCATAATCTATATATATGAAGAGAAAGGATAACTTAAATATCTTCTTGCTAGTATATATTAAAGTGATATTTCATTGAATTTTTAGAGTTGGAAGGGACCATAAAGATCATCTAGTCCAACTCCCCTGCTGAAGCAGGATTGCCCAGAGCATGTTAGAGCACATTACTCAGGACTGCATCCAGGCAGGTCTTGAAAATCTCCAAAGAAGGGAACTCCACAACCTCCCTGGGCAGCCTGTTCCAGTGCTCTGCACCCTCACTGTCAAGAACAGTAACAGTATTTCTTTTTGCCCATGAAAAGCACCTGATATCTGAATTTTGGTGTATTAAAATATGGTAGATAACAGCATATGTACGAGCTAATTATCAAGAATTTTTCACAAAAATCATCACTGACACTGTTCTGCATGATGTCTCTAAATTTAGATGTCTCTAAATTGGAGAGACATGGATTTGATGAATAGATCACTTGGTGGATAAGGAGTTGACTGGATGGCTGCACTCAAAGGATTGCAGTCAATGGCTCCAAGTGGAAATCGGTGATGAGTGGGGTTCCTCAGGGATCAGTACTGGGACCAGTGATGTTTAGCATCTGTTGGTGCAACGGAGAGTGGGGTTGAGTGCACCCTCAGCAAGTTCACTGATGACACCAACCTGTGTGGAGTAGTCAACACACTGGAGGGCAGGGATGCCATCCAGAGGGACCTGGACAGGCTTAGAGGTGGGCCTGTGCAAACCTCATGAAGTTCAACAAGGCCAAGTGCAAGTCCTGCACCTGGGTCACAGCAATCCCAAGCACAAATACAGGTTGGGCAGAGAATAGATTGAGGGCAGCCATGAGGAGAAGGACTTGGGGGGGGTTGGTTGATGAGAAGTTCAACATGAGCCAGCAATGTGTGCTGGCAACCCAGGAAACCAACAACATCCTGGGCTGCATCAATAGAAGCATAGCCAGCAGGTCAAGGGACGTGATTCTGCCCCTCTACTCCACTCTCATGAGACCCCACCTCGTGTACTGTGTCCAGTTCTGGGGCCTCTAGCATAAGAAGGACATGGACCTGTTGGAGCAGATCCAGAGAAAGGTCACAAAGATGATCAGTGTCCTGGAGCACCTCTCCTATGAGGACAGGCTGAGTGAGTTGGGGTTGTTCAACCTGGAGAAGAGATGGAACTAGCAGTCTATTAGGTCTCTCGCAACCCAAACCATTCTATGATTCTATGATCCAGTGAGCATATACAGATACCTGATAAATTAAGGAAATAATAATATATTCCCATAGAATACACAATCATGGTGTTAATTCATTAGGTAAATAGAGACTGAGTTATGCAAAAACTTTTCTAGTGATGTAAAAAGTATATTCAATGAACTTTGCAGTAAAGAACTCACTGTATTTTGAGTCGTATGTCATTATTTATTTCAGTACGCAAAATATGGTATACTACTGGTTTTTATTAACATTCAAAAAACATAGTTATCTTGACTTTAAACTTCAGATCAAAATATTTTGAAAGGCCATGTATATATGCAAATATCTTGTTTGTTGTCTCAACATGGAAAGCTGATAAACAAAAGTCACATACTCATCCCCACTTTTAAAACAAATGTATTGTGAGGTGCTTTTTCTTAAATACCACTCATTGCCTTACTTCAAGTCTTAAATATTATTGTTTAAGCATTTTACTGTCTTCCCCCTTGGTGTAGGGTGGGGTTTTTAGCTATTTTTATTACTCAAAGCATACTTCTGCCTGCTGCCAAGTTCATTTCAGACACAGGAATGAAAAATTAGACAAAGTCAGAAGAGAACTTAATCCATATGAATGAAATACCAAAAGGGACCAATGGACCCAGAGAACATGAACAGGAATAAATATGTAGTGGGAACAATCTTCTAACAGTATCAGTCTCCTGGTTTACAAAACCTAAGCACATAGAAATGCTTTTACTTACAAAAGGTTTTACAGGTGAACTACTAGAAACTGTGAGCCAGATTTTGAAGGTGTAGTCAGAGAAACAGTAGTTCTAAGCTAAACATAAAATGCTTATTCTACATAAAAAGGTAGTACATTAGTGCAAGTCTACATTTTCCTTCTGACCACAGACTGAACGTTCAGATTTCTTCTGGATGTGATGATTCATACTGCTCCACACTAAGATTATTCCTACTGGCATAATTTAATCTGGAGAAGCCTCCCTCCTTCCAGACTCATTATCCAATACTGACCTTATTAAAATGTTATGCTGCAAATGCATATAATAACTGCTATGATTCTGAAAACCACTTCTTCCAAAGGCCCCGGAAAATAAAATAATCCCTAGTTAACTCTCGAGCAGAAAGAAGAAACAGTCATATTTTTAAAAAATATCACTAACTTATTCACTGACCCAAATAGTTCACATAACTGCTCCATAGGTGACAAATATTGCCATTTCTTTTCTCAAATACATGCAAAGAAAAAATACCCTACATGCCCACTGAATGTACAAGGGGAAGAAAATATCAAGGACAGAGAAAACATGAATTTTTTAAAAATAGATTTCATACAGGAAGATCTTGACTGTTGCAAACAACACCTTTTCTACTCCAAGAAAATATAATTGTCATCACAGATGACAAAAGTTAATAAAATATCCTAGAACACACTGATAAAATAAACCCCAATAAAATCTGCTATACCTCTCTTTAATTAGATGCTTTTACTGTGACTTTAAAGAAAAAATAACAGCCCGCAGGGTTAAACACATACAATAAAAATCTCTGCCATGGTACAGATTCATAATAACTGAGCCTTCATATTCATTTTTCAAGACAAAGGAGTGGGAGTTACGTGTTTGCATTAACTGAGTGAATGACAGTCCTGCCACCAAAGAAGAATTTTAAGTGAGCGATGAATGCTTTTCAAGGTGAGAAGAACAAACTTGAAAAGGACTATTTTTCTGACTCTATAACAATCAGTATTGCACAATCTTTTTGAGATCAGTTTGGATTAAATAACACAGAATACCTAGTCTTCTTCATTAGCCTGGTTCTCCACAGCATAACACCTGGCTGAGGTAGTCTTCATCCATATGCAGGAAACTGGCAGTCAGTTTCTCAGCAGATATTAGTCCAGATAAAGGCCCACATGGTGTGGCCTCATTTTTTCTTATCCTTAATTCATTTTAAAATAGTTCAAGAATCTTCACAGGGTAATAAAATGTGCAATAGGGACATACCTGTTGTATAAAATTCTACCTCATGTTAATTGGAATCTCTAAGGTCTCTAAAGACTTTGTGTCACTAGAAAATAAAATTAAAAAAAAAAATAATTAAAAATTACCATTTGTTCTATTTAGCAGCATGGTGCTCTTCAGCTATGCCATTTGAAAGTAAAAATGCCACTGAGCTATACTAGGTTGTAGGCCTCCACTCTAAGGAACTGGAGGAGAATGGGAGAGCATTTAAAACCATGTTTTTCCTCCAGCTATTTAAGGATCTTGGAAAGTAATCTTTTGCCCATCTTTTATGTATAAATATTGAGTTTAGGACAGCTCAAGTAATCCCAAAGGGCTCTTCTTCTGGGCTTCAATTACTCTCCTGAATATCCACTATATTGATGGGGTCACAGAATCACAGAATCTTCTAGGTTGGAAGGGACCTTCAAGATCATCTTGTCCAACCATCAACCTAACTGACAAAAATAAACACCCACAAAACAACAAAATGCAACACCATCACTAAACCATGTCTCCCAGCACCACATCAACCTGTTTTTTGAACACTTCCAGGGATGGTGCCTCAACCACCTCCCTGGGCAGCCCATTCCAATGTCTGATAACCCTTTCAGTGAAAAAATTTTTCCTAATATCCAGCCTGAACCTCCCCTGGTGCAACTTGAGGCCGTTTCCTCTAGTCCTGTCGCCCGTGACTTGGGAGAAGAGACTGACCCCTGCCTCTCTACACCCTCCTTTCAGGTAGTTGTAGAGAGCAATAAGGTCTCCCCTCAGCCTCCTTTTCTCCAGGTTGAATAATCCTAGTTCCCTCAGCCTCTCCTCATAAGACTTGTGCTCTAGGCCCCTCACCAGCCTTGTTGCTCTTCTCTGGACCTGCTCCAGCACCTCAATGTCTTTTTTGTGCTAGGGAGCCCAAAACTGGACACAGTACTCGAGGTGGGGCCTCACCAGTGCCGAGTACAGGGGGACGATCACCTCCCAAGTCCTACTCGCCACACTGTTCCTGATACAGGCCAGGATGCTATTGGCCTTCTTGGCCACCTGGGCACACTGCTGGCTCATGTTCAGCCGGCTGTCCACCAACACCCCCAGGTCCTTTTCTGCCAGGCAGCTCTCCAGCCACTCTGCCCCAAGCCTGTAGTGCTGCCTGGGGTTGTTGGGACCTAAGTGGAGGACCCGGCACTTCGCCTTGTTGAACCTCATCCTGTTGGTCTCAGCCCATCGATCCAACCTGTCCAGATCCCTCTGCAAAGCCTTTCTACCCTCCAGCAGGTCGACACTGCCACCCAACTTAGTGTCGTCTGCGAACTTACTGAGGGTAAAGTAAAGTACTGAGGTCAAAGTAAAAGACAAGAACAATGACTAGGTAGGTATTTGGTGAAGTCTTTCTGACCACAAATCACTGAGATACAAAGAAAAGGAGTATTGAAGTAGGAAAAGTGAAATGAGGAAGATAGCGTATGACAGTACATATGAAGTTACATACTTCCAAAACACGCAAGGCAAAGCTTATGGATTTTGGTCTAGGGCTGATCCCAGTTTTGGTATTCATGACAGACTGTTAACTCCTTGTTGCTGCAGGCAAAGGGGAAACTCTCATTTAGGTTATTTTGAGGTCAAATGTCAACCACAGATATTTATATGCATTTATGCCTATATGTCATATTTTTCTGTGATCTTCCTGCAACCTGGGAAAATAGAGTTGATGTAATGGGTTTGGGGCAGAGCACAGTAGGAGATAGATAGCTGACATCTGTGAACATGAGGCTTCATGATTAGCTATGCCCTACTAGCCTAAACATTATCATGAACATTGCAAGCAGACTAACTTGTGACAGTTACCCCAGCAGGTTGACCTCAGTGAGAGTTCAAAAGACATTTCATCATGGTTATGCTTGTTTTTCTAAATATTTGGGGCTGTAACTTTGGATCTACTTTATGATTAATGTGCCATATGTATTACGGTCAAGAGGTTAAATAGTCCTGGCAGGTATATTTCTACACAGCTCCCGTAGAATTGAAAAGGTTGGCATACTGAAAAAGCATGGTAAATCATAAAAATATATAATGTATAGCTTAAATGCTTCTCTGTATTGTTATACATTCAAATTTTGATGTATTTTTTTCGTGCTATTACATTTCAACAGAGTGGTCTGACAAGATGACAAGTTATCTATATGAGGATAGTTTTCACTTTATTTCAATTTTCTCAGTTTTAAGATTGCATACACTTAAATAAGAAGTAGTCTTATTTAAAATAGTTATAAAATCAAACCGTCAGAAATACCTACACATTCTCTGACCTTAGTTTCAGGCACCAGGACACAAAAACAGTCCAAGATTTCTAAAATAAGTATAAGATTCAGTAGTTTTTCGATGTTATTTCCAACAAATCTGAATAAGCCATTAACAATACTTAAAGAGGAAGCTGGAAGCTCTAAATTATCAGTTCAGACATACAGCTATATAAACTGCAGAAATTTACTTGGAGAACCATCAATTTTATACTGAAACATGATTGCTAAAACTGGCCAAAGGGAAATTAAAAACCCTTACAGCTACAAGAATTTCCCAAGTTACTTTGAAGTGGATGCATAGCTCTTTCCCAGCTACTCCCAAGTTAGGCATTAAGAGATACTAGTCACAACAGCAGTGTCAGACAGTCCTTAGTACTGAAGACTGTACTGTTTTTTAACATGAAGTGCCAGGATACTCACTGAGAATACTGAGAAAATTTAAATGCAACAGAGCACATTAAAAAGCGCAAGTCTCTACGGTATCACAAATAAAGAGGGATTTCTGTGATGACATAAGTTGATTAGCCTCCAACATCCAAAATGAGAACAGATTGTAACTTCCAGTGCTTGGAACCTCAAGATGTGCTGCTCTCTGTGACATGGATTACTAATTTTTCTTTCAACTAAAGATCAATAACATCAGACAGACACCAATGCTTCCAGTCCAGCTTTCAGCTTAAGTGCTAAAGTCTGATTCTGGTGACTTCAGCATAAAATATTTTTGCCAGTCTGAAATCTGGTTTTCTCTGTAGAAGTGAAACTTAAATCATCAGGTTCCTTTAAGTTCATCATTTAATGCACTGGCTACTGTTGCACACCACTGAGATACCATTTATCATTTCACTTAAATAATACTTTCCATCCTAACAGCAATTGTGATATTAAGTGGGAATTCCTTTTCTTCATGTAATTGTATCCAAATAAAGGCTAAAATTAAATTCACTTTTCTGTCTTTTCATTTAAAACAAGCATTTTTTTTTTTTTAGTTTATATGTAAATAGTTTTCTTCCCATTGTTACATTACGTGCAGAAACAATCCAAACCACTTGATAATTGTTACTTTAAGTAATGTATTGCTGTTGAAATCTAAAAGTTGTAAAGAGTGTAAAATGCATTAGAAGGCAATTGAGTTTAAATACATCCCTGGGACTACTTTTCTGTGCCTGCAGCTGCTTTTTGCATGGAAAAAAGCACAAGCCTATGAGATATTCTTTAACAGCTGTTGAAATCGTACAGTGATTCTGACACTAGTTTTCAATCCCCAGACAACTTTTAGTCTAGAAAATGTCGTGATATGTAATACCAAGCCAGGATTTCACATTGAAATATCAATGCGAAAGTTGAATTATTTTTCTCTTTTTTTTTTTTTTTTTTTGTTTCCCCAAGGGAGTATACATTACTGCATAATTATTTGGGAGCATGGAACCCACTAAGTCAAGTCTTTACAAAATATTGCAGGGAAATTTAAAGGTGTCCAAATTATATTATAATAACATCTGCAAATATATAACAGAAAACTCCCTGTCACAAGGATGTCTTTGAAAGGAATCATAGGAGTTACAAACTAGCAAGTCTGCCCTCCATCCCTGGTAAAATGGGTGAATCTACAATAAAAAATAAGCTGTCTGAACATAGAGAAGACCTTGGAAAAAAGCCAGTGTGGTTTTTGTAACAGGAAATCCTGGCTCACAAGAGTTAGACAAGGGGGTCAGTAACAATGTGGACAAAAGCAGTCCAGTGAACACAATACTACACTTAGATTTTCAAAAAGGTTCCACTCTAAAAGTCACTAAAGAAACTAAATTGATATAAGATTCAAGGAAATGCCATTTAATGAACTGAAAGCTCATCAAAGATAAGGAAGCAAAAACCAGAATCTGACAGTCACTTTTCAAGATGGAGAAGACCTAGAAATACTCCAAAACACCCTATAGATAAGTGCACAGTCAAAAAACTGAGCAAGGGGTTGATGAGATACAAAACTGGGAATTCATCCAAGGAAAAATAATCTAAAACATGCTTACATGATGTTGAATTTCAACTGACAGTCACATCCCTGGAAAGATTTTGGAATCATAATGGATGGTTCATTGAAATCATAAACTTGACATGCAGGGCACTCAAACAAAAACAATATAATTTTGGGTATCAAGAAATATAGCTAAGAACTAAGATGGGCCGTGTCATTTTGCTGCCATATAAAAGCTACATCTTGCTTTTACAACATTGCTTCCATTGCAGTGTAGGAGAAAGCATCGTCTCAGTGTCAGCAACAGGGGGATCAACACTTTTTTAGTGTTATCACAATCTAATAAATTTTAGATTCCTTATATTTTGATTCCCCAAAAATAATATTCAGTTATTCCTTGCAACACGCTGTTGATTAATAGGCTGCCATGAAATCCTCTTATTTTATCAGATTCTTCATACAAACAAAGGAAAAGGAGAATAAAAATCTCAGATTAGATTAGGGAAACATAACCACAAAACCACAATAATGTTTATACTCCAGCTGGAGTAACTGTAAAGTTACTTATGAAATTAAAAAAACTGCAGCAGTGAACATGGGAGCAACAGTCTCATTCGTTCTTCATGTAGGTGGTGAGAATAATCACTAATGTTTTGGCTGTTACAGTTAGTTTAGAGAACAGTTATTCAGCTAACATTACATTCTGGTTTTCTTTGCTTCTAGCACCTTCATTGTTCAAGCAGGTCAGCAAGATTGCAAATTTAACATTGTAACAGGAATGGATTAAGTCTATGTACATGTTGTAAATTCCAAATTCTGGAAAGATCTACAGCACCACAAATTTCAATGAACTTTTACTGTCACTTCATTTTTCTGCATGAAGTAAAATTAAGCTGTCACAAAATATAGCATTAAGCACTCTTTTTTCTTTCTTTCTTTTTTTTTTTTTTTCCCCCCAGTTATTACTGGCTGTTTATTACCTGTCAATATCATACAATTTCCTTTCCTCATTACCCCTTTTTTGGTCATGAATTCAGTTTAACTGGGGACAGTTAGATGAGCACTAATTACTCTCATCCCCAGGAATCAGTCAACAGTTCATCTTCCTCTTGAGGAGGGGCTCAGTTCTGCCACCGTGGAAATCAAGGGGATGTACAAAACAGTACAAAACAGGGTAGCCAGTTCCTTTTTTGAACTTCAGGTTGCAGCCTGTTGCACAAGGAGGATAAATACTTTGACATTGGCAGCTATATCCAATAAAATACTTAAGTAATGCTAAGTTCAGTACCATTTTTGAGATATCTAACCTCCAGAGAACACCTGCTATGAGGAAAATTAAATAACTCGTTGCAGCCACCCCATAGCCGTTGGGATGGGCATCGCAGGTATGCGTGTGAAGGGTGTTACTGCACATAAGGTGCTAATGTAGAGTGTTGAAAGGACTAGGATATCCCTTTGTCTTCCTCAATAAATTTCCTTTAAAGTCTCAAGAGAATGAGCTTAAGCTTCCTCTACATCTTATAGAGAAGTTGCCTAATGATACAAATTGGGAAATGCTTTGGACAAGGAAAAACTCCCATGCCAAGTGTGGAGCTTGGGCAAAGATCTGGGAATGCAGTCCCCTCCAGTCCATTTAGTAGATCCAATATCTAGAGACCACTTTGAAGGTAACCACGTTCATTTCAAGGAATTGAACAGAAACAATGTTTTCCCTTTAAAGTTGTGTGATGAATACCTCTTCCTTGTAATACAGAAGAAGAATCTCAACTCTGAATCTGTTATCAAGGTAATCAATTAAACTGACTGGTTCCAACTCTCACAGCCTCTGTGCGTTTTCTGAAATTATCCAAGGGAAACAGATTTAGATGATCTGCCTTACCTCAAATGCCTGCTCTTATTACTAGTTTTCCAAGCCAGACTCCCTTTACCTCCCTTCTGGCACTATGACTAATACAGCTTTTACAAGCACACAGCAGCAGAGATTCAATGCGGTGGATGGAAAGTATCCCTTACTTTTCCACACTGGCAGGGAGCTTGATGGCTTCTCCAGGAAAACTGGAAGCATGGGGATGACTTTCTTCCCAGTACATAATATAATTAAAAAAGCTCTTTTGCTTGGCAGTTCACTGTTGAACTGTTTTAGAAAGGTGGCCAGCACCACCTTCCTCCGAAAAGATCACTTTTGAGAGTAGTTTGCAAAGAGCCTGTCTTCACAGTGTGAATGAGGTATGCTGTCAGCACACTATCAGATCAGCTACCTCAAAGATCACTGACTTCTGCAAGCGTCAAAATTGCACTCTCCAAACAGTAAAAAGAGTTCATTACATAATGAACTTTGGGGCACAGTAGTGATGGTGGGAACTCTATGTTATGGTACTTAAATGTGAGCTCCAGGAGGACTTCAGCCTTTCAGAACACAGCTATAATCATGCCAACACACTTGCTACTCTTTTTCTCAATCTTGAAGAAATAAGGGTACAGCTACAAAGGACAGAGCAGCTACAGTCTGGTCTATGACTATAAAGTGACAGTACAACTGTGACTGTATGGCAGCACCTAATCCAAGTGTGGCACTCTAAATGACAACAGAAAGGCATGTGGAGTGTATTTTTAAAGCTATGTAATCAAATGTTGATTTTTTAATGACTCTGCAAAATCATTGAAATACATTTTATACTGACATTTGAAGCTGTAATTGTACCTATATTTCATGTTGTAGGATCAAGGATAACCCATATCCAAAGTCCATATGCCAGAAAGGGATATTTTGTATTGTTTTCTTCTTATATATTAAAAGTTTAAAAACTACAGTATTTGTTCTTATGGTAATTAATGTGCATACTTGTGATTTCTTCAAAATAGATGTTATTCACTATAGAGTAAGGAAAAAATGCAGTCTAAGGCATGTCTTCCATCAAGCCTACTCTGCCACTTATGTCATCTGATTCAGTACCACAGAAAATTATAGAGTCAAAATGTAATTTGCTGAGAGCTGAATAAAGATTTCTGAAGTATAACGGGTTTTCCTATAAAAAATAGAAGTACTAAATAATATAGCTGTACCTTGTTATCTAGATTTTACTCTGCATTGTTCTGAAGGAAAAAAAAAAACAATAAACCTATACAACATCTTATAGGAATGTACTGATGCCTCCAAACAAAATTTAATTATCAAAATATAGATTAAAAAATATTATCTTTGATACAAACATATATATATTCTTCAGTTGTAAATGACTTATAGCTATTTTAACACAGCACTTGATTTTGTTATGTAGAACTATCTGTCCTAAATGTGTAGTAGTTAAGTGAACACTAACTAGCATTTGTCAAGAATAAATATTGACAAGATTATTCTGACTACAATCTTGTTTTCTACCGTTTTTGAAACGATAGTGTAAGTTAATGTAGTATAATGTAATTGCAATGTAATGTAGAATCATACGATATTTTGGGTTGCAAGGGGCATCTGGCCTCTCATAACAGGCCAGCTTCAAAGTTAGAGACTGATTTGAAGCTTGATCAGGTCACTCATGACCTTTCCTAGTTGAGTTCTGAATGCGAATCTCTCCATCCAGTAACTGCTCTAATTCTAGATAAAGCCTTAAAAAAAACCGTCAGAGCTTATAAGTATGACAAGCCTTTACTGTAACAGCAAATAAGGTTATAATTTCAGGGGAAACAACTTGTCTCCCCTTGTTAGTCAAATTACTGGAACATTCCTTTGCTCTTAAAAGGCCTGTTGTCCTAACCGATAATAGTTTCTTTTGTCAATTTTGTTCCTTTCTCCAATGATAGGCATATTCCATAAGTAAGTCTGCAGGCAGTTAAAAGGATAAAAAAAAATCTTAACAAATATCATGTCCCCTGCAACTATTACCCTCTTCAACTACAATTCTGATTTCCAGCGAGACTGTACTTCTATGATTTAGCTGGGTTAGAAGTACATTTTGTAAGACAATAGTTGCACAAATCAAGCTTCCTTTCAGCCAAGTATAATAATCAGCTTAGATGCCCTGGTTCTACGTCTCAAAACCTGATTTTAATCAGGATTTTATCAGCAGCCAACAGAATAGTGACCTTCCTGGTAGGTCACAGAAATGGATCCAAAAAAAATTTGATGACTCTTTTTCAAAAAAAATGAAAAGTACAGCAGTGACAATGCTTCCCTGGAGATGAATATTTCAATATGTATTACTTCACTGATTCAAAGCAGTAGTTTCAGGAGATGAGACACAAATTTTATTTTTCCATTCAGATATTAGTGAATTTATCCACTATATTTTATCATATACACCAGCAGAAAGATACTCAAATCTCTTGGGGTTTTTTTGTGTAAAACTGCACATTTTAACATCACAAGTACAATTTGTGTATATATATATATATGCACTTATATCTTCATGATATATATAGATATGTACCCATATGCAAAGCAACACTTAATGAAAAGCAAAAAAAAAAAAAAAAAAAAAGTATGACTTTTTATAGAAAGTTTATTCAAGTCAGTCCACGCTTATCAAAAACTTCACTGAATAATTCCTGGTAGGAGCTGTCTGTGTAGTCCCATTCTAGTCACATCTGGGGAATCTCCAATAGCAATAAGGAAAAATATCCATGAGTGACTGTAAAATGGGGAATAACTAGTAATATTGAAGCTTGTTTTAAACAGAAAGGAAACCTGGATGTGTAGGCTAGAAGGGTTGTAAAGGAATGTGGCTGGAATATTTAAGAAACATATTCTTTTCAAATATTTATGTAGTTTTTACATACTGATTCCTTCAGAACTGCCTCTTGTTCATTTTAGTTTCAGTTTGCAAAAAGTTCCAAATCTAACACAAATTTCTTGGGAAAATTTGCAGCATCAAAGTATAACTGTAGGTAGTGAAGATGCCGAACAATTGTGGATGTTAACATACATTATAATGTAGATTTCACAATACATAGGCATCTTTATGGGACTACAGTTTTCCTGGGCTGCTATTGAATGTTCAGTGAACTAAATGGTCTGTATTTTCATTTTCGGCAAAGAAAAATCTTAAATCTAAAGTATGTATTTTCAAGCTCTGCATTAAGTAAATATCAGTAATTTCAGATGCAAATCCCCTTTTTAAGTAGATTTGACTAGAAATTCTTAAATGAAGCATATTGGCAAGTCTGAACATTCTGACATATCATAATCAAGACTGTCTGTGCCATAAAGGAAATTTGGAGTTACAAATCAGAAGTCTCTAGCTCCTGCCAGTTTTTTGAAAGGCTACTTTTACACCATGGGTCTCAAGAGAGTACACTATGTTCCAGGTATGTCCACATGGCCAGTTCACACCTCAGTTCATGTTAGAGCAAGATCTCAATAAATACAATATTTGCCCTTACTCTTCCTCCTCCTCCTTCTCTGTTTTGGTTTTATCAGTAATGAAGCTTAAACATGGGACAGAAGGAAGACAGGAAGCAGTTCTCTGGGGTCCCTACTCCATACAACAGAAGGACCAGAGTTTAATGACTTGCTACAGGGTGCAAATATTGCATGCCCTGGAGGCAGGCTCAGAGCCAAAGAGAATCAGAACCCTGTGTCTCATGCTAGCAGAACCTAACCATATCAGTTATGCTAGAATAAATATTTCTCATGTTTTTTCATTTTCTATGTTTCTTAGTTAAACTCCTCATGAAAAACACAAGCTATTGTTAAAGTACTTTTGTAAGATCAAATATGTGACTGTTACCAACCCTATATTTCTACCTGTATAAATCTGGATTACAAAACAGAAAGCTTGCATCTACTCCATTAAAGAAATAATTTCCATATTACTTTCCCCCACTTACGTCAGAACATCTCAGTTGCTCACAACTGCCAAAAATTAGAATTAAAAGACTACAGAATAATACATAATTATATCGCTTCTTATAATTTCTTACTTGTACAAATATCCACTTTAAAACTGAATCAATACTATAATGCAATAAATGTGAGTTTTCTACCTACTATGTGACCTATCCACAACACGTAATTTACATCACACATTACATGCAGTAAAATAATTAAAATCAGTTCTTTTATCTTTTCTCATGATTTTTTATTGTTGTTTCAATCTAATCACTACATAATTTCCCCAGAAAAAGAGCTACCCTGTGAAAAAAATAAGCTGTTTTCTTGGGGTTAAGGAAAAATTATAGAAGACTTCCAGTTAGGTTTTTTAATAAAGTCTTAGGATGCACCAATAAAAAATCAATATAAAAACTCTAAGAACAGAACTTAAATAATTATATGCAGAAATGTTAGTTCTTATGTGCTTTCCTCTGTTCTTATTTTACCCAGAACTCAGCACCATTAGGGGGAAAGTCACCAGTGTCAGGAAGAATTCATATGAGGATCTTTTTTTGAAGGTCCTGTGACACAGAAATTGTTTTGTGTAATGTGGCAACTTGGCAGCAATTCTAGGTTCCAAGAGCTCTTATCTGCTGTAGCTCTTATTATGCACACAAATCAGTTCTGCAGTGACTTTTTCCATGTTAGCATAGACCATGTATGTAAGTGGAGGGCAGATAGAAAAGAACCTGAAACAGAAGTTATCAACATTTCTATTCTGTGTCTAAAGACAGCCAGGTACCACCTGATATTCTTTCCTATCATACTTGTGGCAAACTCCCCCTTACTAGGGTGAACGAATTTTCTTGAGTGGGATGACAACCAAGACCTTATGACCCAAAAATTAAATTTATTGGCTAGTTTTTAAAATACAAAACCACTCAGATTAGTTGCACTGCAAGCATGTTCAGCCAGTGCCAATACAAGGGATCATCATATATATTCCCGCTCTATGAGATCCTGCAAGCAACACTAACATTTTTGAGCCAATCCTTTCCTGGCATAAAGGCAATGTCATGGGAGCTACAGCGACTTCACTGCTGGAGTAATACTTGTAGCATGGCTCACAGTCACTCTGTGACATGTTGGAAGACAGAACATGCCTCCTTATGTCTATCTAATTACTTAAGCTAGAAAACGAAATGGAGATATTGCTTAGTTAATTAAAAATAAGTAGCCACAGAAAAATAGCAGCTGATTTAGTTCTTTTAATCAAAAATTTCCTTTAAAAGTAAAAGAATAGTTTTACATACAGTGTAAGGACAGTATTTTGAGTGAAACAATTCATGGAAATCTGAACTTCAATTGAGTTCACACAGCTTAACAACAGAAGATATGTCAAGGGAAAGAAACACTGAAATTACTATTTCTTCTTCCCTTATCTTGAGTTTGTTGCTGGATATAAGAAAAATATCCACATCAGTTCATTATTTTGATTTTTTGTAGTAAAACTCAATTTGTTAATAAGGTACTTCGCAAAACTGGAGTGACAGTAGAAACAATCAAGTTAAATCAAACACAATGAATAAGTAATTTGGTCAGATTTGTTGGAGTTACTGACATTTTCCTAAAGTTTTATTACTTTGCAGCCAAAGCTAATAATTTAATATTATTTTGAAAAATATATGGAATGTGCTGAAAGAATTAGAAAGAAAAAAGCTGCCAAGGTCTTTACTGAATGAAGCTTGTTAGGGGGGGGAAAAAAAACAAAACAAAAAACCCACAACCAAAAGATCTCATTCATCATGAACACTACAACGCTCATGACACTCTGTTGGTCATTAAATTCAGGTTCATCTTTATTTCCTAGTGGCAGGAAAGGGTTTAATCTGATTGCTGAGTAGTCATGGTTACTCACCAAAAAACTGAGACTCTCTCAGAGGTGAGGATTGTTTCCCTAACCTAATTGGAGATTAACCATAATATCTAAAAGTTGAAAACAGCAAGTTTCTTGGTTTTTAGATTATTTTTTATTATTTTTAATTTTTATTTATTGTTATTTAGATTATTTTTTTAGGTAATTTCTGAGACTGAGAGTGCATCTAGGGATGGACTACTAGATCATGAAAGATTTGAAAGGATGTAAGTTTTGTTTTCTTGTGAAATTTTATCCTTGCAAATGGCAACTGTACCTAAAAGAATCATTCAAATGGGAAATCCACTCATGGCAAAACAATGTTCAATATGTGCCTTTACCAATGCAGAAATAAACTGCCAGTAAAAAATTCTTAAGAATAAATAGCATATTCTTAGAGTTTTTTGAGAACAAATTTATCTTAGGCTTATTTTACACCACAAGCTGTTTTTCTTGTGGAACACATAATTCCAGATATTTGCAATGGCTACATTTCCAAACCTAGAGTGAACACCAACACTATCTATCATTAAGCCTCCCTCCAAGTTCCACTGTCTATTTTTGATTGTGGAAGAGTTGGCATAAACTTTTGGTTCACAATTAATTTTTTTGGTGAAATATGTATTAGTGAAAACAAACCTTCTGAGCAGAAAAGTATGTTTTTCGAAGTGTTTTTAATGGAAGTGAGACAAAACCAATAAAATTGAAAGTATTTCAATGGTTAGAAGACAGAATAACCAACATCAGCTTTTCTTCGACTAGGAGGTGCTATTTCCTTTTGGTTGCTAAAGTTTTAATTTAAGAGAAATCACCTTTCCTGAAAAATGTCTTAGAACATTTCTGAGAAATTTAATTTTCAGAAACAATTCTGAGAAGCAGAATTTCTCAGAAAACTAACCACATAGGTTAATGTATCAAGTTATTATTTTTCCTTACTAGATAAATTTATTTTGTCAAACATATCAGTATATTTATTTCTATAGTTATATTGTTATTAAAAGTTAATATTGCATTACAGTTTGAACAGCAAAGAGCCCATAAGAAAAACATGTTACAGTACTGCAGATCTCTGAGTGAAATTGTTTCTTCACTGAGGTCAATGGCAGCTTGTTCCAAACTTCACTGATTTTGAGTTTGCCCTGATTAAATTAGTGGTCATGGTTCAATTGTTCATAGCTACTCTAGATCTAAACATTAGTATGTTATAATTTTTATAACATAATTGTTTATATAGGAGATACTGAGCAGTTAAGGAATGCTTATATGTTTGGTGATTTCATGACCCAAAGATCAATGCAATAAAAAACCCAAAATAACCGTCAATGTAATTCAACTATTTTATTACGGATGCTCTCGTGCTTTCTCCTGAACTTTTTTCAAAAGCACAACGGTGTCTCTAAACAAATACTTCCAAACATAAAGAAACAAACAGTGGAACAGATGGATACCAGCACTCACTTGCACTTGCCTATCAAGGGCATGCAATAAACAGATAAATAGTGATTGCATTCTCAAAATACAAGAACGATAGGCATTATTTCCAGTGCTTTTTATTCTTCATGGAACACTTTAAATTCACAGCCTCTGTACTCAAACTATAGAAATCAATTTTGTTGGGTTTTAAATCCAGGGTCTGTGAACATGTGAAGTTCTTACCATCCTTGGAACGACGTCTGCAATTTCATTTGTTGCTAAGTAACTAAGTTTGTGTGCAACAGAGGGTGTTGAGATCATTAAGAAGAAGAGGAATAGGAGTTATCCCTGCTTAGTAAAGTTATTTAGAGTGACTGAGACAATTATATTGATAAGAAAAACAGGAGGTAAAACAGTGACATACATGAAAACAAAGGATCAACCTATACCTAGATTCTCTCTCTAATAACGTCCAGGATGGCATCCTTTGGTAAGAATATAATAATCGAGTGAGAATACAGTAATATTTCAGTAAACTTTCCCAACTTCATTCAGTCTGCAATTTAGGGACTACATGAGCCATAAGATAATATTTTGGTATGCGATAGCTTTTAGTGACTTCTTTTCTGGTGAATTTGTCAAGATTTTTTGACCTAGTATAACCCTAAACAATACTTCTCATACCAAAAAAATTTTCCGCCAAACTCCCCATTATATGAGTAACAGTTTCTTTCTTTTTGTTCCAATCTGCCACCTGCTAACAACGTTTCTACTTCTTATTTTATAAGAGAAATGGAACAATAGTTTTCCAATTTACTTCCTCTGTTGCACTCAGGATTTCATCGAGTTAGTCCCAGCTGTATTATGGTACCTATTGCAAAGAGGAGAAAGAAGCAAGGTCAATTCCTACTCTTTGCAAGATTAAACACCATAGCTCATTGATGTCAGATTCACACAAAACCAATGTGGCAAGCTATCTGTATGTGAAATATTCTACCTTTCTGTTCAGTAACTTGCACATCCAAACAAGGAGGGGTTTGTTGCATTTTCTGCAGCCTGCAGCCACCCTCTCTTGCTCCTTGCAGATTTAAGGCAACTAGCTTCCTACTTTTGCCACTTTAATTCTTTATGTGACTGTATTCTAAATTGTGTCTGTTAAATACTCAGGTGTTTTAAAGCCTCCAGAACCATGTTTAATTTTCTGCTGATTATTCTTTTTAAGTGTGGATGCTTAGACAACCAAAATTACACTACATGTGGGGAGAAAAATCAGATGGGAATCAAAGGGGAAAGAACAGAGCTGAAAATCAGAAAATGTAGAATCTCTAAGTTGGAAAGTTAATAATATTGTGGAATTCAGCATTGATGATAGGAAAAATGCTGTCTATAATAGTGAACAATTATGTTTTTGCAGTAATAGGTATACACATCAATTTTGAAAACATGCAAGCCAAAAGACAGCTAAATGGATTTTTAAAAGATGAGCGAAAGTTATAGGATATTCTTGAGTCATGGATGAAGTTTTTATCTGATGGTATCTACTAGGCAAAACTGGGTCACACAAATGTTTGTCTTGATGCAACAACTTACTTCACCAGAGTTAACCATGTGGTGAAGTCTATTACTGTTCAACAAAGTATTCAGTGGATTTTCTCAGAAAAATACAAAAGCACAGTTTTAAATAGTGTCTGTAGAATTGTTTTGGTAATATTTCTTTGGGTTTGCTAATTCCAATCATTTAATTATATGAAGAGATAAAAAGTCTGTGTTAGATTTAACAATGAGACTGGTTTTGAAAGTAATATGATTGGCTAAATCAATAGTTTATGTCTGAATTGCACTGTCTAAAAAACATTAATGTTAGTTAATGTAACTAAATCTTAAAAATTTGGAGCAACAATGAATATTGACCTAATTGCTACATTTCTCCTTTTTTTCATCTGTATGTTCTATACCAGATGTTCTGTACCCCATTAAAAATGGTACCCTTAAAAATAAGATTTTAGATAGTCTTTCATTAGGTAAATTCAAAAACTGATGCAAGAGGACAAATAGAAGAAAGGGAGTAAGGTCTAGGAGACCAAAGGTAGAAAGGTTATTGCAAGACAATATGGTAAACTTCTATTATCTTAGTATAATAGAAAACATAAGTGCAGTATTCTAATTATAGCCTTCACTCCTGCTTAATTACAGGTTAAACTTTGTTGAAAAACAAGTTGTAACAAACCCCATCCAGGCACTTCTCTGCAAAACTTTCAGTTTGCAGAAGAATAAGCAAAGACCATCACATAGTTTGTAAGGAAACTGTAAATTTCACCTACATTTTCTCCTTTTTTGCAATTTTTAGACAATAAAGCAGTAACAAATTTCTTGTATGGAAGTAATATAATAGTAACAACATTATCAGGTTATTTAATATCTATTATAAACATGCACCTGCTGAGAGTGAGTTCACAGAATATTTCAATACAGAGGAAAAAAAAAAAGAATCAAACCTCCAGAAGCTGTATTATCTTCTATACATATCCTCATAAGTTTTTAAAGAACAACCAGGCTTAAATTCAGTTCATGTTCAGTCACATCCACATAGCTCTAGCAATTCTGTTCCATGCAATGCAAGGAGCAATCAAAGGTCTCTTCTCCACTCCTTGAATTCCAAGTCAGTCTCCTGACAAGTCTAAGTATTTCTGTCTTTCCATTACACAAAATAAGGTCTTTTCATTCCCACGTGTCATACAATCCTGACAATTAAAACACAGCTCTATTTTCTATGTGAGCACTAGTTAAGGAAGGATAGCAAAATAAAATGAGATTTTTTGGTGGGGGCTGTGTGTTCATTTTTCACTCAGATTTAATATCATGTGATAAAAGGCTTTTACTATTTATTTTTTTAGTTTTAACAATTGGTCTTAACATTCAAACGAATATGAGGTGCTGAACTTGCTTCTCAATCTGCATTTAGATCTCCGTAACATATGGCATTAAAGGAATCCTTGTTTGGAATCTTCCCTGCCACACTAATCCTGCACAGCTGCCATTGCTCAATTTAAAATGAGAGAGAGTACATTTTTTGCCACTTTTGTTAGAGTAAATCAAACCGTAGCAGAACTAAATGGAACACGTTTATTTGTCATATTCGGATTGCGCTAAGAGAATTACAATGATCTGGTATATTGATATATTCAGCAGTAAAGTGAAATTGAAAGATTCTTCAAAGTGACAGGCAAACATGGCTGAAGACAGCTGTGTTCCAAACATTTTGTTCTGAATTTCAGTTTTCTTACAATTAGAGTAAAGTGTTCATTAGTGAGAGGAGATTTATATTTCAGTTAAATAGTAGTAGATTTAATCTGGGACAGGAAATGTAGGTGACTTGTTCCCAGGAGCACTCTGGAGTGGAGTTCTCCTCACTGAAATATTGCATAGGAACACTGTAATTGATGACATTTTTTAGAACCTGAGTTCCACCTTTAAGTGAGTGGAAACTATTTAGTCAGCTCATAAGCAAGGGTTGTGGTTTAACCCTGGTGGGCAGATAAGCAACACACATGCTTACACACTTCCCTCTAGTCTGAAGGGGGAGAGGGTCAAAAGGGCAAAAGTGAGAAAACGTGTGGGTTGAGATAAAGACAGTTTAACGGGGAAGGTGAAAGCCACAAAGCAAAATAAGGAATTTGTTCACTACTTTCCATTGACAGGCAGATGTTCCTCTAGGAAACCATATAACATGTAAAGGTTACTTGGGAAGACAATTGCCATAACTCCAAACATGTCCCCAGATTCTTCCCCCAGATTTTATTGCTAGTCATGACATCGTATGATCCTGGATATCCCTTTTGTCAGTTGGGATTAGCTGTCCCACCCGTCTTCTCACAACTTCTTGTGCACCCTTCAGCTTGCTCGCTGGTGGAGCAGCAGGAGAAGCAGAGAAGGCCCCAATGCTGTGCAAGCACTGCTCAGCAAGAACTGAAACATCCCTCTGTTTTCAACACTATTTTCATCACAAGTCCAAAACATAGCACCATAAGCTACTATGAAGAAATTTAACTCTATCCCAGCTAAAACCAGCACAGCAAGAAACCCTGCCTTTCAGTTCTGGCAGACATTTATTAGTGACCTGATCTTTCATGAACAGTGAAAAGATGAATAATTATACTGTGCATTTAATTTGCACTAGAAATGTCTGTGATCATACTCTTTAAAAAGGGTAAATTTGCACACAGAGGTGACCTGCTGAATGCATAATTTTTTCTGCTTATCTGCATATAGCTATTCTTTATAAAGCGGCAATAACCAGCTGCATGCAGAAATGATGAATTCAATAGTAAGAACATATTTAAATATGATAGAAAATCCTTAATTCAAGTAATCTCTGTTAAAAAAGGCTTTTTGACCATGCTATCCACTATGTTAATTTTGTGGTTAATACCAAATAACACTAAAATATTCAGGTAATATGTGGTTTATTGAGAAAATAAGTATCAATTTCAGTTAGCTTATAGGAAGTTCAGTTTCACTGGGAGCTTTCTTGACACACTGATTGTTGTAATGTATAGGAAGAAGGCTCTTTATCTCCTTATATACTTTATTCATCTGGCACAGAACATATTCATGACTCACAAATCACAGATGATAAACTGAGCATTTCACAGTATGCATATTAGACTGCAACTGCCTTTGATCAGTGGATGGGAAGAATTCAGAAAGCATTAAAGTTAGATATAACACTATGTTGTATTTTTTTTGTTAATAGAAATATAATTAAAATTTCACTCCCTCTAAAGTTTCATCCCCCCATTTATACCTGCAGCAAATAAATGGGACTTGTTAACACACACACAAAACTTCCAAAATAACTTAAAAATGAAGTAGATTGAAATTCAGCTGATAATAAAGTGAACCAACCTTATATGAAATAGACGAATAACGGCAAAGCTCAGATTGTGTAGATCAAATGTCAGATATTTGCAGAGGAGTACTGGTGGCAAACAATTTGTGAAAAATTATTAGAATTCATTCATTAAATTGTTTTCCAAATTTTCATTAACCTGTTTGTTGCCCAGTCTAATCTTACTATATGTGGGTAGAAAATTAAACATTTTAACATTTTATATTTACAGTGTAAATAACCAGTTGAGTCTGTATCATCTTGACACCAGATAAATGCTGAAGAGTTGAAAGAATAGATGAATACACTGGTAGGATTAATATTAGCCTGTCACCTGATAACAAAGATACAGAGTGTCAAACAGCTGCAGAATAGACTTATTTTCCCTTCCACATTTTTGATACTGTCACTTTCTTTTACTTCAGTAGATGCTGCATATTGAAAGATTCATTTTTCTATCTGTAAAGTTGTTGAAAAGAAGGTTTTTAAGGAAAATAGATTGATGGATAAAGTTTTTTCTAATTTCTGGTCTTTCTTGAGTAGAGGACCAGTACAAATTATAGATGGATTAGTGTTGGATGGAAGTAATATGTTTGCCTATTGGAACACAGGGTATTTGTTGCATGACGTTATTTCATTTTTTTGTCACAAATTGATATCTTTGCCTCAAAAAACTGTATTTATAAAGTTCTGTCATCTAGGATAAACATATTCATGTATGTATGTAGTGTGATTTTATAGGTTAACTAATAGTGTAAAACATTTGGATTCCCTATAGTCACGTAATCTGGTCATGAAAACAGAATAGAAATAGCTTTCAATGTTTACCTTTGTTTTATACTGTATTACTTCTGTACTTGCAATATATATCTTCAATACATGCAAAATATTTTTTTTATGATGTAGTATGAAGGTGACAAATCTTTTATCATAATTATAAACTTGAACAAGTAAATATTAGCAAAACTTTTTTTATTGAGAAATTTTATACTTTTATACTCAAAAGGTCTCAAAATGGCCTTCCTCTCATTAAAGACACTGGTAAAACTCCACCATCTGTAGAGGAAATTACATCATTTCCTAAGGTATCTGAATATTACAATAATTTCTTTTTTATGTTAAAGGAGGTTTGTACCTTCAATATGTCGTGCAAGTTCCTTGTATGAAACTGTGATTTGTAAAGTCGCCAGAAAATCTGGGAATTAACTGCTTCCAAAGAAGTAACTGTCTAAATATGGTAGCAAAATATGAGAACTCTTGAAGCTGAATAGCTACAGAAAAGGGAAAAAACACAGGAAGGAAATCAGAGATTTTTTTTTCCATACAAAAGATGGAAAAAAACGTGATGAAGCTATAACATTTCCAAGGTGAAATAGCAACTTCATTAAAGTCAATGTCAATATTTCTTTTCTTTCCTTTTCATTTGGTTTCATACTAACTTATTTTTTGCCTGGTAGACTTTCTACAAGAGATCCTATAGTTATATGTTCACCATAAAAGAGCTTTTTTGTCCTATTGGCCAAATTCTAATCAGATTTAAAACAGATCAGAAAATGTCTTTAGAATTTATTTAGCGTGCCATATGATTTAATGTTTCTGCTGTATCTTGTAATTTAACAGTAGATCTTTTTAAACTTTAAAAGAATAAAAGGAGTATCATCACATCTAGTAGTCATCTTCCCTTTTTACAGAGGTAATTTTGTAATGCCATAGTGTCATTTTATTTCTAACTAATAATTGCATATTTTCAGCCAGAAAATATCATCTTGTGCTCTAGGGTATGATTTACACCTAATGAAATACTTGTCATTTGAACTTCAATCTTTGCATGTGTAAAGGAATCTTGTTCTGACAAATCTGTGTATCACATCACAGACAAACTGCGTTAATAAGTCTGTGTTTTTTTCTTACTTATTCTGCTCTTTTGCTGGGTTTCTATAGCATACACAGGCTTTCTATAAAATATTCATCATCATTATTCCTGTCAAAGAAAATAGATCATTGAGTTCCAGTTAAAGTTTTTAAAGGAATTTCCTATAAGTTAAATAATAAAAATAATGAAATAATAATTTGAAGTACTAGTAGTCTCCAATTCATATAACATGGGGAAAATCATAGGCCTGGCAGATGAGTCCATTTCACAACATACTTCATATATCTCTAGGCTTACAGTTACACAGAATTTAGGCACCAAATAGCTCACATTTTTACTGCAATGTAAAGAGTAGGTTTTTTCCCCCTCAGATACATGCAGCTATTCCATTTATATTTTTCCCACAAAATTGAATCTTGTATTTTGAATTGGGTAAAAATAGTTTCCTAGTCCTGTGTGAATTTTCCTGATTTCCAAAAATGTCTGATTTCCATATGGATGTGTTTGAGACCTGACAATTGAGACCTCGTGATATTTTTCTGCTCTTTCACTGTAACTCTTAGTTCCAATTAGCATATTCAGTCAGGATACAGGAGAAATGAGAAAACTGTTACTCACAATTTCCTGCACTGAATTAAGACCAGGACTTGAGCTTAGATCTTATCTTATGAAAGAACTGTGGCCTTATAAAATACTGTTATTCTGCCTCTTTAAATTCTGAAAAATCTAATATTCTACACAGCTGAGCGGTTTTGCTAGGAACCAAATAAGAAAAACACACAGATTTCTTGTTTTGTTTGGATGGTCATACTCGTCTGTGCTCTGAATCACATAGCTGAGGCCTAGATCTTCTGTCCTCTGTTGCTTCTGGCTTTCTGATGTACAGCTAGACTGCTGGAAGGTAGGGGTCTATTTATGATAGGTTTTAAGTGCCAAAAAAACCATGTCACTGAGATGAATCAAAATTTATTCCTTTGAAGAATAACTTTTCAAGAAAGTACACTGTCATTTTCTAAATTATTTTATTTTATTATTTGTGCTCAATTAAGCATTCATAATTAAGGGATGAAGTTTGAAGAAAAAGAAATCTGAATCATGAGTGGTTTCAGAAAATCTTAATTCCTCCCTCACTGTAGGTGTTGTGCCCCTGATTTAGGTGGATTATGGTTTTGCTCACAAACTCTTAGGTGTGTTTTAGAAGTTGAAATGAGACAGTACAATGAAACTGTTTTAGAAAATAGAAGTTTTCAGAGAATTGGATATACTTTATTTTTTTACTTACAGGAAGACTGTATAACTAACACGTTAGCTAACATATCAAAAATTCTATACTTTATACAGATAAGGTGTTTGAGGATCAAAATATATACTCTGATTTAAAATCCCAGTTAATGGTAATATTTGTGAGTATTTTGATTTACAGCTATACTTCATTGTGCAGGAAACTATAGTTCAACATTCACATTATGTTCTTCTGGGTAATTATCAATTCAGTCAAAAGACTGAGTTCTTGGAAACTTAGTGAGTCCCAGAACAACCTCATGATGTAATTTTCCATCCTAGCATACAATTTTTAAGCCCTGGCATATCTCTTTCAATATGACAGTTCAATGTTGAAGGTTTGGCTCATTTCAAGTGATGTCTGTTCAGCTTAATGAGAGCATACACTGCTCTCCGCTATAAAGACTTTGCAGATTAGGAGTCTTAAAAACAACATCTAAGTCTTCATGTTCAATTTACATCTAAGTCATGCAAATTCATTCAATTCAAACCCTATAATCCACAGATCTGATCCTGTGTACAGTTTGTTACTTTATACAAATCCTGCTTCCATATTACTTAGTATAAGAGCTTTCTTCTAAGCTTTCCTGTATTCTTGGGACAGTTCCTCCTAACTACAGGCAGGTGAACACAGCCAAAATGCTGAGACTACTGTTACAGAATCATAGGATCATTTCTGTTGGAAAAGACTTTTAAGATCACTGAGTCCAACCATAAACCTAATACTGACAAGTCCATAGCTAAACCATGTCGCTGAGCACCATGTCTACCTGTCTTTTAACTACCTCCATGGTTGGTGACTCAACCACTTCCCTAGGCAGCCTGTTCCAATGCTTGACAACTCCTTCAGTCAACAAATTTTTCCGAAAATCCAATCTAAACTTCCCTTAGCGCAATTTGAGGCCATTTCCTCTTGTCCTATCACTTGCTATTTGAAAAAAGAGACTGACCCCCACCTCTCTACAACCTCCTTTCAGGTAGTTGTAGACAGCAATAAGGTCTCCCCTCAGCCTCCTTTTCTCCAGGCTAAACTACCTGAGTTCCCTCAGCCACCCTGTGAATAAGAGTTGTGCTCTAGATCCTTCATCAGTTTTATTGCCCTTCTCTGGACATGCTCCAGCACCATGTCACTCCTGTAGTGCAGTGCCCAAAACAGAACACAGTGTTCGAGGTGGGGTCTCACCAGTGCTGAGTACAGGGGGATGATCATTTCTCTAGTCCTACTCACCACACTGTTCCTGATACAGGTCAAGATGCTGTTGGCCTTCTTGGCCACCTAGGCACACTGCTGGCTCATTTTCAGCTGACAGTAGACCAATACCCCCAGGTCCTTTTCTGCTGGGCCACTCTCCAGCCACTCTTCCCCAAGCCTTTAACACCACACGGGGTTGTTGTGACCCAGGTGCAGGACTTGGCACTTGGCCTTGGTGAACCTCATACTATTGGCCTCAGCCCATGAATGCAGCCTGTCCAGATGCCCCTGTAGAGCCTTCCTACCCTCAAGAAGATCAACATTCCTGCCCAACTTGGTGTCATCAGCAAACTTACTGAGGGTGCTCTAGATCCCTTCATCCAGACCATTGATAAAGATATTAAACAGAACTGGCTCCTTATAAAAAATCGTATGCTACTGTATTCTTCATATTTTTGTGTCGCTTTGATACTTTTATTATTAGGTACTAAACTTCAAATGAACCACTGTGTTACAGCACCTAGGACTCCTGGTCATGGGTTCACTTATGTAATTACACAACAGTCATTGCATGGAGTTTCATAACAGCACTTGTAATGCTAGCAGCAGGATAATTCCAATACAACTACAGATATCAATAAACGTTCCCCGGGTAAGTACCAAGATTTTAAATTAAAGTCACAACATTATTCCAACTAATGTTAAGTTAAAGAAACCAGAGCTGGGGACCTCAGTTCAATGTCATAAAGCTGAGTACAGGATAATTTGAGAAAATTCAAAGACTAAAACATAAAAATATTTGTTGTGTGATATTTATAATCTATTTACAGGCTTGCATTTATTAGTTCCCAAGGAGTGTAAAAGTGACTTGAACTTCCATCCCAAAAGTACAAGAAGACTTTGTACAGACAGACTTTGTAAGAATTTGGTCCCTTTCCTGTCTACACAGATACTAACATGCAGTTCCACACTTAAGTGTAAGGGTTGTTTAAAACGTGACTTCAGTGAGACAAATATAGGCATGATGTTAAGCCATTTATCAAGCATCCTCATGAGTTTAACTACAAATACATAAGACTCACTAAAGCTTCATCCTTAGGCAGATGTTTACTTAGTTTTTGCTGTGTGAGGATGCTAACAAAGGTAGCATAAGTTCTTTAAAAGCACAACCTATCTATTTCTTTTTAGCTATGACTTGTTTAATTTCCTCAGGTAAGGGGCTAATTTAATGCAGCACTCTCTCTGTGCTCATGTTTTTTGAATAACACAGCACAGTAAGTTGATTGGTACTGCTGTAATACTTTTGGTTTTGTTATCAGGGCAAATATTTCAAATTCAGCTCTGATTTCAGTTTACTTGGTCTGTTTATTTGCTAATGTAGCAAACTTCATGGGCCCTGTGTGTTCTTGACAATAATTGGATTGGTTTACTGTGATAAGCAATACTCCTTGCTTGCAGTTATTCATTCATGAATGGGATCACTGAGAGGAAAAACAGAAGCAATAACACTATTCCTCCCGTTTCTGAAATACTTGTATGGAGTGCAGAGAGGAAAACATATGCACCAGTGCAGGTTGGGAGCCAACCAGCTGGAAAGCTGCTTTGAAGAGAAGGTTCTGAGGGTCCCAGTGGACAAGGTGAACATAACCCAGCAATGTGCCTTTGAAGAAAGAAGTCCAATGGTATCCTATGCTGCATGAGGACCAGCATTACCAGAAGGTCATGGCAGATGATCCTTCACCTCTGCTTATCATTGCTGAGACTCATCTTGAGTGCTGTCTCCAGTTCTGGGCGTCCTCAGTACAGGAGAGAAATATACATACTGGAGGTAAGCCTAGAAAAGGGCCACAAAAATTATGAAAGGACTGGAGCAATTGTCATAGAATGAGAGCAGAGAGAGCTGAGACTGTTGAGCCTGGAGAAGACAAGCTTAGGGGTAACCTTATAAATGTTCATAAATATCTGAAAGGAGGGTTTAAAGAAGGCAGAATCAGACTCTCCTCAGTGGTGACCAGTGACAGGACAAGAGTCAATAAGCATAAACTGAACTACAGGAAATGCAGTTGGAACAGTACTTTTTATTACTGTGAAAGTGGTTCAATACTGGAACAGATTGCACATAGGTATTGTAGAGTTTCCATAACTGGGTATATTCAAAATGCAACTGGATACAGTCCAGGACAACCTGCTGTAGCTGACACTACCTGAGCAAGAGGGTTGGACTAGATGATGTCCAGAGGTCCCTGCCAGCCTCAACTACTCTGTGATTCTGTGAAATACAAGGAATTGAAGACTTTTGAAAAGCATATCTTAACAGAAATAAGTAGACTTTAGATCATCTTTGTGTTCACCAGCTTTAATATTCTACTAAAAATATGAGTCAGTTCCTTGAGAAAGCCATACATGTTCCTTGCGCTAGCCTGTTCTTCATGTCAGATAAGACACTACTGTAGCTCTTCATTGCAGTCCTTGTGCAGAGCATCTATTTAGGTAATCAGTTAACCCAATTCAGTTATGCAACAATGATAATTGCATGTTCCCAGAGAGTCCTGGAAATAGAGAAACATAATTGAGTGTTTATAGCACTTCTCTGTCCTAAAACATAACCTAATATATGACCTAAAAGTCAAACAAAGTTTGAATGTTCAAAATAAAAGAACATAAGAAAATGTATGTTTTTGCATGTCCTCCATCAGCTTCTCCAGGAAGCAAAAACTTCAAACTCCATCTTCCAAACAGCAAAATTTAAAAATAAATAAATAAATGAACCAGTTATTCTGAGAACAATCATGTGATTTGATGTTTTCCTGAGTATTTAGCAGGAATATAAAAATACTCCAGATTCTGGGATGTATTTTAGACTGCATCATGAGATGAATTTAACACTTGCAAGCATTGATTTTTATTTTTATCTTTAGTCTTCTAATGTTACCTTAAAAGAGGTGTGGGATTAAATTCAAACCAGCACTTTATCTGATGCATGACCTTTTTCCATTTATTTTCTTTCCGTCTTGTTGAAGAGGAGTAGGAGCGAGATAGTGGCTGCGTAGGGGTCTGGCAGCCAGCCAAGGTCAACCCATCACAGGTGTATGTGTGTGTGCACGTTTATGCTTGTGTGTGCACGTGTGTGTGTATGTGTGTGTGTGCATGTGCCCCCTAGAAAAGCATGCTCAACCTCATTTCCACTTGGACTTCGGGGCACGGAGCTGCAGCAGCTTTGTCTCTGCCTGACTGCCAGATTTTCCCCTCCCTAACATAACACAGCAGTGGAACAATTAAGGCACTTCTGTGCTGGGAAAATCACTAGTAGGAATTAATGAAACAAGAGTGGGTTTGTATTTTTAAAGTTAATGTAGCCAGCTATAGTCTTTACCTTCATTACAATTAAAGAACTAGAGCTGTTCCCACCATAACTTTTTTTCTTGGAGGTCGTAATTTATAAATTTACCTGTTTATGTATTTTAATCCTTATTCCTTAGAATTATTCTTGAAACTCCATTCCTGACCATGTTCCAAGTGCTGTTTATTGTGCTTTTCTTGTTAAATGCTGGCAATCAATTTCTATACTGAAAATCTTTTTGTTTACCAAGGGAACACTGCCAGTCTGATTTTGGCTAAGAATTACAGGTGAAGTTTGATTCCCAGCCCAACTATAATGCATAACAAACTTTGCAACACTATTTCAACTTGACAAAAGAACAGTCTTGCTAAATCTTGACATTCAAATCAAATATTTTATGATTAATGGAATGAATCAACAGGAGAATTGAACTGCAAAGAATGCTCTGTCTGCCAATTCCATAACAAATGTGTTTGTGAGAAATGTTTTATAACACTGCTGGTGGGGACTGCTAGTCTGTATCACTGAAATAAATTAACAGGAGGGCTTTGGCTAAAAGAGAGAGGAATGATATAAAGTGCCATTGTCTAACACAACAATGCAGTATGCAATTTACTTAGAGTTTGGCAGGGTTTCCCTGTGTGCTGGGGCTAACAGATAACTCCACATATAGCCATCTTGCCCCTTCAACCGAGGGAGATCAATGCAATTCCTAAAATTCAGAAACTCTCTAATAAATGTGTTTTTTTAAAAATCAGATCCTTTAAGTACTTTTGAATTTATATGTATATTCTCCTTAATATTGTTAGCATTTTTTTGTATCCAATCAAACACTAATTTTTTAGCATATTATTAGGTTGGCATAAATGTAACCTTGTCTAGGCTTTTCTTACATATGTTAAATGTATCTCTTTTTTTTTTAAAGAAAAATGAACTAGAAAGAAATAATGTTGTTTGGTTTGATTTCCACACATCTACAAACACCTATTAAGAGTATCCCTACTTGCATCTTCCAAAAATGCATTGGTTTTCTTAACAGAGTGAAAGTCACCTTGATCCTGACAGTGAGAAAATGTATTCTCTTCACTTCCTTAGTACAATCTTCCATAAAATGTTGCAACACTTATTATTTAATAAGGGAATTTTAAATCCTAAGTGACCCATTAAAGGTCAAGAACAAGTAATACCTTTTTAGGTTGTTTCAGTCTAAACAGACATCAACTTAAACAATTATAACTATTTGCATTAAAGAGAAAGAATAAAGAAACCCTTAGTAGGCAAGTTCTCTAATTCAGAATTGAACTGTTGGTATCTTCACCTGCAACAACACACACAGTGCAAGCTCAAAGCAAATCCACATGCAGATACACACAGCCATCCCTTTCATTAAGCAGTAACTGAGGAGATGTATACGTATCTCTAATTATGTAGTATTAAATAATCAGAGACTGGTCTCAAGGATTTTTTTTTTTTTTTTTTTGCGTGATTTACTTATGCAGTAACACTCACGAGTGCTAGATACTCAAGAGACTTGGAAAAGGTCAGTGGAAAAGGTTGCTACAGATTCTTTCAAAATTATTGGCAAGCTTTGTATCAGATTAAAATGCTAAATACTAGAACAGGCCAATGAATATAGCTTCCTCTTGTGGGAGAAAGTCTGGAATAAATGTCAGAAAAGAAGTGAGGAAGGAAAGAGGCAATGCTGAAAGCACACCGTACTTTCACACAAGTCTGCTTTTCTGCCATTCATAAAATTTGCTTCTAAACCCATTACTTGTGAATCTTTTGCACTGTTTGCATTTGAATATGCATAATTTTCCTTTTCAGTACACTAAAGTGATAACATTCTTTTCATCACCAAATCACAAATATTGTTTATATATTATTCAACTGGTTTAGATAGGAATTGTCCACTGTCGGTGTGACTCTGTCGCCTCAGCTATTTGTTTGTTTCAGCACAAGCATTTTTTCCTCAGATCAAAGTTTAATATTTTCTGGACATCATCAAAATTTTTAGTATAGTAAATACATTCATTGGTATGAAGAAAAATAAGGAACATAACTTCCGTTATTCTGTTTAGTGTGTAGTGCAGTGAAGATTTCTTTTCTAAGAGAAGTTTCAAGAAAAAATTACTTTGCTTAACTGTTTCTTTCATATCGACACTCATCTAGTAATTTGAAATATTTAGCTGTTGCTCTTCTTTAGAGATTTGAAAAATACAGCAGTGGTCTGAACTCTATTGGATCAAAAAAAATACATATATAATAAATAAAAAATTAAATTTTTTTATAAGACCTTATGATCTCTGCCAGGACACCTCCCCACCCATCCAGATATAGAGATGATGTTTATTGTGGTTTGCATTGCTTTAAATCACAGAATGACTATATGCAATAATTTGGTAGCCTGTTCCAAAGCTAAGGTGCTTGCAAAGAGACTATTTCTACAAACTGGACCTTTCTTCTAGAAAACAGCTAAAATATTTTGACTTACTCAAGTTCTGGAAATATCACAAATGTTCTTCACAAATGTTGTCATTTCTACGTAACACTGGTGAATGTGATTCATGATCAAGGTATAGAGGTATAAAAGGACATTTATACTGGATTTTGTAATGCATAGACATATTGAGCTGAGATGAAGAAAAAGAGGTTGACAGATAAGGGAAACCTGCTTGGTCACAATTATGAAACAATTGTTTCATAATTGAAGAGTGAAATAAGTAAAGATGATGGAAGAAAGGCAATTTACAAAAAGTGAGATTAAAAAATGAGAAAAAGGGTTATGATTTAGAAATGGCATTTGAAAACTATTAAGGTAATAATGACAAAAGATAACCAGTAATCAATTAAAAGAATATTCTTAGCAAAGTGATTAAATTAAATTTAAAAATGGTTGTACATCTGGGTTAACTGCAGTTGAGGTGGATGATATTAATTCCAATGTAACTGCTGTGAAATTCTCTGTTGATATACAGTCCAGATTCTGCACTGGCCTGCCAATATACATCAGATGAGAGTACACATCAATAATCCTGTAATTGGTACTGCATCTGATAACCTAGCTGTGATTTAATGTGGTAAAACAGTACTGTGCAATGCACAAACAAGTAGTACTTCTATCGATATCAGTATTTACATTGCAATGTAAAAATATCCGATAAAAAATAGGGTCTTTTTTGATCTGTTCATTCTTGTTCCTAATCTTCTGGTTCATGGTATAACATACTCTGGTGTGTAAGTATTAATCAACTTAGTGTGTCTTATAAACCAGCATGTGTGATGAATGGCTTACCAATATTTGGCCTCTAAGAACCTGCTGAGTATCTTAATGCTACAGGAAACCAAGAAGGTTTTTAATTTGACTCTTCTTAACACTTGCTAGAAGAAAAACCGGGACTTCATAAGAAAATATTTATGGAAAATGAATGTTCTCCACCTAAAACATTGATTTTTTGTTTAAAAAGAATTTGAAAGGAAATAAAGTCAAAACACAGAAACAAAAAAAAAAAACAAACCTGAAAACCTTTGCTTTAAATTTGACTTTCTGGAAATTGGAAATAGTACCTTAGTAGGACTTCTATAAATCGTATTCTAGTTCAGCCTAATTTGGTTCCTCAAACAAACTCTTTTTCCATGATATACTTCTGCTGAAGGACACCACTCATGCCCTGTAGAAATAATGTGACAAGCCACTTTGTGGTACATCACAGATATATATAATATTTGCAGGCAGCTCATCCTGATAAACAGAAGTTAAGGAACTTAAATGAAAGTGAAGCAGTTTCTGAAATAAAAAATCTTTGAAGATAAAATTTCTAGATTTAACTCTGCCTTTTTGCCAAAAATAAAATCAAAGGTGTTATATCTGTCACTATGTTCTTCTCTGCCTGGGAAAACTCTTGAAGGTATATTCATATTTTCCCTCTATGTCTATTCAGGTATAACTTCTCAGTCAAGAAAGATCTGAGCACACAAAGGAGAAGTCACCCTTGACCAACCTGATACCCTTCTAAGATTAAATGACTGGTTTTGTGGACAGGGGGAGAACAGTGGATATTGTCCATGTTTACCTCAGTAAGGCTTTAAACACTGTATTGCATAAGATCCTGACAGAAAAGCAGCCAGTGAGGTGGACTGGACCTGTCTGAGCAGCCAGAGTGTAGCCTTAGCTAGGTTGTTGATGACACAAAACTGGGGACAGTGGCTGATACACGGTGGTGTACCAGGTATATACATCAGGCTGATATGTGGTCATGTTGCCATCCGGAGAGACCTTGACAGGCTGGAGGAATGAACAGCTTGACAAGAATATCATACAGTTCAACAAGGGGAAGTGCAAAGTCCTGCTCCTGTGAAGGAGAAACACCAGGCACCAGTATATCCTGGAGCTCACTGACTGGAAAGCACCTTCACAGAAAAGGACCTGGGGATTCTGGAGGACGCTAAGTTTTACACAAGCCAGCAATATGTCCTTCTAACAAAGTAAAAAAAAAAAAAAAAAAAGGTTAATAGTATCCTCGGCTGCATTAGGAAGACTGTTGCCAGCTGGTGGAGGGAAGAAGGGAAATAATCTTTTGGTCAACACTGGTTAGGCCACACCTGGAGTACTGTCCAGTTCTGGGCTCCCCAGTACAATACAGATACAAATAGAGATAATGCCACAAAGTGCCACTAAGATGAATAAGGGGTTGGAGCACCTCTCACATGAGGAAAAGCTGGGGGAGAGCGGACTGTTTAGCACAGAGAAGAGAAGGCTCGGGGAGGTAGGAAATTCATCAATGTTTCCAAATACCTGGTGGGAGGGCATAAAGAAGAGCCAACCAGGTTCTTTTCAGTGGTTCCCAGTGACGGGACAACTGGCACAAACTGAAACACAGGAGCTTTCAGCTGAACATCAGGAAACAATTTTTTACTGTGAAGGTGACTGAGCACTGGGACAGATTGCCCAGAAATGTTTTGTTTGGTTTTGGAAGGATTTAAGAAACATGTAGACGTGGCACCTCAGGGCGTGCTCTACGTGCCCGAGATTGTTGAGTTGGGTTTTTGTTGAGGTTTTTGTGTGTGGTTGGACTCGATGATCTCAAAGGTCCCTTCCAACCATGAAGATTCTGTGACTCTGTAGTTATGTATGGAGATATTCAAAATCCATCTGGACATGGTCCTGGGCAAGTGGCTCTAGGTGAGTCTGCTTGAGCAGCGGGGCTGGACGACATAAAATCCACAGGTCCTATCTCAGTCATTTTGTGAGTATGTGATAAAAGTCTCTGTATCTCGCATGGCCTGTATATCCAGAGAAAGGAAAGTTGCACAGCTCTGGGGCAGACACAATATGCAGAAGAACACATTATTCCATACAGTGCAGAAACAACAACAAGATGGGGAAAAGTAAGACTAGTTTAATCCACCTGATATATCTGTGTTGAGTTATAATATCTTTGCAATATGAACTTGCATTTGGTGTTGTAGTCCAGTAACTAAAGTTAAGATTCAGAGGAAGGTAAATGCAGTTACAGTTGGTCATTGAATGTAAAAAGTTGACTATCAGAGCTATGGATATACAAGTGCACTTTGGTAGGAGGGTTAGGGCTTGTGTCTCACAGGTGGGTGTGACATGCTTTTCACCAATTCTTTAAAGGTTTTTTTTCCTTGCTAATAGCTAGCTGATCATTTGCATGATTTAAATGGTTGATCAATTAAGTTATTGAATGGTGAATAGCTCTGTTTATTCCCTGTGGTACTTTTTGATCAGCATCCTCTGATTTGTCTGACTAAGCAAATGGTTGTTTTGGCACTGCTTCAATTTGGGGCAAACATGGAGTGATATGCAGGTTTCTTTACCTACCTGTAAAGCTTTACCATCTGCAAATTTGATGAGATCATCACAAAGCGGATCTGTAAACATACTGACAAAGAATGATATCTCCTTAGCAGGAATCCTAAGACATCCCTGATAAAATCAGAGGAAACCTCCTTGCTGGGGAGGAATTGGTAGGACAAAGAAACCTCGATGGGTGCAGGACAAAGAAACTGTGATAACAAAGTCACCTTCCTACATCCACTTATGTATCTACACCAAAAAAGTATGAAAAGTAACTCACTACCTACACAAAATGTGAGTTTCCATGCAAGACCCTCTCCACACAACAGACCAGAGCCTTGCTGGGGATGACTGGATGACTCCAGACTCTCTGATGTGGATCATCTTTGAAGTGAGACTTATTCCATCATCAATTACCCAACTTCTGGGAGTAGTTTGGTGAGTGTTGTACCAGCAACATTTCACACAATATATTTATAGATGCATGCACAGGTAAACGTTCGTAAGTGCATACATGCTTCACTAGTTGGAATTCTGTAATAACTTACAAGACACATATATTTACTTTACCCTTGTGACATACATATAGTTATAGACTTGCTTTCCTACTGGTAATTTTGTTGTGCCTTGTAGTGTATATACATATACATATTTCTTCTTGCTAATAGTTCTGTTTTAGTAATTTCTAATACCAAAATTCTCAGAAACCCAGACTTACTTGTCTTTGTGTATTGCAGAATGCTAAGAACCTCTCAGCCACAATGATCTTTACACACCTGCAGGTCAGATAACCCTCACAGATCGTGACTATGACCACTACAGATTTCCATAATGTGGAACTACAGGAGAGTTTTTTGGGTTACTGTTTCAAAAGGAGCTCCGTGAGAGGGGAGAATAACATAATATTCTTAAGGTTCTTTTTGAAAATGTGGATTTTCAGAAAATTATTCATTATTTCTTACATACCTGAACTGTACTTCATTTTCACTTTTTCATTTGCTTTCAACAAATCTTATAGTTTCTATTGATCAGTAGAACAGATTAGATGACCTTTTCTCTCTCATTTACTTATTCTGATGATTCTTTTGTGCACGTATTCTGTTTTATTTCTGCTTGAATTACCTGTAGCATCTTGGCACTATGATTTGAAACCTCTATTGCACTGAAAGCAATAATTAATAACATTATTCTTATGGGAGTCCTAGCAGGTTTGAGGAAAGGTGGCAGTTTTTGTACTAGCCAAGGTCTTTTTCTGTACTTGTTAGCAATAGTGTTTACCCTTGTTTTCCAACATCCAGTTGCTGCAAATAAACTGAAGGTAACTTAACCAGCTAGCAGAAAGAGAATTGCCATCCCCTCTGGGATTTCTGTCAGCTCTGCTCACTGAATTACACAGCTGAGTAAGAGGTGAGGCTTACAATAACAAGTACTGATTGAAGTCTGCCATAGAGAACAAGTTTTGACAAGAGAACAGAGGTTCTGATGTTGTCTTAATGCCACAGATTCCTCCCAGAACACATTGGTCCCTAAGCCAATAGGCCAGACACTGTAGATGCTTTGTTCTTTTTAAATATTTAAAATATTATAGGTATTTTCTCAAGAGAAAATGGCTGCCTCTCTCCCTGGGCTGCTTCAGATCTCATCTGAGTAAGAATCTATGCTTAACTGTGATTGATATGGTAATTTGAGATGGCATAGGGGAAAGGGGGAGTTGTTTTGTGCTTGTTTTTTTCCCAGGACAAATAAAGTAATTAAGATGCTGCTAGCATATACAGTATTTTTTCCATTTTAAAGGAGGATTAGATCAATAATTTATGCCTGCAAGTCTTCAGTTCTCCTTGAGGAGGTTAAGAAAAATCAAAGTCATTTTCCTCGATGAGGGTTTTTGGTCAATAAAGGTCAAAATGTTTAAAGGCAGGGTAGATTGGGTGAGTCATTTAAGCACCGTGTTAACATTCCAGGATAGAGGTGATGAAGACCTCCACTTCCTTATCCTGCTGGAAAGAGTCCGTAATTTCCAAAAGTCATCAATTTTAAGGTTTTTTCCCCTCCTTACAACCCTGCCAAACTCCCACAGCGTGGCTTCAAATCAGGGTCCCATGACAATTTACTTGTTTATCTCTATGCAATTTCAGCAGTTAATCTATACTGCAGTGTGCTTTTATTCCTACTTATTAGCAGGCAAGTCAGAAATGCAGGTTACTATGGGATACTAACAGAATTTTATTGGAAAAACTCGGGAAAGGGATCCTGCCACTAGTTCCAAGGCATCTGTGCTTCATAACTGTATAAGGTGCAGGTGCCTGGGTGCAGCAGCAGGTGGCTGCTGGACAGCCTCTGTGAGGAGCAGCCAGGGCTGCCCTGTGTTGGACACAGCCCATTCCAGCCAGCTCCAACCAACCCACCATAGGGCACAGCTGAGCCCCTCAGCCAAGGTAGTGCCACATCTGGGAAAGAGTATTTAAGAAAGGGGAAAAAATGTTGGACAGGCAGAGGAGGAGAGTTAAAAAAGAAACAGCATCCTTCGGGGACACCGTGGTCAGATGAAGAAGTTCTCCATGGTGGAGCAGATACCCACACCGCAGACTATGGAGGATCCTATGCCAGAAGAGAGGGATATTCCTGAAGGACCTGCAGTCACTGGGGAGGCAGCACCAGAGCAGAGGAAAATTGTGAGAAGGAAGGAGCAGCAGAGAGGAACCACTGTTTGCTGACCACAGCCTGCACCACCAACACCACATGGGAATGCAGAAGAGTGAAGTTCATCTTGGGAAAGGACAGAAAGGTGTTTTAATGTTTGTCTTTTTTGTTTCTTTGTTTCTCACTACTTGAATCTATTTTAATGAACAACAATTTAAGTTCATTTCCCCCATTCAAGTGTGTTTTGTGCACGATGGTAATTGGTAAACAATGTCCCTGGTTTTATCTCAACCTACGAGCTTGCTTTTTCCCCTATTTTTCCTATTTTCTTCCCCTGTTCCACAGGGTAGAGTAAGCAGTTGGGTGAGAGTTCAGCTGCTTCCCAAGGCCAACCCACAACAATAACATAAGAAGCTGCTAGGAATATTAGCCAGACATTTGTATGTCTTGTGCAATTTCTGCTCTTCTGTTTGAGTCAAACCTTTCTCAAGGACCATTTTATCTTCCTTGACTAAAAGGAGACAAATTACACTGTTTCTTGTTCTCTAGATTTTACAGTGTCTGAAGTAACATGTGTTAAAAAGAAATCCAAATGATACAAAACCAAGAAGATTTTATACTTCTTGTTCTTGCATTTATATTCTAGCATTAGTCTTTAAAAAGAAATACAGAGTACTTTGATCCCTCTGACATCATTGTATATTCTGCAAATATTGCTCTCTAAGGTTTAGCAAAAGAAATCTAGTAAGACTTTTAACTGTGACAGAGGATAGAGTTTACTGTATGGGTGAGGCCAGTCAGGGAGGTTTCCAAGGGAGGTTTTGGTTTAAAGCAGGACTCTACTTTTGAGGGATAAATGCATGCTAATCATTGTGCAGGTTTATATTATCAAAGGTGAGCATAAGAAGGGATGGGATAGCTAGCAATTATAGTCATTGTTTTTCTTAGATTATTCTAGTTGGAAATGAAAAATTATGATAATGCTATAATAGCTTTTTTATCATTTTCCTTCTCATGCTGTCTATTTAGCACCAGCTATTCAACAAGTTAAGAGTCATTAGAAGACAGGGACAAGAAAATAAACAGGGCTTGATCTAAGTCAGGATGAAAGGATACTATGGTAAATGAAAATATGACCAAGAACAGCAATTTTCTCATAGGTTGGACATAGCCAGGCTATGAAAGCAGGAAGCAGTTGTCTAGCACCTTGATGCATTTACATTCTCTCTGAAAATTATGAAGGTGCATGTGTAGTTTAATTTGGTTTTTTACTACATTTGCATATTTAGGTGGTCCCTACATCACACTCTGGAAGTCCTTCTAACATGTCCAGCTATTGCAGGTTCATCCTTTTGGTGATGACTTTGTTCAGTTGTCACGGGAGAAGAGTCAGAGATCACTCAGGAAGATCTGATCTAGTAGTTAATTTATTGAGTTCTAACCAGCGACTTTAGCTATGTAAAATATTTAATAAGTACAGATGGATTGGTGGTCAATACTCTACTATTCACTAAACTTAAGCTTAGTATGAGATACAAAGTTTATCATATAAGTTTACTTATCTTAAGATACTATACATATCTTAAATGTTACATGAATGCAAAAAATGTCACTTACCAACCCATCAATGTCTGGTGTCAGGTCAGAGATCTCTCAGCCTCAAGGGGTAATACTGGGGCTGGACTGGTCTGCCTGGACCAAAGTTTAGTTAGTTAGTTCAAACAGGACAATTGCGACCTTCACAAAGGTAAAAGGAAGGTGGGTTGTATAAATCTGGCCATGAGCATCTCCAAGGCCTTTGATATACAACTGTAAAGGTGCAAAACAAGCAAGCAGAAGGTGAAAGTAAGAAACCCACATGCCTACATTTCCATTTCCTCAGAAACTTTGCTTTCTCAAAAATTTCCATTTCAAAATCCCTCATGATTTAGTTTAGACTTGCTTGTGGCTAGAAGATAGACTTTTTCTTGCTACCTTCTCTACTCCCTTGCCCTGGCTTTATTCAAACTACCCCAGCTTGCAATCTCTGGGCAACCTCTGACCCCCTCAAAGCCCTTCCTGTCTCCTCCTGACAAGCCTGCAGCCTTGTTGTTCTCTAATGTTTAAGAATCCCTGTTGTCTGTTTCTTCTCAGCATTGACAACTGTGTAGGAAGAACTACCTCTGAAATGTTTGTTCTTTATACTGTTTTCTGTTCGTGTAGCTGGGATTTTTGGTTGTTGGTTTGTTTTCCTTCCTTTCCTGGCTTCTTCCTCTTTAGCTACCTTTCATCAGCTCATTTTGTAACAAAAAGCCATCAAAACCAAATGTGTGAAGTCTGTAATATATTCTCTACAACAGCTGACAGTTCAGCATGGCTCAGCATGAGTTTCAAGCACAGTCTTTTTAAATAAAGACACAGTCATTTTCTGGGGAAGAACCCGTGATACTACATTGCCTGAAAAACAGGGTGAAGACTGAAAACTCTGGATCCAAGCACTCCGTGTTTTGGAAAATTCAGTATCTAACTAGGCACTGAATCAGCTCCAGTTCTGGTTCTTTGTATTTCCAGTCTGGGAGAAGAGGCAAAAGAATTATGCTTACAAAGCAAATTTCAATTTTGAATATTTTTTTTTATCATGAACATGGAATATATAATATGACTAAAACAATGTATTATATAAAGTACATTACAGGATTAGAGGTTATTAATTTTAAATACTTTCTCAGGGAATAGTATACTGGATTTCTTACAAATAAATTTGTAAGGTTAAATTTGTGTGGATAGTTACAGATGTTTATCTTTAGTGTGAACTGTTTTATATTTTCTACATGCAAAGCTCCCTTTCAACAATATATAAAGCAGAAGTAACTGCATACTGTTGAAGTAATAATAAAGCAGTAGTTGCTTTATTTTATTTGCTTTTTAAGTGTAAGAAAATTGACCCTTTTACATAGTAATAACATCATTGTGTTTCAAGTTCTTTCTTACCCTCTGGCCACTGAATATGTTTTTATAGATTATTATTCTTTTCAACCTTTCAGATTACATTAATATTGCCATAGCAAAAAATGAACAACACATTCCAAAGAGTTTGACCAATGGCAAGCCTGATTTAAATTGGTTGTTATTATGTCTCCTTTGGGCTTCCATGCTGTTATTCCCTTACTTTTTTTTCTCACATTTATATTTTTCAGTAATTAAGCAACTCATGTCAACTGTTCAGCTATGTGCACAGCATTGACACCTTTGGAATTTAAAATGCAGAAATCCCACATCATTCAAAGGCAGGCAAACAGAACTGACAAGGAAAATGCACTAATATGCCCATAAACATAAGTAAAGCAGCACTTTTGAATATTTTAGAACTTCTTGCAGCATGCATGAATGATAACAGAATTTCCCACTTTCCTACAATAATTAAAATCCTTGATGGCTTTTTACTCTGTTGTGACATGGTTGAAATAGTAAATTGACAACAAATTTTGCTTACAGCAGAGAGACACTCAAAAACATCATACGTAAGGGACTTTCAATTACCCTTATGCATACTAGTTCTAAGTGTTTACATGGCTTTAGGAATTAATGACTTAACACAGTCTTTTGCTTTTCAGTTACTGTCCTGAATCTAGCACAAGTTGAGAGTGAGTAAAGATCATCTGCCTGCTTATTGGTCTGTGTCGAAAAGAAGATTCTAATATTTTTTTAGTTCCTAGTGGACATGTCTCCATAGCGCGAGAGCAAATAATACAATTGACAATAACTGATGGCATTTAGAGGAACTCACTTTCACTTCAAATTCTGGATCCATTTCTGAATCTTCCTAGAATTTTTATGAATCTGATTTAAGATTTGACCAGATTGACTGAAGTCACTTGTATATAAACCCTAGACAGTCTAAGGTGATAGGTACATAGGACATACCATTGTGGACAGTAACAGTACAAGGGATTCTTTGTAAACATTTATGCTTATGCCACTTTCCCTCTTTTCTTTGGCATTTTGAAGATAAGTCACCCTACTACTCTATAGCATTTCCATACATTGCATCCATTACAGGTTAGTCTTTCTAAAGTAATTTTCCTTTAAGGTATGTAGTAACTTTTCTTAGATCCTGTCTATCACAAATATAAATTTATATAAAGACTATATAACTCTGGAAGAGACATTAGCAATACTGTATTGAAAAGAGGACATGTCATCCTAAATTTAATCAGTCTGGTTTTGTTTATAGTGCATATACCCTAGGTATCTACTTTTTTAATCTAGTAGTGGTCCATTGCAGCAACATTTCAGTTCATGGTTTAACATCATCTAGATTGTCAGAATAAACTTCTCCATAATATATAGGAAACTGACAGTATTCCTGTTATTTGAGGTAGTTGTCCAGCATGTTTCCTATGTTCCTTTTTCACCTAACTTCTCTAAATATTTAAGTGTAATGTGATCTATCTTTTAAATTATGATCTCTCATTGTTACTATTACCATGTATTCCTCCACTAGCATCTCACAACATGAATCAGAGTTTTTCTGGATAATCAACAATCTTTAGGAAGTGTACTTAAATCAATGGAGCTCCTACTGTGAACATAACTTGTCCATTGCTTCCAGAACTAAGGCCAAGTATCTTAGTCTCCGTAACAATTGCCTCATATATCACAGACGCCCTGTTGCTCTTAAGTACTCAGATGTCTACTTTACTACAAATACTCCAACTCCTAACTTTATAGTGACTGAAAAGCAAAGCATATTGTATTAATAATGGACTGTAACAGTAGTCATTTCATCAACAAATAGAAAAAAACCCACCTCAGAATAAAATCAAGTGAGATCAACATTTTGCAAAATGGAAAAGAAAGATTCCTGAAATGTACCTGCCCTAATTCACTGTGGTACTTTGTGTTCGATACCGTGGCATCTTTTCTATGCTTGGAAAATTCTTTCTATTTTTCACCTGTATCCAAGCCAGTCTTATCAATACAATGTTTGATAGCTCAGTTGCAAAGAAATGACAGTCCTATGACTTTATTCCTCTATTAACATGCCTGTTTTCTCAGATCTTAAGGGTTGGGTAAGAAATCCATTGTTCAGTGGAGATAGTTGAAAAGCAATGAATTATGTCATGGCCCCAAGGTGGTCTTTGATGGTTTTTCAAACATCTTACTTCTGTCAGAAATTTAATAGGGTGGAGTGGCCACATGGAACCCATTCTGATATGTTGGCATTGGGCAAATTTAGGTATCTTTTCATCTCAGAAAATGAAGTTATAAAAAAAACCTGACAGATTTTAGGAAATACTGATTTAAGTAAACACTAGCATGCTGTCTAAACTCAAAGATTTTGCCAAAACTGTTGGCATTGAATAATTAAAACACTTTGACATATAATACAGATTAATATAAAAAAGATACAAACAAGAATTCTGGCTTTTTTCAAACAACACATCAAAAATTTCATTTTGTGATTTCAAAAATATGAATAATTGTGGGATTTCCTACAGGCTGGAAATCTACATTAATTATAGTTATATTACCAGTGGGAGTTCACAGTTTAATTCAAGCATTCCCAGTCTGTCCTAAAGCCTTCTTTTATAGAGTAAAATATGTATGGAAAATACATATTTTAAATATATATATGCAAAAGAGCTCAGAGAGTACTGTGGGAAGAGCCAAAGGAACACATTTGACCTCAGCATCATGGGCTTCTCTTCAGAAATAAATACTACTTCACAGTGGTGAAGAAACGTCTCTCAGTAGTGTGCTCTTCAGCTGGCTTGAGAATAAAGGAGAATATGCCTTTATGGGTCTACGAGAAGCAGGCAAGGAGCAAAGATTACTTTGGCCTCAATCTGACTTCTGGCCTCAATCTGGCCTCAATCCTGTAACTAAGGAGTGTTTGAAGAAAAACGACTTTGTAGGTGATGATCCCATCTCCTACTCTACCAGACAGCTTCAGGGGAACTCTGTGTCCAGCCTTCTCCCTTGCCACTATTGCAGAAGTACTGCCAGAAGGAATATGCTGACCTAATCAAATGCTCACACAGTACCTGGGATTTTAACTGCTTTTGAAGTTGATGTAAATTCAGTTTCCTTCCTCTGTTTTCATTTTGATTATAAATCAAATATACACTAATTTTTATCCCTGTTTACATCCATATTTTTATTCTTCAAAAAGGCAATTATTCATTCCAATCCCCTGTTACTGGTCAGTAAACTTATCTCCAGCCAGCAAAACACATTTGAAAAAGATAATAAAAACATGACACTAAGCTCTGAAGGTTGAGAAACAGAGTCAAGGAAACTCTAGGAAAAGAACAATACAGACTTGAGAGTTCTTGGTGCAAAACACTTCATGTTTCATCTTGTGGTGGGTTGAGCTTGTCTTGCTGCCAGACCCCCACCCAGCCACTCTTGCACTCTTGCTCCTCAAAAGGTGTCCCGGTTTGAAGTAAAACTGAACCAATTTTCTGTTCTGTAACTTTACATCCTAGCGAGGCCTCCTCTAACTCTCTGAAATTAACGGCATATTGTGGAGAAAACTGCTCGTTCTCAGAATGATAAGACCAATGTTTGTGCTCCATGCCAAGGAATAATATGCAGGGAGGCCCTTGCTTATACTTATTGCTATAACAACCAAGGTCAGCCCATTTTCGTTATTTGCCCCCTTAGAGGGTCGGAAACAGAAAAAACGTAGAGGGGTCACATCGGTGGGGAGGAGTGGACAGGACAGGTGACCCAAACCTGACCAAGTAGGGTATTCCATCCCATCTGCCCCATGCTCAGTATAAAAGCTGAGGGATCAAAGGGTCAACCCCCTTCCTGTGATGGCTGACGTCCAGAGAGGACTCTGTCTGTTCATCTGCCTTTGATCCCGATCCGTGTGTTCCTGACTCCAGAGCTGGAATCCAGTTCCCATTCGTCACTGAGTCCAGTCTGGGACTTCCCCAGTGCCTGCCGGTGACGTGACTGTCATCCTGGGAGCTTGATACGGTTTTGTATATATTGTATCTATTTCATTATTTTCTTCTTTATTTTTATTTTAATATTAATTCTTTATTAAAGTAGTTTAGTTCATTCTAAACTTCTGAATCTCCTTATCTCTTTCTCCTCCTTTCTCCTCTTTTGCGGGGAAGAGAAGAGGAGGGGAAGGGCCATCCGTTGGTCTGGTTTTGGTAAATTCGGCCGAAACCATGACAAAAGGGCAGTAGGAGAAAATAAGATGGTAAAGCCTGTGGGTCGGGAAACAGAAAGAGAGGTCACTCACTGATTACCGACATGGGCAAAACGGACTTGACTTGGGGAAAATAATTTTAATTTGTTATCAATTAAAAATAGAGTAGGATGGTAAGAAACATAAAAGTAAAAACATCTCCCTCCTGCTTTTTTCGAGGCTCAATTTCATGCCTTTGTTTCTGACTCACTTACTTCCCACCAAATAGCACGAGGTATGGGAAATGGGGATTGCTGTTAGTCCATGACGGTCCCTGTCTGCTGCTCCTTTCTCCTTACAATTCTCTCCTTCTCCAGCATGGGTTCCCTCCCATAGGATAAAGACCTTTAGAAATTGCTCTAGTGCGGGTCCTTCCCACAGGTCACTGTTCTTCAAGAACAGCTCCAGCATGGCTTCTCTACATGGGCTACAGTCTCCCAGGAATGGAATTTTCTGTTTCTGCCAGAAAACCTCCTCCTTCATGATCTCCTCTCCATAGGCTGCAGCTCCTGCCAGGCGCCTGCTCCTGCATGAGCTCTCCATGGTATGTCCGCTTGCTGTGTCATGGGGTCCTACACAGGCTGCAGTGCTGATATCTGCTCCGGTGTGGTCCTCCATGGGCTGCAGAGGAATCTCTGCTCTGGCACATGGAGCATATCCTCCCCCTCCTCCTCTTCCTCTCACCTTGGTGTCTGCAGGGTTGTTTCTCTCACATATTTATCACTCTTCTCTTTTGCACTCTGCAGCACATTTTTAGTCTTAAATAAGTTTTCACAGAGGCACCACAAGCTTCACTGATGGGCTCAGCTGTGTCATGGTGGATTTGTTAGACCAGTTGGAACTAGCTGTGTACTGCACAAGGCAGACCCTGGCCTCTTCTACCCCTGCAGCCCCCGACCCAGGGTCAAAACCTTGCCTTTTTAAACCCAGTACAACTACATGTATACGTATATTCACAGCCAGCAGCACATGTTACAGACTGTGACTTGCCACTGTGTTGAAGTATCTGGGGTTCACTGGATTCTGAGCTAGTCAAGACAAGATTCCTAATATGTTTATTCAAGCTAAACAGCCTAGTTAGAAAATTCTTTCTCACACATACACACACACACGGCCCTGGTCCCAAATCAGAGGTAAAAATGCCATCAACATTCCTGTTCCTATTTACTAGCCACTTATTTACTAGCGAGATTATTTCTCTAAAACTTTCTCACCACACTGCAGCCACATCAAGTCAACTTAGGTCTTCCCAGTTGTCATCATCAGGGCTGTGCCCACTGATGGGTGGGTTATTGGTTCACAGGCCAGCTGACAGTGAGTCCGAGTCCACAGCAAAAGGCTTTTACTCTCTTCTTTTAATCAACAAGCAACAGCACTTGCTGTGCCTGTGCTGCATGTGTGTTGTGCTCAAGAACAGTTTATATTCCAACTATGAATTAAATTCTTAATTGTGCCTTTTACAATTTACATGTCCTTGACTATTCTTGTGTTGAACAAATTCCTGTTTTCCTTAGCTTGTTTTATATGAGGCTACTTCCTTAGTTCTTCAAGTTTAAGGAATTTCAATGATCTATGTTGACAATGTCACCTACAGGCCAAGGTTTGCTGATGATAATTTTCCACAGTTGCAGTTGCTCTGACCATGGCTCACTCAGCTTTCCACTCCCTCAGTGCAGCCGAGTGCATGGCCTTCTTCAAAGAGGCGCCGTTCAATGCACTGTCCTTGCCTGCAGTGCTTGTCACAGACACAGACACAAATAGAAACAATAGCCTCATCCTGTTTCCCTGCCTGGTTGACCAGGGTGGAGTTCTGTTAGTGAAAATAAATGCCCATAAATAGAATGTGTATCCTTCAAGCAGCTGGTCTCAGACACTCAATCTGCCCAGTAGCTGGCCCATGGATCCCAGTGTCTCAAGGTACTGGTACACAGGAGGTCCTGAGGCCACAGCCCCAATCCAAGTTATTGATACAGACCATCTCACTTACACCCAGGCACACCCACACACAGAGGTCTTCAGCAGCTGGCTGTCCACAGTAGCCAACTCTGCCCATGGTCTCACGCTCAGAGACAGGAACACACACCTGGCTCCTGGGACACTCCATCTGCTTGCCAACTAGTCCAGCTTGATCTTGGCCGCTGCTCACATAATCAGTGTACACCCACATTCACTGCAGTTGCTGGCATCATGGACACACTCTGACCCCTGCTCCCACCCCAGTGACCATCACCTGGTTTCATTCACTCTAGTCTCCCTTCTTGCTGGCACCCACACACAGAGGTCCTCTAGCCTGTAGTCCCAGCCTGGTAGCTGGCACTCAGGCCCTCACTTACTCCAGTTATTGGTACAACAGACAGATGTGCCCCAATGACTCAAGGTCATACCCCAGTTGATGGTGCTTAAGTGCACTCAGTGGTCTCTCCAGTCGTTGGCCCCACAGACAGATGAGACATCTGACCCATGGTCTGACTCCAGTTGCTGGCACTTAGACCCTTTACACACACATGTGCACCTTCCCTTCCTGCAGAAGATAGTTAGAAATGGAGATTAATGAGAAGACAAGGCAGGCTGTGCTAACCAGGCAGACAGCAAGGTCAGGCAAGCGTACTGTTGTGGATTGGCCAATGATGGACAAAAGACACTCTCCTGCACCTCTCACTCCAAGGAGAAAAGGAGGATAGATAGATTTACAAATTTAGAAGGAACTAAACTATTTTAATGAAATATTAATAAAATAAAAAGAAAATAATGAAATAGATACAATATATACAAAACCATATCAAGCTCCCTGGATGATGTCACCAGCAGGCACTGGGGAAGTAGCAGACTGGACTCAGCGATGGATGGGAACTAGATTCCAGATCTGGAGTCAGGAATGCACTGATTGGGATCAAATGAAGACAAACAGACAGAGTCCTTCTTGGGCATTGGCCACTGAAAAAGAGAGGGCTGACTCCGTTGATCCCTCAGCTTTTATACTGAGCATGGGGCAGATAGGGTGGAATCACCTGTTGATCAGTTTTGGTTACCTGTCTTGTCCACTCCTCCCTGCAGGTGGGACCCCTCTATGCTTTTCGGTTTCCAATCCTCCAACAGAGCAAATAATAAAATTAGCTGACCTTAGTTGTTATAGCAATAAATATAAGCAAGAACCTCTCTGTATACCATTCCTTAGCATTAACCATAAACATAGGTCTTATCACTCTGAGAATGAACAGTTTTCTGCACAATATGCTGTGAATTTCAGAGAGTTAGAAGAGTCTTAGCTAAGAAGCAAAATTACTGAACAGAAAGTTGGTTCTGTTTACCTCAAACCAGGACACATACCAACCAGCCCACTGTTTACACACAAATGGCACTATTTATTGCTTGTTTTCCACTGTTGTGCATCCCCATGTCACCTAGATCCATCCCTTTCCCTGCCTTTGCTTCATCCCCTAAACGTCCCATGATAAGTCTTGTACAGTCCCAGAATGCTCTTCCCCTGCTTCCCGTAATGTCTCCCATACACCTGGGCAGTGACTCACCACCACCCTGAGAGCTGCTATGGAGAGCTTCTCCACTCATGATGTACCTCACACCCAGATATCAGGGCTGATCCTCTCCTGAGAAAACCCCAGAGTGTGCCTGAACAGTATGTATCTTCTCCTGAGCCCTAAATTTCACAGAATCACAGAATCTTCTTGGTTGGAAGGGACCTTTGAGACCATCGACTCCAACCACAAAAAAAAAAAAAAGCCAAAACCAAAACCAACCAACCAACCAACCAAACAAACAAAAAACCCACCACACAACCCACAACCACACACCACACCCACCCACAAACAGACACAAACCAGCAATCTCGGGCACTAAAGCATGCCCTGAAGTGCCATGTCTACACGTTTCTTAAATACCTCCAGGGATGGCGACTCCACTACCTCCCTGGGCAAGCCATTCCAGTGCCTGACCACCTTCATTCTCCTCCGCCTGCTTTTATACCCTGTGTTCCTCTGGGACCTCTCATTGGTCTATGGCTCAGGTGGCAGGCCTGGGACCATCTGAGACAGGGTATTATTTAGGCTCCTCCACCTACCATTGTCACTTTGTGCTCCTTTGTGGAAGTACGGATGAAATTTTTAACAAATAATCTGACAGGATACATCTTTTACTAATAGATTTACTTAATACCTGTATGAACTCAGTTGGCTGAAAATTTCCAGATACTTGCCGTTTCTTATTTTTGACTGCTATGTTAAAAGGACTGAGTAAATGTCTGTTCCTCATATGGTATTTAAGGATTTATGATTAAATTATAGTTACAATTGCAGTATTAACAGCCAGTTTGTCATCAATATAGTGAGAGCCACACTAAATTGGCATTCTTTCCATTTCTGATATGAAATGGCATGAGTGCCTTTTAGAAGAAAGTGTCAGTATACCAAAATGATCTCACTCTATCACATTCATCAACCAAATTATTATGCACATACAATATTAATACAAATAATCCGTTTTCCACAGATATCAATTGGAAAACATGCTCATGTTCCTGATAATTAAAGTTTTGTTTTATCATGTGGTCTTGCTTTTTAAAAATCAAAAGCCACAAAGCTGCTATGATTACCTTGTTTGGTGTCTGGCCAAAAAAACTCAATTACCTGTGCTATTCCATTTATCGCTTTTAAATACTAACACACTACTTTCCTTTCAGTCTTCTGAGATATCCAGTCTGGTACTATATTTGTTGAAAATAAATATTAATATCACAAAGTGCCTCTCATCCAGATCTTTTAATACTGTTGTGTGCATGTTATGTGGACTTAGTAGCGTAAAAAAATCTGGTTCTGATAGAGGCTGCTAAGTATTCTCCAGAGTCGATACTGAAAGAAACTTTCATCATTATCCTGAGAAAGAACTATATCACTTGGCTTTCTAAACCCTCCAGGCTTATTACACATGCATTGCTGACAGAGCGACATTTAATATTTGTCTTTGAGATAACATAAAAGGACTTATTTTATATTCAAGGAAAGAATCTCTTTCTCTTCAACAGTATAAGCATTGCTCACTTAGGGTCTGACCTTGCCACTCTCACTCATATTGAACCATTTGTTGAAATTGAATTCCATGAATCTACTCACAAAGTAATGACTAAAAGGAATAAACTTGGCCTTGCTGTAGTTAAAGCTTTTCCCTGTACTCGACCACACAGGGATTTTTAAGGTGATTTTTTACAGTTACTGTTGTTATTATTAAACAGCTGATAGAAATTCACTAAACTTGTCATGTTCATTGTTTTCTCTTGCAGTAGCACCTTGGGTATTTTGATATTTCCAAGATATTCCATTTCCATGGGTATTCCATCTTACACTAATAGTTGCTTCCAGACGATTATCTGTTAATTTGACTCTGGAGAGTGTTTTAAATGTAACCATTACTGAACTCTTTGCAAGCTTTTAGTGTCTGTCTTTTATATCTATGTTACAGTAAGTATAGTAGTATTTTAAATACAATTTTTGGTGAAATAATTGAAAGCTATAACACTATCGTTAAGTAGGGCATTCAGTGTAAAGTCTACTGAAGAATTTATAAAAAGACTTGAAATATTCCTTAGACCTTAGGCTGTAGTATTCCCATGCACTTCAAAGAAAAGTTATACTCATTCATCCTAATACTTCTTGAAAGAAAACAGTCTGCAATAGCTGAAAATACTTTTTCTTAAACTACCAGTTTCTGAGGAAATCTTCCAACCACATGCCTCAAACAGATTTATATATTTTCTTTTTGGCCTGAAGGTTTTAATTAGCATCTTTAATGACCCAAAAATCCTTTACTCCCTGACCAAAGATTTAAATCCAGATCTTTAACTAATTTCAGATTGTCACAAAAAAAAATGCATTTCTTTTAGTTCATTAGATAATTATTTAAAGAAGAGGCATTACAGAGATGTTATTTATTTGAGCTTCCGTAATGTATGATATGATAATGCATGGGAAATTATTATTTAAATCAGAGAGAATGGACATCAATAAAATGCCTTAGAAAGCATAAAGGAAAATGACTAAGTGGGAGACAGTTTAAGTGTGGGTTTTGACTGGATACTAGTTAATGAGCAACTAGTAGTGGAGCTCCTCAGGAACTCATTTTAGGATTGTACTTGTTAAATATTCATATGGCTTATAGAAAAAAAAAAGAGTATGCTAAGCAATAAGAAAGATGTGAGATATTTGAATTAACTTTAACAGATAATATCTTCAGCATCCTACTTCAGTGATTCTTTTCACACAATTAACAGTGCAATCCCAAGGGACAGGCATCATCTGAATGGGCCAAATAAAAGCTATTCTTGGCTTTCAGCCTCCCTATTGGCAAAAGGATGTACCTGTTTATAAAGAAAATTTGTGAGAAAGACACAAGTAAGGGGAGATGGGGTGTGAAACAGCCCTATGAATCTGAAATGTAATAGAACTAAAATTAGTAATTCAGTAATTGACCATGACAAAACACTTATTGATGTTAAATAAATTTGCTTTGCCTATACGCTAGCTGTTGCCCATAAAGCAGGGGGGATTAAAATTGCACAGAGTCAGCTCTTCTGGATTTATAGCCAGTTTTGAAGGACATCCATTACATCTAATAGAAGGAATTTGATCCCAAAGCTCATTGTCTTCTTAACCACAGCCAGTTAACAACGATTATATGCTTTTTGCTAATTTCTGCTTTATGCAAAAAAGCACCTTCCTTCCTTCTCCAACACTGCCTCTTGAGAAGAGGAGGAAGAAAGCAAGAAGTGCTCAAAATATTTAGTGCTTTATTTACAAATAATTTGACAACTAGGGTATTCAACACTAGTCTGTTGATCAAATTTGTTGCAGTCTTTTTTAATTTCTCTTAACTCTCTTAAGGTCCCTTGCAAGAAAGGGGACATCTTGTTATCCATGTTTCTATACTATACAGTGCAGTGAAGCCCTGTTTTTTAGTGGCAATTTTGACACCCGTAATAGTTATTTAAATTCAATAAATAGACAGTTTTTAATACTAAGTAGCATATTTTACAAGAAACAACCATTGGGAATTTCACAGTTCTTATCACAACTGGGGGCTGTAACCTTCACAGAATCACAGAATTACTGAATGGTTAACCTCAGTCAACCTCAGAACAGGCCTTTCCTCCTTTGCCTGGAAATGGTTTCCAGGATTATCTGCTCCATCACCTTCTCAAGGATTGAGGTGAGGCTGACCAGCCCATAGTTCCCTGGGTCTCCCTTCTTGCCCTTCTTGAAGACTGGGGTGATATTTGTTTTTCTCCAGTCTTCAGGCATTTCTCCCAGTCATCACGGTCAGTCAAAGATTATCAAGACTGGCCTCACAATGACATCATCTGCCAGTTCCCTCAGCACTCATGGGTGCATCCCATCAAGGTTCATGGACTTATGTACGTGCAGTTTGCTTAAGGGTTCCATAACCTGATCTTCCTCCACCAAGAGTACATCTTCCTTACTCCAGCCTTTCCCTCAATGTCTGGGACCTGGGCTTCCCAAAAGCCTGTCTTGCTAGTAAAATATGAAGCAAAGGCAGCATTCATTACTTCCACCTTTTCCATGTTCTGTGTACCTATGTCCTCCATCTCACTGGGCAATGGTCCCACATTTTCCCTGGTCTTCCTTTTGTCTCCTATGTGCTTATAAAAGCTCTTCTTGTTGTCTTTAACACACCTAGGTTTAACACCTAGCACCCCTAGCCAGATTCAACTCCATTTGCACTTTAGCTTCCCTAACTTCATTCCTAGGTGGTCAGACAATGCTTCTGTATCCTCGTTTCCATCTTCTGTATGCTTCCCTTTTCTGTTTGAGTTTTGTCAGGAACTTTTTTTTCATCCACTCAGTCCTCATGGCATTTTTGTCTGATTTCTTATTCATTGGAGTGGAGCTCTCTTTAACTTGGAGGAGTTGATCTGTGAAAATTAAGCAGCTTTCTTGGGCTCCTCTTCCCTCCAGGGCCTTATCCCATGGGTGTCTTCCAAGCAGACCTTTGAACAGGCCAAAGTCTGCTCTCCTGAAGTTCACAGCTTTGAGCTTGCTTTTAATTTTCCTTCAGCCCTCAGGATTCTGAATTCCACTATCTCATGATCACTGCTGCCAAGGATGCCTTTTATCTTCACATCCCAAATGAACCACTCCTTTTTGGTGAGTATGAGGACCTGCTGAGCAGCTCTCCTTGTTGGCTCCTCAATCACATTGAAGAGGAAGTTATCATCACTGCATTCCAGGAACCTCCTAGACTGCTTATGTCCTGCTGTTTGTCCCTCCAGCAGATACAGTGGTTGAAGTCCCCCACATGTACCAGGGCCTGCAAAAGTGAGGCTGTTCCTACTGTCTGTAGAGGGCCTCACTGACTAGTGGCCTATAGCAGACACCAATTATAATGTCACCTTTACCTGTCCTCTCTTTCATACTAAACCACAAACTCTCTGTTGGCTCCCCATCTGTCCCCAGGCAAAGCTCCATGCATTCCAGCTACTCTCTCACATTAAGGGCGACTCCCCTACTCATCTTCCCTTCCTGCCCTCCCTAAAGAGCCTATATGTCTCCATTGTAAAACTCCAGTCATGGAAGCCATCCTACTGTGTGTCCACGATCCCAACAAGATCATAGTCCTGCAACTGTAAGCAGATATCTAACTTATAATGTTTGTTCCTCTTACTGTGTGCATACATGCACACATGGCACCCCACTCATGTTGAGTTCCTGGAAAGGGTTTGGGGCATTTATTCACAATGGTACCTTGAAAGCACATCCTTGCTGACATGCAGGTGCTGGAGGTGACCCCACCAAAGCCCCATTTTGTTGACTTTGTGATCCCTTCCCATCAAACTACCCAATGCCCTTTGTTCAGCAATCCCATCCATCACTCCCTCAAAGGACTGCTGGTCACCCTCTCCCTTCCCTGTCACTCCTAGTTTAAAGACCTTACAATGAGGTCAGCCATCCTCTTGGTGAAAATAGATTTTCTCTGCTTAGTAAAGTGGTTCCCATCTCTCCCAAGCAGACACTGGTCTGCAATCAAGTCCCATGGTCATAGAATCCAAAACTCTGCCACCAACACCAGTTCTGCAGCAAATTATTAACTTGTTCTATTAGTGCTGTTCTCCTAACACACTTTCTCCTCACAAGCAGGATTGCACCACCTGGACTTCCATTCACTTCACTATGGGTCTTAGCATTTTTAGTCACTTTTGATACTGTCCAGATTTCCCTTAGCAGTATCAATTTTGCCCACATGGAATACAAGCAGTGGGCAGTAGTCAGAGGGCCTGACAAGGTTCAGCAATCCCTCCACAACATCCCAGATACTGGATCCCAGACAGGCAGCAAACTTCTATAGATGGTTAATCAGACTGACAAATGGGTGCCATCATCCCCTGCATCAGGGAATCACCCATTATGCTGACTCAACATTTCTTCCTGATAGTCTTGCATGGTTTGGAGTTAGATAGACCAGGCCCTTTGCTTGTAGGCACTTATGGCTCCTCTTCAGCTTTGAGGGTGGTGAATGTATTTTGCAATTATAAGCTCCTGGACAGGGCAGAAGCCTTCCTGTTGATGCCAGAAGTCACCAGCTTCCATCATTCCCCTTCTCCAGAAGTTTCACTTACCTTGATAGTGGGGCAGAGACTGCCCAAGGGACATCTAAGTGGGTATCTGGGACCCCAACACCCTTGGACTCTGTGTGTAAAAGGACCAGGCAGCAGCAAGGATGACCAGCTGCTGAAGGACACCAAGATACTGCGGGACTGCAGCTTCACAGACTATCCACTCCCAGATCCTCATCAACACTCATAATCTCCCCTCCAGGTGGCTCAAGAAACAGTGACCACCCAACAGAAAGTTACATCTACTGCATCCCCTTGGTATTAGCACACGCTGGGACCAAAGCAGCTACTCAGACAGAGCTCCCAAGGGAACATGCAACCTTCCAGGTCTCTGGATACAAGGCGTGCCCAAGGTTTCTACTGGTGTCTGAGGGCAGTAGTAAGAATGCATGTGGAAGGTACACTCAGGCAAAAGAACTGCTCAGCTTCAGAAGGAAGTGGACAGGTTGAGGAGCACCTTGGAGCCCGAGAAGGTGATTGACTACTGGAGCCATATTCTTCCCTTACTGGAACGGAATTGTCAACTAGACCTAACAAATGACAGGTGGGATCCTGCATGCTCTCTCTGCCAAGTAGAAAGCAGTGACTTGAGGGATACAGGTGAATGGAAACAAAACTCTATTCAGGGCAGTGGAGAGGCTCCTTATTGTCTACCTTGCCTTCCCAGGTGTCCTTACACAACAGATATGAGTCTCTGGCATTAGAAGGACAGGGACAATCCATCTATACTAGAGAAGCCACTAAGGTAAGGTCAGCCTATCCTCTTCATCATGACCATGTCCATGAAGAAAAAAACAGTGGGTTATTGTCACAGGAGAGTCCCTTCTAAGGGGAAACAGACTGCACGTTCTGCTGACCTATCTATCTAGGGAAGTTTTCTGCCTCCCTGGGGCTTGGGTTAAAGATGTTACCAGTCTATTATAGATCATATAACCAAGATGGTGACACTGATGTATTAGTCTGTAAGAAATTCAAGGTAAATCTCTAGATCAACTGCCCTTGTCCTTATAGGCAACTTCAGCTCCCCAGATATCAACTGGGACTATTATACAGCAGACACAAACAGGTCCAGCAAATTCCTGAAGCACGTTGAAAGTAACTTTTTGAAACAGCTACTAAGGGAGCTGACTAGGAAAGGTGGCCTCCTAGATCTGTTATCTGTAAATAGGGATGGTCTCATGGGTGATGTGGTGATTGGTGATTGTCTTGGCCACAGTGACCATTAAATGGTTGAGTTTAAAGTCTTTGGCAACACAAGAAAACCTGTCAGCAGATCTACTATCCTGGATTTTGGAAGACTAGACTTTATGCTGCTCAAGGAACTAGTAAGTAAGTATGGTCCCCTAGGAATTTGTTTTTGAAGGTACTGGAGTCCATAAAAGCTGGTCACTTTTTAAGAACCATCTTTTAAGAGCACATGAGCAGGCAGGGGTAAAGCAAGTGGGGCAGAAGGCTAGCTTGGCTGAAGAGGGAACAGGAAACTGTTCCTTCTGGAACTTAGGAGCAAAAAGAAAGCATATGGTCTTTGGAAGCAAGGTCAGGCTATACAGGAGGACTACAGAGATACTGTTCACCACTGCAGGGACAAAATTCATATGGCCAAAGCTCAACTGGAGTTGAGGCTGGCCAGTACTGTGGCAGATAACAAAATAGACTTTTTCAAGACTATTCATCAGCGACCTGGACGAGGGGACCGAGTGTATCCTTAGCAAGTGTGCTGATGATACCAAACTGGGAGGGGTGGCTGACACCCCGGAGGGCCATGCTGCCATCCAGCAAGACCTGGACAGGCTGGAGAGCTGGGCAAGGAAGAACCTCATGAGGTTCAACAGGGAAAAGGGTAGGGTCCTGCACCTGGGGAAGAAGAATGTTAGGCACCAATACAGGTTAGGTGTGGACCTGCTGGAGACAAGTTCTGAAGAGAAAGATCTGGGAGTCCTGGTAGACAGCAAAATGACAATGAGCAAGCGGTGTGCTCTTGTGGCCAGGAAGGCCAATGGAATCCTGGGCTGCATAGGGAAGAGTGTGGCTAGTAGGTCGAGGGAAGTCATTCCCCCCCTCTACTCTGCACTGGTGAGGTCACAACTGGAATACTGCATCCAGTTCTGGGCTCCCCAATTCAAGAGGGATAGGGAACTACTGGAAAGAGTCCAGCAAAGGGCAACGAGGATGATTCAAGGATTGGAGCGTCTCCCTTATGAAGAAAGGCTGAGAGAGCTGGGACTCTTTAGCCTGGAGAAGAGAAGACTGAGGGGAGACCTTATCAATGCTTATAAGTATCTAAAGGGTGGGTTGAAGGAGGAGGGAGCCAGACTCTTTTCAGTGGTTGCCAGTGAGAGGACGAGGGGCAACGGGCACAAGCTGGAACACAGGAGGTTCCACTCAAATATGAGAAGAAACTTCTTCACAGTGAGGGTGACAGAGTACTGGAACAGGCTGCCCAGGGAGGTTGTGGAGTCCCCTTCTTTGGAGATTTTCAAGACCCGCCTGGATGCGGTCCTGAGTAACATGCTCTAACGTGCTCTGGGCAATCCTGCTTCAGCAGGGGAGTTGGACTAGGTGATCTTTATGGTCCCTTCCAACTCTAAAAATTCAGTGAAATTCAGTGAAGACTGTTAACAGCAAAAGGAGGACTAAAGAAAACATTGGTCTCTTCCTTGTTGAGGTCAGTCACGAATAGGGATGACAATAAAAGAAAGACATTTCATGCCATCTTTGCCTCTGTCTTTAACCACAATGACAGGGCCTGGGATCCCCAGAGCCCTAAGTTGGAGGACTGCAACTGAGGGAGTGATAAGCTTCCAGTTGACTTTGAACTTGGGTGGGATTTGCTGCTGCAACTGAATGCACATAAGTCTATGGAGACCAATGGGATTCATCCCAGAGTTCTGAAAACATTGGCAAATGTTATTGTGAGACTTCTCTCAGTTATTTACCAAGGTTTTGGGAATCTGTAGCGGTCTCAGTCAACTGGAAGCTGGTAAATGTTATTCCAATTTTCAAGAAGGGCAAGCAAGAAGACCTGGGTAATTATAGGCCTGCCAGTCTCACTTTGCTGTCTGGTAAAATTATGGAGCAGATTATTCCAGGAGTTACTGAGAAGGACTAGAAAGACAATGCAGTCATTGGTCATGGCCAGCTTGAGTTCATGAAGGGAAAGTCATGTCTTGCTAACTGAATATCCTTCTTTAACAAGGTTAGTGGACGAGGGGAAGATAATGGATGTGGGGTTTTTGTTTAAGCAAAGCTTTTGATGCTGTCTCTCACAGTATCCTTCTGGACAAAATGTCCAGCATACAGCTAGGCATGTACACAATATGAGCGGATAATTGGCTGAAAGGTTGGGCTCAAGGAGTTATAATAAACAGGGTAACATCTGGCTGGCAGTCAGTCACTGACTGAGTTCCCCAAGGGCTCAATTTTAGCGCCAGTTCTCTTCAATCTTTTTATCAATGATCTGGACAAAGGAGTTAAGTGCCAACAGTAACAGTTGCCAACAGTACTAAATTAGGAGGAGCTGCTGATTCCCTTGAGGGCAAAGAGGCCTTACAGAGAGATCTTGATAGATCACAACACTGAGCAATAATCAACCATATGAAATTTAAGAAGGACAAATGCCAATTTCTACACCTGCGAGGTGTAATCCTGCATGTACGTACAGATTGGATGCCAAGAGCTAGAAAACTAGGACATAAAATTTAACTGCTAGCTATTGGTCTGAAGGTTCTGTCTTTTTCTCTGTTTTCTTGGTGAAGCAGTAGCTTGAATTTCTGTCTGGAAAATTGAATTAGAGAAAGAAAAGAAAAACCAAAACAGTTTCCCTTATTCAAGAGAATCAGAACAAGCAAAAAATAAAATATAGAAGCTAAAGGGGAATTGTTTTCAGTGTTTTGGAACAGTCCTCCACATTTCTTTATTCTGATGCAAGAGAACTAGCACACCTCAGAGTATTATGGTTCTGCATGGGAGAGGTAGCAGCCATGGAAATCTCACACTGAAAAACTCTGTATATCCTACATATTGCAGAAATCCGGTCTAGGGTTGCTTAACTCATCAGTGTACAAATGAATAATAACAGTATGCACTGAAGGCAAAGATCTAATCTCTCTCATTCTACGAAGAGCTCAAGTGGGCCACCAGCCAAAACAATGGAAAAGCTTCACATTTGTTCATATTTCAGAATAACACTGAAATAAGCCATGTGCATAAAGAGAAAAATCTAGTTTTGAATGATGGAAATCCATCCCACAACTCCCATATCTATCATGTGTCTTTGATGTAACCTGGTTCACCAGGATTTAAGAAACTCAACTGCTTCTGCCCCTGTAATTATACAGTAATAACTACAGTATATACTTTACAGTATATACAGTACATACAGTATGTACAGTAAATACTTTTGGGAGAATAAAAGATCAGTACTAACTTATTTGACTCAGTAATTAATCCTGTGCTTAGTAAAGACTGCAGAACTGTAATACAAAGAAAGAAATCATGAGCCAAAGAACTACATTCTGCTTTTCTAGGATGTTACTTACATGCTTGATATACATGATCTAATGCCAAAAATAATACTGAACTTTAAAATTTGGCATGTCATGTTATTATGCTCATATTACATCCCAAGTGAAATGAAAATGCAAGCATCAAAACTGTTACTCTTCTAGCTATGTGAACAGGGCAGCCAAGGACCTTCACAGCTTAGGCGTCTCCAAAAAGAGGGATCACTGTAAAAGTACCATTAAGAACAACTGTAGCCATATGCTATACAGTTTTCCACAAGCTAAAAGTAATCTGGGTCCTTTTCCTTTTCCTTTTCCTTTTCCTTTTCATTTTCATTTTCATTTTCATTTTCATTTTCATTTTCATTTTCATTTTCATTTTCATTTTCCTTCAATAAAAGATGTCTGACCATAACTGTATTTTTTTTTCCTCAACTGTGTGTCTTTTCCTGTGTATATTTTTACATGTTGTGGTCCGAGCATAGATTCCTGGTGCTCTTTCAGAAGGTGAAATTCAGTTTAAAAATCAGACACCTTAGTAGATGGCTGGCCTTAAACTACCAACTTTACAGTCTGAGTAATTCAGGCAGCTGAATGATTAACATGGAAGTGCATATGTATGCCAAAACATGGGTTTCTATCCACTATGCCAGCTGCTATGTATATAGGAAAGCACTACTGTAGTATACGAGAGTAAGAATTACGGATGCATGGGGGAAGTTTTTCATTGGCTGCTCAAGTGGTACATAGGCAGGTTAGGGAAAGATTAGTGAAATACAGGTCAGCATTGGTTCTGTGCTAAACTAACTTCATATTGTAGTAGTACAACACATCCAAAATCTCATCTAAGAACTATCTTGAAAACACTGTAGGCTAAATAATTTCTGAAGATTTTACAGTTGCTTCACACACTAATCCTTTTTTTGTTGTCTCTTGACAACTTTAACAGTGCTTCTGAAAGAAACACATGCAACGGGAAGTATTTCATATTCAGAGCTGTGACAGCCTTTAAAGAATTTCACATACTCCCTTAAGGCTGTTTCTCATCCTCAGTCCAGGAAACCTAAAGGTTCTGGCAGTCATTTACTTTTATCATCTTGGTCTCCTGTGGACTCATGTAATTACCGTCATAGTACTGGGCACTAGGAATGAGCATCCTTTACCTTTTTCTGTATTTTCCTCCTTCCTTTTCAACTTTCAAACCATCTGACCTTTTCTTATAGGCTGACACTTCCAATTACACAAAAGCAAAGCAAAAATAAACCCCCTCACAATTTTCTACAGGCACTAGACAGACAGCTTTTGCACATTGATCAACAGCAATAAAAAAAAATTGTTCTTGTACAGCAAACAAAGGACAAGACCACTGTGGAAATCAAAATGAGTAACTAGTCTATTTTTACCAAGAAAAGGAACAACAAGGGACGTGCAGTGTAAAGAAGTATCACTATTACCTTAATTAGAAGAAAAACTAAATTGAATGCCTTCATTTGTTATGTTTTCTTTGACAGCGTGAGTAGAACAGTGCTTATAAAGTTCAATCACTTAAAAACTCTGATCAGTCACAGTGGGAAGGATGCTCTTTGATTGTGGAGCTGCTTGTTTTTTCCTCTCTTTAGTGGTTTCAACAGATTCTGAGGTGATGGTATGTTTGGAATGCAGATCTTGAGAGATGAAATAGCTATGGTTTCTTGTGAATTAAAACCATTTGGCTTTCTGAGATAAAAGGATGTTGCTAAAAAAAAACAACAACAACAACAACAACAAAAACGAAAACAAAAACAAACCAAAAAACAAAGAAGCGAATGTGAGGAAAAAAACAACATCCAGAATAACTTCTCAGATCCTGAAAATTACCCTTGTTGGTTCATAATGAAGGAGGTCTTTAGGGTGAAAATAAACATGAGTTCATACTCATTAACATCCCTACAGAAATTAGACCACAAATCAGAAAATGTATACAAGCCATTCCTTTACTTGGGGCAGGTGATGTGTGCTGCTGATTTGCTGCGAAGAAGTAATTTGCCTAGTTAGGCATGGTAAAACGTCTTGCCAAATCAGAATGAAACATAGTATCTAAGAAGCAAGTTTATATTCTAGTCTATGGCAATTACCTTGCTTGATGCTGTTACCTACTCTCATCACGAATCCGTTTGATTTTTCAGAAAATTGAAGTGTGTTTGTAATGCAGGCTACAGAATATTATTTAGATAATCAAGAAGGAAGGCATAAATACATGAGAAGGTGTTGTAAAAGACATTAAAGTCATAAAGACATCTTGTATTATTTCTTTGGCTAAATAAAAGTCTTGTGAATTCAGACAATAACAGGATACTAAATTATTTCCAAATTACAACTTCAAATCTGACCATCATGCTTTTTTGCTTTGTCAGTCACATATTTAATTATCTAGCTATTTTTTCCTTCTCTTTTCTTCTTTCTGTTCTCCCTTATCTTAGTTGGATTCACTCCTTTTAATAAAACACACATACACAGAAACACAGAAAAAGAATACTTCATATACTTATTTCTGACATTCAATTTTTTCACTGTTCTAAATTATTCCTTACTCACACACAGTTTTCCAGGCTCCATCTCACATGTATTCTCTGTGTTCCTTTTCACGTGTGTTTCATAGTGTGCTCAGTCTTCTTTCATTTTACTCACTTAGGATATTGGTCCTACAACATGATTCCTGGTGCTGCTCCGACACCTCGTATTGCTGGCCCAGGTGTCTCACATGGCTCAGTAAGGTTAGTCCACATCCTCTTCTTCTGTCACCTGTAGGCCTTTTTCCTGGGAAATTCCATTCTTTAAACCCCCTCCTTGCATGCAGGTAGAGGCAGTGGCTTCTTCAGGTTCACACTGAACTTCTTACCATATCAGCTCTGTAGTCAAAGTACAGCTATTATACTAAAGTCAGTCTGCTATAGTCTTTAGGCTATAGTCCTATATTCTTTGTCAATGGAAGGGGAGAATTAAAGGCACTTCATGATTTAAATATTTTCAAAATAAATTCTTGCATAGTCATCCACAATTCTGAACATTCACAGATATCCCATCAAGTATGACGAAGTAGCGTGTTTGGCTATACTTTTTTATACAGGTATCCTTAACATAACATTACATTTCAATTGTAAACAGAATTTATGTTTATATTACAAAAAAAACATTATCCATTATCTTAATTTACTTCATTTATTTGTGATTTGGGTTTTCATACTTTCTTATAACTCATTATTTTAAAAGCTTATGAATCTTTTTTCTTTTTTTTTTTTTTTTAAAGTTTCAAAAGACTAGTTGTTTCTGTTTATATATTTTGACACTAAGCAAGCTACAAAAAACTTATATTGTTGGGTACATTGAACTTTTCTTCAGGTTTTCCAGTTAGGTAAAACTCAGAAAACAGGAAATATGTCAGTGAAACAGATGCTACACACTCACAAGCATTCCCTCTAAGAACAACAAACAACATGATATTTTTCTAACAGAGGGTTGTGTTGGTAGATTAATAGCAGACCTATCAAATAAACTAGTGAAGTCTTCTTGTGTTCTACTAGTAACAACAAGGATCCATTGTCCCTACTTTCTTTATTATATCTAGAACTAACCTGGTTGATAGAAAACTCACCACAAACTGGTGTTTTGTCTTCAGACTTTTGACAATGAAAGGGCAATGATAGGACAAATGACCACATTGTTCTTCTATCTCTTAGATCCAAAGTCAGGCTAAGACATACAAATTTTGACACTTTGAGGTCTTTTATACATGCCTTAAGGATTCTGCTTTTCTTACCTTTCTGACAGTGTTTATATCTACATTCTACTTAAGCTCCTCCTGTACCATTACACCAGGCCAATAATCACATGCATCCTTTGTTGTAAAGATGGAAACTCATCTCCTCTCTATGTTTTTGGCAAGGGGAAGTTCTATAGAGAAAAAAGGCTGCCTCTGGCTTGCTGAGCTTCTCAGTAAGTTGAATGTGACATTTATGACCAGAAGGAAGCTACTAAAGTGTTGGACTCGGGCAGTTTCAGTAGCTGCCTTAAACATTGCCTAGATGGATTGTTTTAAACTCTCACGTGCTCTGAGGCATGGTACTTGACCACTAAGGAACTAAGAAGGCAAACGCTTTTCTGAATGTATAACCTAGTTAATCAGAAACGATTGCAATCATCCAAGAAATTTTAAATATTTTGTTCGGTTTGGGTTATTTCTTGTTTTCATCCACAGTGTTAATTGCTTACATAATCCTGCCTTGTTCCCATAAACCATACACAAAAGTAATGCCTCCATAGTGTAATTTCCATACAGCAAGTTTCTCATGAGCACTTGTCTGCACACAGTAGAGGATTTAGATTTTCTTTATCCACTTTTCACCTTTCCACCCACACTGATAATCCCTGAGGTCAAAATTTGATTCCAGTGCTGTCTGTGGTCATATGCAACTGGACCCTAATCTCAAATGGGATAAGTCTGTCCCCACAGGCCAGCATCCAGGGTCAGATATTGGACTCTTAAATGCATGTGGCCAAAAAAAAAACCAGCTATAAAAATGAAACAAGTAACAAAATGTAGGATGTGGTAGTGTTGTGGTTTAAACCTGATGGGTAGATAAGCACCACATAGCCTTTCACTCGATCCCCCTGGTGGGATGGGGGAGAGGCTCAGAAGCGTAAAAGTGAAAAAATGCATGGATTGAGATAAAGGCAGTTTAATAGGGAAGGCAAAAGCCACACACATAAACAAAGCAAAATGAGGAATTCATTCACTGCTTCCAATCAGCAGGCAGGTGTTCAGCCATCTCCAGGAAAGCAGGGCTTCATCACACATAACATTTATTTGGGAATACAAACGCATGACTCTGAATGACCTCTCTTTCTTCTTCTTCCAACACCTTTTATTGCTAAACGTGATGTCATATGGCATGGGATATCTGTTTGGTCAGTTGGAGTCAGCTGTCTCAGCTGTCTCTCCTCCCAACTTCTTGTGCACCCATCAGCTTGCTTGCTGGCAGAGCAGTGTGAGAAGCAAAGAAGGCTCTGACGCTGTGTAAGCACTGCTCAGCAAGAAATAAAACATCCCAGTGTTATCAACACCGTTTTCATCACAAATCCAAAACACAGCATCATACAAGCTACTATGAAGAAATGTAATAATAACTCTCTTCCAGCCAAAACAAGTAGAGGTAGACAGTTCGGGAATTGATCTTTGCTACAGCCTCATGTTGTAACATGATGTCATTTTCATTGTTGGTAGTGCATCCATAGGCTTAGAAAATTGGCATAATTGTCAAGTTAAATCTAAGTAAGTATGAAGAGGAACATGAGAAAATGAATTAAATTTAAATACAGTCAACAACGAGAGAGACAGCCAACACATTAAAAAATACACAATTATTTAACTTTTTTCTGGTTTCTTTTTTTATAAACTTTAATATAATAAGTATGAATCCCACTGTGTTATTGTTGCTTTGCAGACTCAGGCCATAGCTACTTCCATCCACTCGTTTCCCAGGGTAGACAGGAATGCATTGTGAACATCACACTGCTGCTGATCTGAATTGCAGTGGGCGGAATCAACAAGGGAAGCGCAGTTTGTCCCTCTTGCTGATCTATATTGCATTAATAATGCAGGGACATATGAAATATAGAGCTTTTCATGTAAACCCTCCTCTATTCATCCATTATTTACACATGTAACAACTACAGATTCTCATAAATTAAAAGATTGTTCCTAGATTGTCTCCCTGAAGAGTGTATATTTTCCCACTATTAATTTGTTTATCACAAGAAGTGTTCCTTTTCCCACAGGTCACACTATTGACTAATGGACTTGTGGTCAAAATAGCTCTGATAGAAAAAGTAGAAAAAATTTATTATTTCATGTGATTTAAAATATTTTTAAAAACTAAAACTAATCTTTGTGCTCAAACTGTGAACTTGTATGTACTTTTCATCATGCTATATATGGACTATGCAGATTTCTACCTGGTTAGAGGGATAAAATATACATAGATCTCATGTGAACTCACTTCTAATCATTTAGGTGCTTAGTTTTGTACAAGTACCTCTCCTTATTTCAACTAATCCCAAAATGAAGACTGAGTTCTCAGAGTCTCTCAGAGCCAGCTGCCATTGACTGTTTAGAAAGTTCAAATATAGATTAAAATATTTAGTAAGCGAGTATTAGCGAAATGTAATTACAAGTTACAGAAACCATGAATTTTGGGAGAGGTGACAAATAAGAGAAAAGATAATGAGTTTCTGAACAAAATAATTTCTTCTAATGATTTTATTATTCTTACATATGGAACAGGAATTTAAAAAGAGCAGCAATATGTTCAGCATTCATCCTAGCACAAACAGCAGAATTTATTTATGAAATCTTCACACAGTAATAAGAAAACATGTTATAAATGCCTCCATTGTAACTGCAACAGTTCTACTATATGTCACTAGCCAAATTATCCCATAATGAAGTGAAAAGTGACAAAAGGATGATATGCTATTTAAAGCTGACATGAGCTGCTCAATAATGCATATGTTACTGTTCATCTTTGTCCTACTGTATGATACCTTAGAGTGGCTCAATATGTATTCATTAGAAGATTTCTTACCTTATTTGCTAGGTTTTAAACTATCCCACTGTCAGTCAGACTCTTTCATGGCAAATATGACAGTTTTATTTATGCCTGCAGCAGATAACAGTTTAGCAACAATTTCTTCAAAAGCTGGAAAAAATCATAATGCAGGTCCTCAAATTATTTTATTAATTTTAAAATAGATTCTTGTTTTAAGGAAAGTAAAACACGGGACTATGGCAACTGCACAACTGTACCTGTCTTTTCACGCCCCAGCCTGGCAAGCCATCATTCACGACTACTGTTTTTCCACTAGGCCAGCAGTTTCCTGTCTTTTACAGAAGTCATAGGTATCCAAGCAAGACTTGCAAATGCCAAATGTGGAAAAGTTGGATTTTGATACTCTCTGTGCATTCTTACATCATAATATTCTTCAAAACAAATGATAAAACTGGAAAAGGCTGCTTTGTCTTCTTTCTCTTTAAGAGATTTCCTTTCCTAAGTCCTTCTGACATGACAATTTTCCATCCAGCTCTTTCTTTTTTTAGCACTTGGTCCAAGTGCTATTAAGTAATTAATGTAAGACTGCACTTCTATCATTTTCCGCACCTAGATTACCTCCCCTTTCCCACTAAAGAGATAGCTACTAATACAGCAGGAGCAAGGGCACTGGAAAGAATGAAATGTTCTTAAGTACAAAAAAGATAGTGAATGATAAATGATAACAAATGATCACCTGCACCACTATCTTTTGTTAAAGCCATCTATATTTGTTGGTCCCTGAGTACTAACTTTGTCTCTGATTCATGATAAATACATTATCTGATATTCATGGAAACCTACAAAATTTCATTCCCAGTATTTTCCATTGTGATTCTAGTGAAGTACTTCTCTATATTAACTATATGTGCATGTAAATATTTTGCTATTTTAGCATCCCAAACTGAAGTCAAGAGTATGTCATCATGGAAGAAATATTGTTAGCACATAAGTACAGAACAAGGGCTGAAAGAGGAATTCTCAAACCAAAAAACAAGTCTCCCAATTGCTAGTCCTAGTAGAATCCCAAGGTCTGTAAAAGGAATACTGAAATTTAGTTTAGTAACTGCAGGAGTTTTTTTAGTAAAAACTGTCTTTTTACTAAACAGGTTACCTTTATTAATCTATTTAATTAATCCCTTCCTAATATAGCCAAGTAGTCAATGAAAATCATCACTTTCCCCTCTGCTTTGTAATGTAACACCAAGAAGAAAATGGGAAAAAGGTCAGTTATACCTTATCAAGTTGAAACCCAAATAATAGTTCATTGCATTTCTGTAGAAAGAATATGGTCAGGAAATTATTTTGTTCAAGAGAAAAGTTTCTCACAGTTCAATTAGGCTGGACTTAACTACACAGACTTCAGAACCAGAGGCTGTGCACAGTGTGGTGTCCTCAATGACATAGCAGAACTAATGAAGACTCTGATCCAGCTAAGGCTTGATCCTCAATGGTAATGACTCTCTTTGGTGTCAGTGGGATCATGCTACACTAATGTTAATAACACTTCTTGTAATAAAAAAATATGGATGAGAGTTAGTGGCATGTGAGTGTGTAGTCTTCTCCTTTCCTGCCCAGCACATCTGCGTCTAGCCTGTGAAATAGCATATGCAGAATCTCTCCTTTTTCCCGTTTACTCTAACTGCAGAAAACTTTCACATATCCTGGTTTTGGAACAGCTCCTGCAACAGGATCCAACTTTGCACCTTTTGCCTTAATAAGACTTGACAGTGTTGGCATTAATTCTAGATGGCTTTCAAACAAAAAAAAATACCATGCTATTGTTCAAATCCTACTAGATACACTATATGAAAAGACACCAAGAAGCTTCGCTCTTTAACTTAACTTTTGGACCTTTAAACACAACTAAACCTAATGTCAGTGACTGCCTCCTCTCTATCCCAGTGTGTATAATCTGCTTTATCCCATTAAAGCAGACTATCTCCTACTTATATACAGCAGCTTTAGAACCAAGCAACATCACTTGTGCTAAACTGGGACATGACTCGGACATCACTTGTGCTAAACTCTGGTACAAGGCAGTGCAACAACTTGTATTTATGTTATTCATGTTTGACTGCCTAACTCAACTTGGGAAGGTGACAGTGATGTTTATATAAACAGAGAAAAATCAGGTAATGTTAACTTTGCCTTCACAATTAGCTTTTCTGTAGAAGCAACAACTTGACTGGGGAAGACCTAAAATGTCTTGCCCAATGAAGGGGACCTGTTTCTGACTAAATACATTTTAGGCTCACTATACCTCAGAAGGGAAAAAATATTTCTATTTACTCTCAAAGGGGTTCAATACCTGTAGGATAGAAAGGACATAGCCCTTCAAAATTTTCTAAAGGTGAGGCTATTTCACCACTGTCCATGAAAAATGCCCCTGAAAACTGTCTAAATATTAAACTTTCGGAGCTTTCCAGCTGTGCCTGCAAGTCATATTTTAATTTCCAACCACGGTAAAGAGAAAAGCTTAAAAATTACACTGTTTTCTCCCTCCCACCTGAAGCTAGGTTACATACCTGGTTTGTGCATTTTTGAGTAATAAAATACAAATTGAAGTTGAGACTAAAAAACTAACTGACAAATTCTCTTCAATTATGTTGATCTCTGTCTTCCCACACTGAAAGGAAAGTCACATTTCTGTGTCAATTAGAACAAAATAAGAAATTATCTTCATTTTCTATTTAAAAAAAAAAAAAAAAAAAAAAGGAAAACCCATGCTGGAAGTTACTGGAATTACATCACAACCAAAATCTATGAACACTGATTAAAAGTAAGACATTGCTCCAGTCAGGAGACAGAAAAACAGGTGAGGTAGGAGAAACACGTCTCTGGGAAGCTTCAGGAACTGTTTCTGTTTGGAGTTCAGATTTCCTCATTACTAGTTTTACTCCTAGCAGTTTACATGATTTCATGAATACTTGTGACAATCCTATGGACATATCTTTTTGTTTCTCGCTTTCAGTCAACTTCAATAACTATAGTAGAATCACAGAAGATGAGTTTTTACAAAAAGATACAGAATAATTCTTTTGACTAACATCTTTATTAAATTTTTAGTCTACTTAAATCAATAATTTAATTGAAAGCTTCTGAAAGTATATATTCATGGCATGGTAACTAAGAAGAGCTAATGCTGAGCTGTGTTTGGTTTGCTCAGGTTTTCTAAGATGCGCCTGCTGGACAGGGTGGGAATGTGAGAAAGATCAGTCTATTTCTATCCACAAATGTCTTATTTCTAAAGAGATCAAGGCAGTGATTTATTTCAAATGTTGGTGTCTTGCATAGCAATTCTAAGTACTTAGAAAATAATGGAAAAAAAGTCTCTAAGAATTCAAAGTCCTTGCATGGTACTTTCTTTCTGATGACGTCATTGCAATAAATCAAGGAACAAAAAGCTTAGTGTGTACATGCTCTAAGTGGCACCTGTCCCTCAGTTGGGCTATGCAAAGCAATGTCTGCTGTAATAGGCTGAATTACTAGTTGAACTGGTATAATTCAAGCCACAGCTACATTGCCAAACAGCAGACCCAGCTATTAGTGAGAGAATGTTACCTCCCTTCTTCTCCAGACCTGCCAATTTGCATCCTATTTAGCAGGACTCACTTCTCAGACCCTTCTGTAACTGTCATCAGTACGGTCTAAAAAACATTAAAGTTCCTGGATTTCCTGTTAGACACATGTCAAGAGCTATCCTATTACATTTGCAGATCTGCACACAAAACTTCCTAGCGATACTTCAAATGCGTACATTTCTTGCCTGTGTGATAGAAACATATATATACCGGATAAAGGAAAATGAACTGAATTTAACCTGCAAGATAGCTTCAGAGTTTCTTAGCAAAGTAAGTAAAATTTATTCATACTATTTAAGGGATGAAACACCGGGGATTTGTAGGTACTACTGTGAGAACAAGGACAAGAAAAGAACACAGTCGGTGCTGAAATAGAGTTGTCCTGGATTGCTGACCTATACTTTTTCACCGTAAAGAGAAGTACAGTTAATATCTGTTACTGATTCACTGCAACCCCAGCAGCAGCAAGCACAAATTTCCAACATTCCAAATGTTGAGGCCAAGTCTGCTTCACCATGTCCTTGCAGACAGTGACCCTTGGACCATGCCTATTTTGCCAGCCCCAGCTGTGTCACCCTGCATGCTCTGAAACAACAAGATACACCATGAAGTCACAAGGGACATTTTCATAGATTCATAGATTCATAGATTGGTCCAGGCCGGAAGGGACCTCCAAAGGTCATCTAGTCCGACCTCCCCGCAGTCAGCAGGGACACCTCCTACTAGACCAGGTTGCCCAGGGCCTCGTCGAGCTTCACCTTGAATATCTCAAGGGAAGGGGCCTCAACCACCTCCCTGGGCAACCTGTTCCAGTGTTCCACCACCCTCATGGTAAAGAACTTTTTCCTAATATCCAATCTAAATCTCCCCTTCTCCAGCTTAAAACCATTGCCCCTCGTCCTGTCGCTGCAGGCCTTTGTAAACAGACCCTCCCCAGCCTTCCTGTAGGCCCCCCTCAGGTACTGGAAGGCCGCTATGAGGTCTCCCCGGAGCCTCCTTTTCTCCAAGCTAAACAACCCCAGCTCCCTCAGCCTGTCATTTTATCAGGCTATAGATTACTAACTAAATAATTACTCAAGACCTAGAATTTATAGCAGTCTTAGGCAAGATTGCAAGGATTGCAAGGATGAGCAAGCAGCTCATCCAAGTCCTTCCAGAAAGCTTAAGGGAAGAATCATGCTGAAACGTTAACTCAATGCAAACACAAAAGCATGGCTTAAAGTCCTGTGCACATCAAGAAAAGAAACATCAAGCAAATTTCAGACCTAGATTCAGGATTGTTCACAAATTGATCACTCACTAATAATAAAGTCTCTCTTTTAACTGCCTTTTAACTTACCACATTGACTTTGTTGACTCCTTTCAAAAGCAGATCAAAGAAATTCATGTTATATCGGGGTATGGCAGCAGGAACTTCAATAAAACACAGAATATCACAGTTGATGTGCCACCTGCTGGTAACCTATTTCTTTCACTGGATAGAGTCTTCACATTTAAGCAGAAGCTTAATATGGGCTATGAATAGAGATTGCAATATGGTACTTCATGCAGAAGCTTTTATTATCTGCAAGTAATAGAACTTAGAAAGGGAGAAGTAAGGTAATAATTGCATTTACCAAATGTTTATTCTAAAGTTATTTCCAAGTTTCAGTTAAAACCATTATACATTTTCAGGAGGATACTGAGTTTGAACATGAACCTTTATGGAAGTACCAGTGATCCTCAAAGGCTAGATGACTCACCACAGATTTGGGACACATGCAATGTCATAGCATTTCCCCCTCTACCTGAGAGAGTTTTAACAACATTATACACTTTCCAAGTAAACATCATAGCCATTAAAGTATAAGACATAGTGATATTAATGATAAATAGTCCTTGAAGGGTTAAAAGCAAAAGAAGACTCCCTGGCATGCTGTGAACTTCCAGATAATCACATAAAAACTATACAACTTTTTATGATTAATCACTACATTGTGTTGATATGGTTAAGGTTGCTTTATTTTGTAAAATTTATTTCTTTTTAAGAAATAAAGCCATTTAGATACAGCGGTGAACCCTTGATATAAAAACTCTTAATACTAGAAAAGTTGAAAAATTACTCAAAGAAGCATTTAAAAATCAAAAGATATACTGACAGTTGGAAGCTGTTGTTCAAAAAGGAAATAACTTGTTGCTGAACAACTCAGGTAATGGAATACTCTGTTGTGGTGCACTATCATACACTAGCATCTCAATAGTTTAACAAGAACAATACCATTCAAGAGTAAGAATTCAACAACAAGAATTCAATAATATACTTAAAAGAGGATTCATTAGAGAGCGAGGTGACGCGCGGAAACAAACCCTACAACTTGAATAGAGTTATAAAGCAGGTATGTTTATTGCGGCGCTGGGTGCAAGGGGGATTTCTCCTCCTAACTTGCACACTGGCTCGTAAAACAAACATCTATTTATGATAAAAAGCATACATATTCATTAATGTGGGCTGGGTTATTATAATTAAGAAAAGGCGTTACTATTCTAATTATTTCTAGGAACTCATTATCATAAGTCTCCTCCCCTTGCCGCATGCGTACTGTCACCCACTGGTCGTGGACCGGGGTCTTCTGGAGGAAGGCTCATAGTCTTCTTCACCGTGTACTTTTACCTTTGGCTTAGAATGCTGGGCTGGCTGGACCCCAAACCGCGAAACTGGTCCCGACCAGATGGACACTTTACTCAGATAATTGGATTCCTCCTTAGCGTGCAGGCTGTTCCTGCTGTCTTATACACAAGGCCACTTGCTTATCTTGGAATGCTGGGCTCCTGGGCTCCGAGCTCTGTTCTTTGCCAAGCTGTACTAAATCTACACTAACGACCTTTAACCATTCATTCTCCGAATCAGAAGTCAAGAAGCATAAGGTAAAAGCAGCAAATATATTTGTAATTCACATATCCATGCAGACCAAATTTTTCTGCTTGTAAAAAGAAAGTTATACAAAGTTACAGTCAGGAAGACAATTGAAAACAGTTCCTTTTGTATTAAAACAAATAGGTTTTGAATTTGTAGTATATTCTATGAACCGAAAAATTTGGGGATTCCACCCTTGATAATATTTGAACATAAATCATATTTCCACTCCACATAAATATAGTTACTGATTTCAGGGTTGCTAAGTATGAAAACCACTGAAAGAAAGCCAAGGCTAGTACGTCATCAGACAAGGTAAATCCTAAAATTCTAATACATTGCTTGTGATTCAAAAAGAGCGCTCAACAAGATTTATGTTCATTTTCTCCAGAGGAGAAAAAATATGTATTTAGAAAGATGGGAAGCATTTTAAAAAATAGACACTTTGGTGTGTTGTCTCCTAACACAAGCTGTTTCTCTCTGTCTTCATCAATGCACTGTATTTAAAGCAGGCTTTCAACTATTTCCTTTCTGAGAGAAGACTATCTGGCAGTTCTGGTTCATTTCTATTACCAGACTAAATTAATTTGCTTTCTTTCTCTCTACTTCTTTATTGTTTAGGGATTTGGGGAGAAAATAAAGTTTTATGGTCTTGAAATATTTTTTAAATAACTTCAATACTTCTGTTACATATTTGATTTTGAATTTTTTATGTGTTCCCCTGGGAAACAGGGATCAGCCTCTACAAAAGAATAGTGCTGCCTGTCCCCTGGGTGGGAGAACAGAAAAAAATGCATACTTCTTCTGTAAAACAAATGACACATTATAATGAAACAAGTGTTAGAGCCAGAGTGTTTTCACCACTCTGCTCTAACGTATTCCTTTACTATTGTTTTTGGAGCAAAAGTTCTTCATGCCAAATGCACATAAATTATATTTGTAGCATTACAGGGACAAGAACATCATCCAGGACACTTACTGAAGATTAGCAAATAGTAAGTAAAGCTGAATGAAAAACAGTTTTTATATAACATTAAAAGATTCCTCTATGAGATCACTTTTAAAACATTATGCTTTCTTGCTTTATAAGAAAACAGGCACAACACTTTCAACAATATGAAGTAAGCACTCAGCACATTTAGTAGAAAATCAAATGTCCCATCCTTGGTTCATTTTATTTTCCTAGATGATGAATTCTCCATGGTCCCTAATGGATATTGCAAGGCTCTGTTTCAAGTAAATACATGCTTTTGAGCTCAGAAGGACACCTAGTTAAAACTCAAAAGCTCATCATAAGGAAAAGATGACATTAGATTACATTATGATCTCTTTCAGCCTAAAATTGTATCTACCTAATAAGTGAAAATAGCCAAATATTGACATTCCCTTTTTCAGATAAGTCATATGTTTGTACTGTGTATTTGCATGCAATAAGTTTTCAATTAATAAATTTAATCACTGAAGATACGTTTCTGATTATATGCATGTAATAGGCAATTAAGCTTGGGAAGCCTTAAAAACTTTATTGAGTCCTACAGAAATTGTCTAGTAAAGACAGTCACGAAAAAGGGAATTACTGCTTTTATCTATTAATAGATAGAATTAAAACTTTTCTTTGTTTAACTACATGTCATGAACCATGTGGAAGATCTGCCTTAAATAAAAAGTATTGAAAGTCACAATTGATCATATCTGAGAGAGACAAAAGGAAAAATAAACAGCAGCAAAAAGAATTCCATTCAACTTAAGGTATGGTATATGTCTTTTGAGGAAAAATTATGTGCCTTAGGGCAGATGCTAGATTATCTTTTTATAGTAGCTGTTAAACTGTTAAGAAATAAGTGAAGAAAATACTCTTTTTCTTAGCATTGAAATAAATTGAAAATGTAAACTATCCTGCACTATTCTCTTAACAAGTTTCAATGATGCATTCAACCATGTGAAAACTCATACTGGAAAGGTTGCTGGGAATGTTTTCCACCTTTAGATTTGTTTGCTTGCAGCTGGCAGGTAGAAATATATTTTCAACCTACATCCTAGACTATATTTAGTCCCTTGGCAGCTTCACAATAATCAAATAGAATCATAGAATCATAGAATCATCCAGGTTGGAAGAGACCCTTGGGATCATCGAGTCCAACCATCTACCCTACACTTCCCTATATAAAGTTCTTCCCTATATCATATCCCCCAACACCACATCTAAATGTCTCTTAAACACATCCAGGGATGGTGACTCAACCACCTCCCTGGGCAGCCTATTCCAATGCCCGACCACTCTTTCTGTGAAAAATTCTTTCCTAATGTTCAGTCTAAACCTACCCTGCTGGAGCTTGAAGCCATTCCCTCTTGTTCTGTCATTAATTACCTGTGCGAAGAGACCAGCACCAACCTCTCTACAGTGTCCTTTCAAGTAGTTGTAGAGAGTGATGAGGTCTCCCCTCAGCCTCCTCTTCCTCATACTAAACAGTCCCAGCTCCTTCAACCGCTCTTCATATGATTTGTCTTCCAGGCCCTTCACCAGCTTTGTTTCCCTCCTCTGCACTCGCTCCAGCACCTCGATATCTCTCTTGTATTCAGGTGCCCAAAACTGGACACAATACTTGAGGTGTGGCCTCACCAGTGCTGAGTACAGGGGCACAATCACCTCCCTACTTCTGCTGGTCACATTATTTCTAATACAAGCCAGGATGCCGTTGGCTTTCTTGGCCACCTGGGCACACTGCCGGCTCATATTCAGCCGCTTGTCAATTAGAACCCCCAGGTCTCTTTCTTCCAGGCAGCTTTCCAGCCACACTTCCCCAAGCCCATAGCGCTGCTTGGGGTTGTTGTGGCCCAAGTGCAGAACCTGGCACTTGCCCTTGTTGAAACTCATGCCATTGATTTTGGCCCAATGATCCAATCTATCCAGGTCTCTCTGTAGAGCTTCCCTATCCTCCTGGGAATCAACACTCCTGCTTAGCTTGGTGTCATCTGTGAACTTGCTGATGACACACCCTATGTCCTTGTCAAGATCATCAATAAAGACATTAAACAGAAATGGTCCTAACACTGAGCCCTGAGGCACACAACTTGTGACCGGCTGCCAGCTGGATTTAAATCCATTGAGCACCACTCTTTGGGACCTTCCAGTCAGCCATTGCTTGACCCAGCGGATCGTATACTCATCCAGGCCATGTGAAGCCAGTTTTTTCACACGAATTGTATGGGGGACAGTATCGAATGTTTTTCTAAAGTCCAGGTATACAATATCAACAGCCTTTCCCTCATCCAATAATCTGGTTATTTTGTCATAGAAGGAGATCAGGTTCGTCTGGCAGGACCTGCCTTCTATAAACCCATGCTGACTAGGCCTGATCCCCTGGTTGCCCATTATGTGGGTTTTGATGGCACTCAAGATGACCTGCTCCATGACCTTCCCTGGTATCGAGGTTAGACTGACAGGTCTATAGTTTCCTGGATCCTCCTTTTTGCCTTTCTTGTAGATGGGTGTTACATTTGCCACCTTCCAGTCCATTGGGACCTCCCCAGTTAGCCATGACTTCCTGTAAATGACAGAAAGCGGTTTGGCGAGCACGTCTGCCAACTCTTTCAGCACTCTTGGGTGTAACCCATCTGGTCCCATAGACTTGTGTGCATCCAAATGGCGTAGCAGGTCACTGATCTCTTCTTCTTTAATTGTGATGCCCTCGTTCTGCTTCCCCTCCCTGTCTCCTCACTCATGAGGCTGGGTGTCCAGGGAACAGCTAGTTCCACTGCTAAAGACTGATGCAAAGTAGGCATTGAGCACCTCAGCCTTTTCCTCATCCTTGGTGACTATGTTTCCCTCTGCATCCAATAAAGGAGGGAGATTTTCCCTAATCCTCCTTTTGTTGTTAATGAATTTATAGAAACATTTTTTATTATCCTTAACAGCTGCAGCTAGGTTGAGCTCTAGCTGCGCTTTGGCTCTCCTAATTTTCTCCCTGCATAGCTTCACTACCTCTTTATAGTTTCCATGAGAGGCCTGCCCCCTCTTCCAAAAGTTGTAGATTCTCCTTTTGTTTTTGAGATCCCTATTTAGCCAGGCTGGCCTTCTACCCCGCCTACTTGTTTTTCGGCACACGGGGACAGCCTGCTCCTGTGCTTTTAAGACTTCTTTCTTGAAGTACGTCCATCCTTCCTGGACTCCCGTAACTCCCGTATCCTTAAGGGCATCCTCCCAAGGGATTTTGTCTAGCAGTCTTCTGAACAGGTCAAAGTTTGCCCTCCGGAAGTCTAAGGTGGCAGTTTTGGTAACCCTTCTCCTTGTTTCTCCAAGGATAGAGAACTCAATCATCTCATGATCACTGTGCCCTAGACGACCTCCAACCTTTACTTCCCCCACAAGTTCTTCCCTGTTCACAATGAGCAGGTCTAGGAGGGCACTTTCCCTGGTCGGCTCACTTACCAGCTGCATGAGGAAGTTATCCTCCACACATTCCAGGAACCTCCTGGATTGTTCCCTGTCTGCCATGTTGTATTCCCAGCAGATATCGGGGAGGTTAAAGTCCCCCACAAGAACAGTGGCAAAGGACTGAGATATTTCTCCCAGTTGCTTATAGAAGGCTTCATCCACCTCACTGCTTTGGTTGGGAGGTCTATAGCAGACTCCCACAGCAATATCACCTTTATTTGCCCTTATCCTAATCCAAACGCTCTCGACCCTGTTATCACTATACTTAATTTCTGAGCTCTCATAGCATTCACTAACATACACAGCCACTCCGCCACCTCTCCTTTCCTGTCTATCCCTCCTGAAGAGCTTGTAGCCTTCGATTGTGGCACTCCAGTCATGTGAGGCATCCCACATGTTTCTGTGATAGCCACTATGTCATAGTTTTCCTGGTGCATCATGGCTTCAAGCTCCCCTTGTTTGTTGTTCATACTGCGTGCATTGGTATAGATGCACTTCAGACAATCTAATGGTTTCAACATCTTTTTGTGAGCGTGGGCCCCATTTCCTACCAGGCCCCTCTCAGGTGTTTCCATAATTTCTAGGTGTCTATCACTTCTCTGAAATGAATTGGTAGAGTAAGAGTCCTTGCTAGTCCACCATCCCTCAAGCCCTGGCGTGTTTCCCTTGAGTTTAGTCCTAACAGGCCCAGTTAGGGCCCCTCTCCCCCCTCATATCTAGTTTAAAGCCCTGTTAACGAGTCCTGCTAATTCCTGTCCCAAAATTCTTTTCCCCCTCTGGGACAGGCACATCCCACCTGCCACCAGCAGAGAAATTGTTCTAAACCCCTGACAAAATAAGTAATAGAAGTTTTGGGCAGAGTCCTGCTAACAAGCAGGCATTATTCACTGTGAAAAAGTCACAGAAATTTTGACAGAAGATAGTGGGGAGGATTAATAAAGTCATCAGCAATATTCACCATTTTAGCTAAAGGATTGCTGATATTTGCAGTCTTCAAGAAAATATGAAAAAGAAGAAAATTGAAACGCAAATTAGTTTCTAAAGCTTCCTATCACAGAGACAAGTGAACATTGAACCCCAGGTTTCCCTGGTATCTTGATCTACACATGCAAAAAATCTGGCATGAGACTTTTTGCTCTCTGCTGCGATTATGTGCCTTTAAAAATAATTTTGACATCAAGAAACTCTAGTATATACTGCAATTATATTGTTTTTCTAATTATTTTGACATAGACCTTCCAAGCATCTGGCCAACTGAAGTGTAGGTCTGACTAATATACTACCAAAGTAAATTTACTTGTAAAAGGGAAAACAACTATCCCTTAAAGGCATTTGGAAAGGATACAATTCTTATGCTGGTGCACAATGCACTGCTGAGAATGCACAGATAGTTCTTTTGAGATGCAGTGCAGTATTTTTTCCAGGGCACAAGCTCATTAATTATGTATAAAGATCAATTTTGCATTACGTAGGCAAAACTTTCAGGGTCTCACAGAAAAAAAAAAAAAAAAAAGACATTGATGAGAAGTGGAAAATCAAAATGTTTATTAGATAATTCAAAGCAAGTTCACCTAAATGTTGCACTGCTATTACACCTTTTTGACAATGAACTCAGGCCTCTTTCTTTTAACTCATATTGTCAAGTCTCTGGCACATGCCAAATCAGACGTATAGCAACTACAACTGTTGATACAGCTTCTTTCCTCTTTTCTTTTCCAATTTTAATTGACTTCTAGAAACTAGAAAAGGATAAAACAGAATACATACAAAACTGTAAGGAAAAAACACTGAACGTAGGGTGGGGGATGGAGAAGTAAGTTCTGCTGTCCTTTGCACAGATTTGGAAGCTTTATTCCATTATTTTGTCTAGTTGGGTAAACTGATGAAATGAAAGCATGAACACACATAAACAATAATAATTCTGGTTGGAAGAGACTTTTAGAGTCCATCTAGCCCAAGTTTCTGCAAGAATAAGGATGACTATTGCCAAAACTACGTATTGATAATTGGCTCATGCCCTCTCATCATGATTGATATTCTGGTGTAATTTCACTGGGTTCTAAATAAGTAAGTAAAGTCTGTGCCAAGTGGTTATCCTGGAATCACAGAACGGTTTGGGTTGGAAGGGACCATTAAAGATGACATAAGCCAATCCCCTCCCATGGCCAGCGGCATCTTTCACTTGATCAGTTTGCTCAAAACCCCATCCAACCTGACCTTGGACATTCCCAATAATGGGGCATCCACAACTTCTCTGGTCAACCTATTCCACCACCATCATCATAACAAATTTCTTCCTTAAGTCCAATCTAAACCTACCATCTTTTAGTTCAAAACCATTGTTTCTTGTCTTGTCACTGCAGGCCTTGATGAAAAGTCTTTCTCCATCGCAACCACAACTGTCTCAGTCTTTCTTCCTAGCAGAGATGTTCTAGGCCTCTGATCATTTTTGTGTCTCTCCTCTGGAGGCACCCCAACAGGTCTTTCTTATTCTGTGGACCCCAGAGCTGGATGCAGTATTCCAGGTGGGATCTCACTAGAGTGCAGTAGAGGGGGAGAATCAACACCCTTGATCTGCTGGCCATGCTTGTTTTGATGCAGCCCAGGATATGGTTGGCTTTCTGGGCTGAAAGGGCACATTGACATCTTGCGTCCAATTTTTCAACCAGCAGTGTCCCCAGGTACTTCTCTGAAGGGCTGCTCTCAATCCGTTCATAATGCAGCCTATACTGATACTGGTGGTTGCCCTGACTCAGACACAAGACTTTGCACTTGGCCTTACTGAACGTCATGAAGTTCATTATGACCACCTGTTTTTACCTTTCCACCACAAGTAACCCAACTGAAGGATATTTGGTAGGATTAAAGTCACAATTTTTCCTGCTTTTGATGTCTGAAGTACAGACACATACGTTGGATTTTCTTCTTACCAGCAGGTCCTTAAATCCATAAAAGTCACACAGACATCTCAAATCAAGGTCAGACAGTTTCTAGAACTGAAAAAGAGTGACAAACTATCTGTATTCCTGCCCTGGGATGAACAGGGGTGCAAAGAAGGAACGGTGCTTCATGCCAGACAGTATGTTCTATTGAACGGGAACTTCTTCTCTTTGTCCAAACAGAAACAAAGAAATAGGGTTAAGAAGTAAATATAGCTGTGAAACAGAGATGGTAAATTAGAAATGTAAGGCAGAAAGGATAGTAAGGAGCAGATATTAGCATATTTCTTCTATTTAAAGTGTACGTGAAAATATTTATGCTGAATAAGGGGAGGCATTCTTGCTTAGCTGTACTTGAAAAAACACGTTTTCCATTGAGTGATGCATATATGTAGCTTTGAACTTGAAATGACATTATTGTTGTGGCATGTCCATAGCAGATGGGAGAGAAGACATTGTATTTGTCTTACCATGAAGTCAAATAGAGGATTTGACCTAGACTGTAGTCGCATACTGAAAGGACAGGGCAAGACATTATAGCTGAATTTCTAAATACATATTTTCAAAACAAACATAAAGGGTTTTTTTCACCAAATAGTTATCTAAAAAATATGATTATATTAAGGCCATGAAGTGTGAATCTCTCACTCTGAGATTTATCTAATTAAATAACACAATAATAGTAACTTTCAGCATGACCCTTCCAGATTGTTTTAACTTTTAATGCAATAAAAGCTTAAATGATATCAATCTTTGCACATACATTGTGCTACCTCAGGAAACTTGCATTCTGCTCTTGTAACTCCTACAGTACCTCTAGAACTACCCCCTTATTTTAATGAAGTTATTCGAGATTCATAGTATATTGTACAATTGTAGTTAGCACCCCATCTCTCTTCTGTATATAAAAGTTACTACTCAGATTAACATTCCCACAGTAAACCATTACTCATCTACAACTAAGTAAAATGATACAACATTTGGGTACACAACTGCAGGACAAGATGGCTTTCTTCATCAAGACATTCCCAAGCTAGCTGGGACTAGAGAGGCAAAGACACAGCAGCCTGACTGTGATGCGAGTGGGGTACCTGCTACTGAGTAGGCCGTAGAAGAGCCCATGATTCCAAATTGGTGTTATTAACCAATACAGCTAAGGCAGCACAGCGACCTTCGGAGTTGTAACGCACATTGAGGCACACGGCACTGGAGATGTATGTTCTACTCCAGAAAATGGAAAGTTGCTGTTTCTCTCTCTACTTTCCTATTTATAGAATGAAAAAAAAAAAAAAAAAAAAAGTACATATCTTACTTTTTCCAAGCACAAAATAAATTAGTGTCTACAAACATTTGAAAGTTTAAGCATGATTAACTACTTTTCAAAAACAAGTATTATTTGTGAGATAGGAAAGCCAGGCTGTTCAGAAGCTCAACTGAGATACGTACTCCCACAGCTGCAGGTTTATCCTTAATTTCTCATCCTTTTCGTTACAGAAAGGACAATTATCTTTCCATTAGAACTCATCATGTCCATGGGAAAAACCAAGTTGTATTCTGGGCTCCAAGGGCAGGTTGCCTTGTGAGATACTTGCAACTTGTAAATTACTACTTGTAAATTACCACTACTTGTAGATACTACAACATCTCATATCTCAGCATAACCTATTTGCATTAGTCTGACATCACTTTTGGGTGAAACCATCAGACAGGTTGATCAGGTTTGCATAGAATAAGAAGAAACTTCCGGTGTAAGACATTACCGTCTTAAGCATGAGTTGCTCTATACTAGAAGACAGAGTGAAAATCTCCATCACAAAATATAATTCATTCCAGTGCCAGATTTTAAGAAACAGATGAAACCACACTTCAGGAGAGAGCATAACAAACAGTAATTTGAATATCCCTTTTCCACACAGCTCTCTCAATTATCTGGCAAAAGTTCTCATCACATGAAAAGCCCTCAGCTGAAATCTATTTGGAGACATTCTTTACAAAACTCACTTCTTTTTACAACTTGCAGTTAAGTATGTCTTTTGGCTCTTAAGCAATATTGTAACTTATGGACTCTGGTGAAAAAAAAGAATAACTTCCTTAATAATAAACAAAGCAATTCCAGCCACACTGTGTAATATTTTAATATTACAGGACTAGAAGAGAATAACATGACATTAGAGATTTTTGGCATAATTGCCATGATCTCACTCCTACATATCACCTATGGAAAATGTGGGGTTTTTTTAATTTAAGTGCAAATAGTCTGATCTTATACAATAAGAATCTTAACCAAAAAAAAAGAAAAATTATATATGCATACTTTATCAGGGAATTATTTGAGTGGAGGGCTGGTTTTGCTGCTGGTTTTGTTTGGGAAAGTTCTTGAGAAATTGCAAGGGATGGTGTTTCTCTAGAAACCTGAGCAATCATCATGCCATTCACTTTAAGTCTTATGCAGTTTCCAAGAGTGAAATGCATTTTGAATGATGGCAAACTAAATAAAACCACACCTGTACTTAAACCTATCCTATCCTATCCTATCATTTTTCATCCCTCATTTTTACGCATCTGCAGACTTCAGCAGTAGTCGTTTTTATTATTTTCTTTTGGTCCAACTTAGTACAGCTGTCACTACCGGTTTGCAACAAATATGAGTGTTGTGATTCTTTAGTTAACACATCTACCTTTCTCAACATTATTCTATGAGTAAAATCAGCCAAATCATTCTCATTACAACTGTTTCTAAGTATAAGCATAAATATTAATCTACTTCCTGCCATTTTGGCCGCCTTTTAAGATTCAATTATATGTTGAAAAATCATCTTTAGAAAGAGTCAAACTTTTTCAATTTCTTTAAAATTGGGTGTGAATTCTTTGATGCAGACAAACTTCAAAATGTCAGTTATCTTTTAACTTACTTCCTTTTCATTATCAGAATAGGAAGTATTACATTATGATCAAAACCTGTGTTTATTTAGCTTTTATCTCTTAAAGAAAAAAACAGTTTAATGAATGCTTTCACATTTTTTATGTCATCATTGATAATTTTTACCACCACTCTTTTAGGGGGTGATTAACATGACTTTTGTACTCAGCGTATGCTTTGCAGCAGGAGATGCTGATCTGTTATGACACCGGTAAGAAGGCACTGAAAGTCTGTAAAGCATCATTTAAAATGCTCTCTATTAAAGCCAACACTATAAGGAGAGAACACTATAGTTAACCTTAAATTTCCTTAGATGTTGGGTACCCTGGGTGGGTATCACAGGGGCCTCTGATCCATGCTGTACAGACTCTGCCCATAGAAGACATTCTCCCATTTTGGTTGTTAGAGCTATTATGGGATTTTTCTCACAAGGAAGCAATTCTGTTCATCATTTCCACTGTCAAACAGAAAGATTGTTCACATGAGAACACTTTGCTACACTGCTAGACAAAGGCAAGGCCATGCAGGTGGTATAATCTCTGGTACCCAGTGGGAACTGCTTGCAGACTCCTCTGTTACAATTAGTTGGCTAAATTTATTCTGGGACCAATGGATTTGTGCAGCACAACGCAGACCTGGAGGCCACCCTATATATGCAGCTAAGTATAGCACAGCACAGACCCAGAATCACTCAGATTAACTGAGTATAGATCACTAACTCCTTGATGTCTTCCTGTCAGGATCACTACTGTGTAGTAAGAGTAGTCCTCTAATTGTCCTCTACTCCATAAAAATCACCAACTTCTCACTCGTATTTCTAGTTCTATTCCACAGTTCTCTGAATTTCACAATTGCTGCATTTCAGACAGTACTACTGACAACTTTTCTTGACACGAAGGAGAAACACTTGTATCATTGTCAAGACAGCCACAAATCACACAAAAAATACAAATATTGTATTAAAAGAATTGGCAGTCTGAAGACTAGAAAGCAGCATAGCATGTCAACAGTTACTACAAAGGTATACAACTGAGTTACAGATGATTTCCAGTGTGGAAAGCAAAAGCATACTGGAAATCAAAAAACTGAGAAAAAGGTGATTTTATGACTTCTTTTGCTTGTGTTAAAAAATCTCTTTGGTTGGTTCTGCATTATTGATAGCTCGCATCTTTTGGTTCTTTTTTCTTATTTTGAGAATTGAGAGTGCACTTCTAATCATAGATCCATTCTCTAGTGTTCTGTACCTTAGAAAAGAAACACACGCACATCTAGCCTAACTCCAAGTGCATGGGAAGAGGCATTTGCTTGGTCATTCAATAGTGATTCAATTGCGCTAACAAACTTTCATTTCATATCACTTAAATTTTAAAACCAGACACAATTGATTCTCCTTTCAAACTGATGCAACCAAAGCTAAACTGAAGACAATGAAAACTGAGCTATTCTGATGAATGTTGCCAGGGAAACAATTTGCCTTGTCACTAGCTCTTCAAAATGACCTTCTTTGTTTAAACTGGGCTCTAACCACAATGGAAAAAGTCACAGCATTTGCAGGAGGTGCAAAGGATGAGAAGCTCCCAAGTAAGATTAAACCCCAATCTGTCAGTAAACCTCAGTAAGTCACTACATTCTGCAAAATGACTAAAAATTAAATCTCTTCCTCTCTTGCACTCTGATCCTCTTTTCTTTATAGAGGAGACAAAGAAAATATTGAACAAATGTTTCTTCCTTCATGTATTAACTGAAATAACCTTAAAGCAACTGCAATTCAGTATGTTTTTCTTCATTGTGTTTTCTCTTAGAGACAAAGAAAGTAAAACCCAAACATTTAATTTAAGTGTCCCTCTACCTATGTATTCAGAAAAGATCAGTAATTGCTTTTTAAACTAGTGGTACCAGTGACACTTGTGGATAATCTTTTTCTCCATTCTTTGGATTCTCTCTGCTTGTCCGTTTAAATGGCTATAGTAAAAGAAGCAAAACCAATAGCACAGTACAACAGAAAACATGATAGGTAGAAACCTGAATAGCTTCCTAGTCCCAGTGCACCAGTCCCAAGACAAGGGTGAATTATAATTTATCCAAGCCGATAGACATGGGTCTAGCATGTTCTTGAGACTCTCCAGCAACAGAAATTTCTTAGTCCCTCTCAACTACCTCTACTGTCCATTTCAGTACTTAATTACACCATCATCAGAAATTTTTTTCATAGTATCTAAGCTAAACTTCCCTTGCTGCAATTTAAGCCTATTGCAAGTATATTAACATGGCCTTTTCACTGTAGATCAACGCTGCAGGCTTAAGCCCTGGCCCTCAATCCATTCATACCTTGAAAATACCTGTCCCAGAACTGAATATTCTATAGACTGTGGGACTAGTCAGCCCCCATGACTCAGGAAATCAACCAGAGCCTATGATCTGCAGTATCGCACATTTAACTGACCTACCCTTGGAATAAGTTATTTCAGGTCATAATAAACTTGTTTTGAGTTTTCCCAGTCTAGTGTACTAGCAGTCTAGTGCTGCATCTGTACTTACTCTTGGAAACCATTGGTCAGCCTTGCCAGGACTCACAACAATCACTCTACAAGTAAAAATTGTAAAATCTTTATTACATCTAAATTATTTATTATTAGACATGGTTAAGTAGCCTGTTAACAGCCATAGAAAGATATAAAAATTTGCACTTCACTGATTTCTAAAATCCCTAAAATGTAGAGGTTACATTAAGTGTAATGAGAATAAAAAATAATCAGATTAATAACATGTAACCCCTGAGTTCTTTCTCCTGTCCTCTTTTCTTTAGTTGGCAATTTTAATAAAATTTTCTCATTTCCTGCATGGTCTGGCCATTTACTACTGGTTGCATTTTACCAACATTTTCAACATAGTTTAATTATTCAAGCTCTGAAAGAATGAGGCAAACACAGGGTGCTTTGCAGCAGAGCAGTATCAATATTTACCTTTATTTTTTCATTATGATGTAAATAGCTACATCAAGTTTATATAGCTCTTTTCTAGGTAAATATCAAGGAGTTGAACTTATAATGCCATCCAAGACAAAAAAGACTCATGCCTAGGGTTTTGACACTTTCTGAGCATGTGTTATACATAAATTCAACTTCTCTATATTTCTAAGGACCTTTTATCTTTCACAGTTTTGGAAATTTTCACCCTTCATACTTTTTCAAACATGTATATTTCTCATTTTTTTTCCCTCTTCAACAGTGTGAAAATGAGACTGTTGGACAGTGTGAACTACAGTCTCTCTTCGATTTTCTGTAAGTTTTAGGGCACCTCCAGAGGCATTTGAAGAACTGTGCCTTTGCAGCATCAGGAGACAGGAAGCTCCTCTAACCCCAGCAGCCCTTTAGTGTGCACATATATACTATAAAACACTGGAAGCAGCAAAAATGCCGGATCAGGCCTGTAGCCAACTGAGCTACATCACTAGTGCACAGAACAAGGTACTTCTTTCCCTTGCAATGCAAAATAATACCATCAGGGATGAAAACATTGATTCAAAGCATTTTTTTGCTGTCCAATAATGCCAGTATTATGCAGAGTAAAATGGGAGAGCAAGCATAAATGTATTTATTGTGTCTAATTTAAAATTGAGAATAAATTAATTGGATGACAAAAAGACCAGCTCATATATAAGTTGTGTTAGGAAGCTTCATTTTCAGTTACACGAGGCCTGATTCATGAGCACAACTTAAGGCAAAGTAAAATGCCAGCCGTAACACATATAAGCACTTAGGGAACTTTACACAAGCTGATTGAATCGTGGGCACTTGGGGAAACAAGGAAACCTTGATTCAAATTTCATTAATGTCTAAGCAAGAATAATGCAGAGAGACTTCAGGGCACTCTGCCTAAGGACTGAATAGACACGAGACCCCTTTTCCCCAAGCTCCAGACAAAAGGTCAGATGACAGAGCTTCTAAGTTCTTTTAAGAGGCAGGCTTGGCACTGCAGAGCAAGCATACAATAGGCCCCATCCTACTATTTATTTCCTACTGGACTACTGGACCTTATATGCTTAAGGCCTTTGTGGAAGCAGACCCTAACTTATCTGACCAGTAACCAGCAGACATCACCACTCTTTCCTATCTCAATATGGTTACTTCTGTCTGAAAAATAGAAATTATATTTTGTCTGAGCACTAAAAAGTAGCCTTTGTTAAAATTAAACACTGGTTTACTAAAAAACAAAACAAAACAAAAAAAACCCCAAGCCAAACCAACCAACCAACCAACCAAAACCCCCCCCAAAAAACACACACACACAAAAAAAACAAAAACCAAAAAACCCCAAACAATTGCAAACCCCAAATTTTCATGTTATTTACCCATTTATCCAATTTAACAATATCCTGTTCTTATCTTGCATTTTTCTGAATAACACCAAAGGTATATAAAAGCAAATGTTTCTACAACAGGCAGAAAAAAATTAAAAATAGATATATTTTCCAGGCAGTTAATCAATGAAAATGGTGTATTAGGTCCCTTCTTCTTTATTCCTTAGGTAAGATTGTTTTGCTTTTTGATTTGTAGATAGAAGTTATAGTTTTTGAGCACTTGCTTGAGTAATTTTCTGTAAACTCTATTTTAAATAATACTCATTCTAAGGTCATGAACTTCAGACTTTCTCTGTAGAATATTAAATTAATTTAAAAGGAAACGAATAGGCATCAGCGCACATAAATTTAGTAACTCCTTTAAAGGACAACATCAGTCCACAGCTGGACCTGTAAGTTATGTATTTGTCTGTTTATTGCCACCAGTTTTGTTCTGTATTCCTTACCCTGGACTTCACTAAGCAATTAATGCTGATTTTAATTCCAAGAAAAACCTTGTGCAACACCAAACTGCTTTGTGCTTCCCCTAAGTATTGCTAGAAAACAAAATGGGGTACACCTGGGAAAAGGAAAAGAGAAGATCCAGGATTACATAATAATAATACCTTGATGGCTGGATCTCCTCATTACAACCATACTGTTCATTCCTGCAGCTACTTACTGGGGTTTTTTGCTGGTAGAAGCTTTTTGTTCCTCTAAATATTACCAGCACTAACTCTCAGATGTCTATTGCTTTGCCATCCAAAGTTCAAAATTGCAAAACAGATGGGAAAAAAGTAGTTGGCATAGCATAAAAAAACCTCCACCAGTGCACTGATAATTTTGGCATTAAGCCACATTGCACAAGTAGATAATTATCAAGAATGACAGGGCCTGAATATGAAAATAATTGAGACTGCTTGGAGGATGGGGTACTGTAGGATTTATTGTGCTTGATTCCACATAACTTACTAAGGCACTCAAATTTACTCCTCCTTTTAGCTATGCTACATCTCTGATCTTCTGGTACCTTTTACTGTGCCTGTGTAAGCCACAAAACACAAATTTTACTCTCTGACATTTACATTAGAAGTCAAAGGCAGATGCTTCTAGGACACTAAATCTCTCAGAAAATGGAGGAAATATAATTTTAAAATTACATGAACTGGTCCCAGCATCTTAATCCAGGCTGTGTAAGTAGCACTGTGGCAGTTCAATTTAACCTTAACTGAATACTACACAGTCCAGGAAGAAACAACAGTGGAAATCTGTGTGGACATAACGTTTCACTTATTCAAAGGACCACATAAATGACCTTTATTAGGTCCATAGAGTCAGAAAGTAATGTAGAATAGGTCTTTCTTTTTTGATATATGTTTCTTTAGTATTTGCTTGATTTCCAACTAAATGACAATTCTGAAGAAATGTCCTTGTATTCTTGTCCACTCTTACTGGTTTCCCTTGGCATCTGCAGCATTGACAAAGACCAGAAAATGGTCAAAGATCTATCAGTGGTCTGGCTTTTCTTATCATAAAAGCTTTCATGTCACCTTAATGAGTAGCGACACAGCAACTGTGAGAACCTATGTCAAATTAAAACCAAGTCCAGGATGGAAGCCTCCAGGAAAAAGCAAACCTCTCAGTCTGCCAAAATTCCAGTATTTGAAAATCCATGTTCCCCATCACATGGCAAGGAGCAGCAACACAGATAAAGGCTCCGCTGCACTCTACACAGAGGACGTCAGGCCACGCAAGTTGTGGGGTGCCAGTTGAGCCCACCTAGGAAGGTTGAGGCACTTCTGTGAAAATGTATTAAAGAAAGGGCAGAAAACACTGGAGGGGGGAGGAAGGAAAACAAAGGTAATGAGGGAGCATAGAGAGGAGGAAGGAACAAAAGAAAAAAGGAGTGGAAAATGAAGATGGGAACACCAAGGTCAGAGGAGGAGGTGGTGTTTCATGGCATAACAAATATTCGTGAAGAGATTGTGGCCCATGAAGGACCAACACCAGAGCAGAGGAAAAAAGTGAGGAAGAAGAAGGAGCAGGGAGAAATTTCTGTGCCCTCACCACAAGCCTCCATGTGCTGCTCGTTGTCTCACTGAAGGGACTGAGTGTAAACTGTGGAGATTATGGCAGAGGAAGAGTCCCAAGGAGTGAAGTTGAGTTTGGGAGTGAAGATGAGTCCGGGAAAGGAGGAAGGGTGTGTTTCCCCTGAGTGTTTTAATGTTTGTTTTCTTTTTGTTTTGTTTCCCAGTACTCAAATCAGTAATTAAATATTTTTACTAATCAGCAATAAGTTAAGTTAAATTCTCCAAGTCAAATCTGTTTTTCTGGTGACAATAATTAGTAAGTGACATCCACGTCTATCTCAGCCTAGGAACTTTCTCACTTTTGTTCATCCTATTTGCTCCCCGACACTGCAGGGGCAGAGGCACAGAGAGAGAGCAAGTGGCTGGCTGGCTGCTTGGCTGCAGAATTTTTGGTGCTGTAAGAAATGTTTAAGGCATGAGAGGTCTCAGCAGCCTCCTAACTACTGTTTTACCACCACTGGATGCAAGCAAACTCATTTTATCACCACTTGTAAGCTAAGGCATTTTAGTCTATGTGAAAACAACATAGCACTAAACAGATGTGTGAGGAGCTGAAGGACACAACAGCACTGAAAAATATCCCATCAGGCAATGAGGAAGAAGTAAAAAGACAACCAGAAAAAAAGAGAAACAAAGTCCATCATAAGCAAGACAGCTGGACCTTTTTTACCTTTATCCCTGGCCTCCTCTCCCAGTTATCCTAATTACAGTTGCAGCAGCACCAGCAGCAGTTTTATCAGGCACGCTCCCAAAAGTACTGTGGCAAGCTGCAGAACCTGTTTAGTGCAGGCCATATGGAGTGCTTCAATTACCTCAAAGTGATTCTGGAAAATTTCCCAGAGAATGCATATGCCCCTTCAGCATTGTTCCCTGCAGTGCAAATTCAAGGAGGAGTATGATGATGAATTGCAACCTCTGGGTCAGGGCTCACAAAGCCAGAATCTATACCATAATGGGACAGTGACACGTATGAATTTAATAGAATCTTGTGCGTGCGTATCGTTGTGTGTGTCAATAGCACGTTCAACAAGTAGAGCATAGGACTGAAGGAAGTAGATTTACATCACAAATAAAAAAGAGCAGGGACACAGAAGGGAGCAGTGGAGTGATTTTCTCCACAGCAAATAGTCCTACTTAGCAGATTTCCTCCTGTTTGATTAATAGGAAAGGGTAACATTGCAGAGACTAGATGTTACCAAAAAAATTACATGCTTTATTTTTATTGTTAAAAATAAAAATCTAGATGCTGGCACATAAATTACATGCTTTATTTTTATTGTTAAAAATAAAAATCAGCTTTGCCTAATATTTCTGGAATATAAGTCTCCCAAAGAGGCATTTCTTAGGCACTTCGTAAAAAAAAATATGAAGACTCTTTATCTGCAAGTTTTCCAGTGCAAATAATTCTACAAATCTTTGTAACTTTCTCTACAACATCAGTTTCCATCAAGCAGCAGAGAGCACATACTTTGCTGTGCATGTTACATACTTTATTACAGAAAGAAGTCTCTACAGAACTTCTGCAAATACTGCTGTCCAAATTGGAGCGTAGTATTCACATTTAAGATTTTACTTTCCATTTTTAGAGTCAGTGGACCTGAACTGACTTCAGAAATACTGACAGTGAGCTAGTCCAACCCTTCTATACAGCATTGACACTTTCATCTATTAGGAGCTGTGACACAGTTGCATGTTAGATGAAAGGCATATAATTTAGGCAACTATAGATAAAACATCCTCTCTTCTGCATCCTCTCTCAACAGTCAGGTCCAGCTCCCAGTTGTTTGAAAGTCCTGTTGACTTTAACAGGGGATGGACCACCTCCTGGAAACAGTACAAAGCACATGCCAACTAATAACACTTTACGTTGTATTTGGCAGCTTTAGAAAGTCATTGACTCATATAGGGAGACGAGAATGAAGAGCACACACTCCTGACCTTTTATGAAAAGTAAGGGACATAATGGTATACTGAAAATTCCCCAAAACTGCTCCCTACCTTTTAAATGATGGCACTTTGTCTCCTTATGCTTTCTCAAACATTTGTAGACTTGAGTGACGAAACATTAAAATGTATCAAGATTTCTATTTCCATGACTTATCAAACATTAATAGGTAGATTAGCATAGACTTCTAGATCTGTTACTGTTTTTCACACTCTAATATATGAAGAATTTTAAAGAATAAGAGAATCACTCAAAACCATAAACTAGACTTTCTCCTTGAACTCCCACCACCTTCTTGAAAGGGCTGTTTCTTGAACATTTCAACCAATTCTTCTCCAAGCAAGCTGGCAAAAAGATTCTCTAACAGAATATTCAAGTGTCATTCCAAATTATTCTCTTGGATTTAAACGATTAGCACCAAACTATCCCTACCAATGAGAAAGTATACAAAGGTTATTGTCAAAAAAATTTACAGCTTATACAATCATTGTCAAAGTGGTAAAAAATGAGAACAAACTGATCAAGAGGAGTTTGGGCTGCCTGAAAAGTTGAGTCTATTTAGACACTGGTTTATGATCATTAAACGTCTTAGAGGTGTTTAAATAATATTTATGAATAATAGTGCTCAATATGATTCTTAGTGCTGTTAAGTTTATAACTGTAAACCTAATATAAACCTGAGAACAGTGAGAAGAGTTAGAAAATGATTCTTCTTTTTCATTCTGTTGGCAAGCATTATCTGATTCTGTATCTGTTTCTGCTGCCATACTAAAAAATAAATCTGTATTTTTTTAAAAAAATACCAAAATTACTGACATAATAGAAAGAGAGAGAGAGAAGAAAAAACCAAATTACACTCTAGCACTGGTCAGAAACGCTAAAGGATTTGGATATCTAATAATACCTTCTTCCCAAGTGAATCCTAGAATCTTATACACTGGGTACCTCAGGAAATATCTCAATCCAGTCAAAAACCTGGACAGAAGGACACCCAAGGTCATCTTGCACCTTGCTGGAGCAATTTCACAATACAGAACACAGGCATTAGAAAGATGGAGAAGAAGGAGAACTATGATCTCCAGTTTTTGTTCCCAGAACAATTTCTGTGTTTTATTTAAACTATTGTTTAAGCTTTAAAAAAAATAACAAAATAAAAAAAAAAAAATCTGTTCATCATCAACTAAAATAGATAGTGGTTAACTTGACTTTTTGCCTCATTGGCTATTTCTTGGTAGAAAAGCAGTCCGTTTTTATGCAAAGCCCTAACTGCCCATATTGATGCTTTAAGAAAATTCACAGCATCAGGCACCTCTGAAGACACAACATGAGGAATAGCTAGTTCTTGAATTCTGATCAAGCTTCAGAATGATGCAAGTATCAAGCACATTAGCTCGGTCAAGGCTATGGTCAACTTTGGGTACGGCAGAATTACCTGGCTCGACATGGTTGGCAAGCTTGCAGAAAAATAAAAGAGAAGACGTCTGTGGAGCACAAGCACTGCAATAATCAAAGCTGACCATGTTTTTCCAAGTAAACAATTTTAAACTTAGATGCCTAAATCCACTAAGACCTCAAGGTTAGATTGAGTAACTAATTTTCTTCTCCAGTTGAAGCATGAGCTGATTTATGGAAAATAAAATATAATGGATAGGACTGCATATATGTCCTCTAAAGTTGACAGTAAGCTGTCTGTAACTGCTCAACAACAAAGATTTGGAGGTGGCTGCACCTCCCATCTGTTAGAATAGTTAGTCTGGACCATTTTCACATATTTTGCTTATGAGTATGCCATGTGCCACTGTGTCTAAAGCTGTCAAGGTTTGTTTCACCTATTTCAATTTCCTATCCATATCCCAGTTACCCTGTCAAAATAATCTAATATCCCCATCTGAAATTATTTATTCCTGACAAAATCATGCTGGCTGTTCCTGGCTGAGCCTACCGTCTGGTTGACAGTAGGCTCAACATGGGTCAGCAGTGTGCCCTGGCAGCCAAGAGGGCAAACGGTATTCTGTGGTGCATCAAATACAGCGTAACCAGCTGGTCAAAAGAAGTGACTAACCTGACGTATTTAATGATGTACTTAATACTTTGAGTATTGTGCGCAGTTCTGGGCCTCAAAATTTAAGAAGGATGTTAAGCTATTTGAATGTGTCCAGAGGAGGGCAACAAAACTGGTGGAAGTGCTGGAAGGCACACCCTGTGAGGAATGGCTGAGAACTCTGGGTTTGTCTAGCTTGGAGGAAAGGAGGCTGAGGGCCAACTTCATTGTTTTCTGCAGCTTCCTGAGAAGAGGAAGTGGAGAAGGAGGTGCTGAGCTCTTCTGCCTGGGATCCAGTGGCATGACACATGGGAATGGTTCAAAGCTGTCTCAGGGAAGGTTCAGACTTGACATTAGGGAACATTTTTCCAATGAGAGGGTGGTCAAACACTGGAACTGGATTTCCAGAGAGCTGGTCGATGCCCCAAGTCTGTCAGTGTTTAAGAGGCATGTGGACAATGTCCTTAATAACATGCTTTGACTTTTGGTCAGCTCTGAAATGGTCAGGCAGCTGGACTAGATCATCATTATAGGTCCCTTCCAACAGAACTGCACTATTCTATTACCACCTTCTGGTCCTATGTGACTTTCCTTTCCCCTCTCTCCACTCCTAACCTCTTACAGTGAGGTATTGCTGTTTCAAAGTGGCTTAGAATTTCCCTTCCAGTGCAGCGAGAGGAACAGCCAACACCACAAGTTAGAAATTTCTGGGGAATTTGTTTTCCATCAAAAATATCTCTTTGCAAGAACTCCACCCTCACACCACCCTCTTTTTGAATCTAGGTCTTCACCAATCTTTCTGTTGAAAATAATTTCATGTCAAAAGAAAACACAGCTCTTCTGCTGTCTTAAAATAAGCAAGAGCTCAGTGGTAATGAGTGATATTTACGGGATATGTCCTTCACGTTTTGGAGATGCTACTTCTTAGCTCTCAGTTCCCTGTAATTCAAATCAAAACCTTGAATTTGTGCTCCTCCCCCACTCAGCTTGCAACTTCATCAGTAGGTTCTGAGGTATTTTAAACAACTTATTCCAAGACTCTCTCTCCCTTATTCCCTCTCTCCACTTTTTCCCCTTCTTCCCTTTCCTTTATCTCCCTTTATTCAGTAAAAACACTGAAAAAGCCTCTAGAGAATCTTCATGTGAAAGGTTCAAAAGACAAGAAAACCAGCTCTCATATTGTTCTAATTGCAAGTATGGTATTAATAACATGATATCAATTTACACTCAAAAAGATCCATTTCCTTTAAGGGCAAAGGAATTTCACCTTTTTCACATGAGGGAACTAAAGCCAAGAGAATTCCATTCAAGTTTTTCGCTTCTGGGAGACCAAGTTAGAAGCAAATCACTTGCTATATGTTCCTGTTCTCAGGATATCATTATTGTGCTGCACCATATATATGACTTTTGATATCATTGATATCATTATTGTGCTGCACCATATATATGGCTTTTTAACTATTGGAAACTTTTCTACCAATCCAATTATTTCTGACAGAGCTTTATAGACATACCTGAATGGCAAAAGTTTTACTTGAAATGCAGCATCACAAAACTATTCATTTGTTCCAAGATAGCTTACAGAACATATATTTTAAGACTGTGATAGGGATGAATCCACATAATACAGGTTCCTCATCATTACTGCATTTTGTAAAAATATTTGTAATCTTGTATTCACCAACTTTAAAATGTAGTTCAGGACCCACCTGGTGCCTGTCTTCTATTCTGCCCTATCCAACTATTTTGCTACATGCTTCACATACAAAGCTTAAAACCAAAACAAAACGAAACCTGAACTAAATCATATTTTTCTTTATTTATGTTGTAGCGTATTAGGAATAGCATAGTATACTCTATGAAGCTAAAGAAAAAAAACTTTTCCCCTAGTGAAAAACACAGCAGCAAAGATGAACTACAACAACTACTGGAAGTATTTTTAAGAGTTAGTAAGTAACCTGGCAAAAATACATTTTATCTCTTATTTTTAGATGGTAAAAAATTATTTAACTTGAAAACAGGTTACCCCCAAGACATAACATATGGATATGAAATTACTAATAAAAGCATCTGTCTTGTCCATAAAATAGAATCATAGAATCATAGAATCATAGAATGGTTAGAGTTGGAAGGGACCTTAAATATCATCCAGTTCCAACCCCACTGCAATGGGAAGGGACACCTCCCACTAGACCATGCTGCTCAAAGCCCCATCCAGCCTGGTCTTGAACACTTCCAGGGAAGGGGCATCCACAACTTCTCTGGGTAGCCTGTTCCAGTGTCTCACCATCCTCACAGTAAAGAATTTCTTTCAAGTGTCTAATCTGAATCTCCCCTGTTTCAATTTAAAAACACTACCCCTTGTCCTATCACTACATTTCCTGATAAAGAGTGTCCCACCCCCAATCTCTCCTGTAGGCCCCCTTTAAATACTGGAAAGCTGTTGTAAGGTCTCCCTGGAGCCTTCTCTTTTCCAGGCTGAACAACCCCAACTCTCTCAGCCTGTCTTCATAGGAGAGATGCTCCAGCCCTCGGATCATTTTTGTGGCCCTCCACTGGACCCATTCCAACAGGTCCACACCCTTCCTGTGTTGGGGACTCCAGAGCTGGACAGAGTATTCCAGGTGGGGTCTCACCAGAGCAGAGGGGTAGAAACACCTCCCTTGACCTGTTGGCCACACTTCTTTTGATGCAGCCCAGGATGTGGTTGGCTTTCTGGGCTGCCAGCACACATTGCCAGCTCATGTTGAGCTTCTCATCCACGAGCACTCCCAAGTTCTTCTCCTCAGGCCTGCTCTCAAGCCATTCTCCTCCTAACCTGTATTTGTGCCTGGGATTGCGACGTCTGAGGTGCAGGACTTTGCACTTGGCTTAAATGAACTTCATGAAGTTTGCACAAGCCTACCTCTCAAGCCTGTCCAGGTCCCTCTGGATGGCATCTCTTCCCTCCAGCGTGTTGGTTGTGCCACACAGCTTGGTGTCTTTGGCAAACTTGCTGAGGGTGCACTCTATCCCACTGTCCATGTCTCCAACAAAGATGTTAAACAGCACTGGTCCCAGTACCGACCCCTGAGGAACACCACCACCACAAATAAAAGTTGAAGTAGGTGGTATTTTGTAGGCATGTATTTGAAATACTAATTGTATACTAATTTCTACATAGCTTACATAAAAAAAATGCTAGTGAACTATTTTACTTTCTTAGATGGACAGTTTTCCCATTAATAGTTTCAAATGTTTAAACAATCTTGGATTTCAGCTCAACTAGATAGTAAGAAACAAGATGGCAACAAAATTTTAAAATTCTTTTAGAATAGAAGATACCTCCCGCCTTCAGCAAATACATCAGATACTTAGCATCTGGACAGTAGTTCAAATAAAACACAACAAATAACTTTCAAACCTAGTTTTCAAGCTTTCCATCTCTGTGGCATCCAAAGAACATTAAAATATCACTGGTGACTGGATATTTTCATAGGCGCCTATATATTTCATCCCATTGGAGTGTTTCAGATATCTGAGGGCATTCAAAAGAAAAAAACACTAAAACCTTTGATGAAATCCCAATCTATCTCAAGTTCAACAGAAAAATTAAAATTGGTACCAATAACATGGATCTACCTTGATGCCAGTGCATTTTCCTCATCTGTCATTCTTAAACACAGAAGGAAATGCAGGAATGGATAGATTTAGAAGACACATACTGATAACTGATGACTCATCTCAGTGACTTGATCTATTCTGCATTTTCAACCAAAATCTCAATGGTGATGTACCTTTTCTCATTTACAACTGCCTGTCTGTTCTGCTTACACGTAGTAGGTGTTTCATAAAAAATTCCTTCATTTTTGCTGATAAATAAGATTTCGTCCAGACTGGACAAGAGTTGCCATCGAACACAATAAAAACATTTTGCTGAATAGATACCTTTTCTTTAATTACTTGCCATGATAGCCAGTGTTTGAATTGTTGGTGTGTAGAAGGAGTTATAGCTGGTAAATTATATTTTTAAAACTATGCTGGTAAGAACCTTTCTCTTATTTTCATAATTTAGTGCCTTTTTGAAAAATGTGTGACACTTATAGTATTTATTTTGTAAGCCTTGTACATTACAAACACTTTCTGAATTGCAGGGAAACATATTTGCATAATGGATCAGGCGTCTACCAAGCAGGAGCAGCCCAGCTGCTTTTCTGCTAGATTCTCCCCATACCATCTGGTTGGCATCTGCCCTATAGTTATCTTGCCAACAAATACTCCTGGACAATAAAATATCAAAGCATAGTATCATTTGGAATCCATGAGAAGTAAGCCTCTCGGGCGCAGTGCACTGGTTATGAAACCAGACTGTGTAGAACACACATGTTGTACACAGGACCCTTTAGTAACCAAAATAATTCATTATACAATCCACAACCCAGAGAAAATCTCTCTTATTTTTATCTATTCCAAAGAATTATGAAAATATTGTTGAGAAATACATATTGTAAAAAACAAAAACAAAGAAAAACCAAACCAAAACAACAACAAAAAAAACAAACCAACCATGCAAACAGCTACAGTTATTTGTTACATGGATATTATTTAGCTATTTAAAACCAGAGTTTAGCTTACGAGATAGTGTTAGTGGAAGGACATGTTTGAAAACATGACCCAACTAAGAAGGTTTAATGCTAGTAAAAAATATTATATACACCTGAAATTGCTCAGCTTTGGAGATGGAGTCCTTGATACCAATCGTAACCCATTCTGCACACTTACATGTCAATACACCTCTTCCTAGTAGTTCACTTTTTATCCAGTGCACAGTAATTCTAATGGGAAAATTTATATGGAATTAATCAATAGGTATCGCAGTGCTGAATAATATGTTGATTTCCTTTAGGACCTTCAAACACCTACTATGTTATCTGCTTGTGAATCAAAATATTACATTTATCCTTTGCCCAGAGTCTTCAAGCTAAGTGACATCTCTTCATGCTGTAGCATAGCCTAAATCCTTTTTTCTTTAGACCTTACAGCTGACCATATTAAAACACATTAAATTTGTCTAGATCCGTCTTGCTCTAGAAATTTAGTTCATTTCTCTGTGTACTACTTATTCTCTTCTAGTTTTTCAGTTTCTGGATCTGAACACTTTATCAGTATTGGTTGTTCTCCAATATCTATAAAAATTAAGTAATCAAGAGGTTAAAGACAATGAGTTGAAACTTTGAGCTAGACATCTGCACCTGTATGTCCTTACAAGCTTTAAAACAATTACATCTTGCATTTGTTTAGACAAAAAAAGAGTTTGTTTAATTTGGTGGACAGACATACGTGATCTAGACCCCAGCATGGTGTCTCAATAGGCTATGAAGACTGCTACAGAAAATTGTGATGGCACATGAACAAGGGTGCAGGAATTGAAATTCCATCTTGACCAGAAATATGTAGCCAGAACCATTCAAATCTGAAGGATATACAGCCTGCTTCCAGTTCTCCGGAAGTATTTCAAAGTGCAAGTTCAAGTTCACACTAAGAGTGGTAGGGGAAAAAGGCTCATCAACTGTTGCTGTCTCTGAAAGATAGCTTCCCAATGAGGCACTTGAGAATAAGAGCACAGAAAAGATCAAAGTTCCGGAAATCTCATTCAACAAATGATTCAATCAAAATTTCTCAGCTACATAGATTTGTGTGAGCTTTAAACAAACTAAGGATACTGAGGGGGGTTTTGATAACATTCCTTTGGTGCCAGAGTTTCTTCATAATTTTAATTTGTTTATGAGCACTAAATTAATTGCATTAGTAAATCCAGAAGTCACAGAGGTTGATCTTTAATGTTAAGATGCCTCTTTTTTTAACAAAGCAACTTATTTGCTCCAGATGACACTGATAAAACACTTTATAAATTGTCTAGAGAACAAGAAGATAAATTAATGAAGTTATGAATGATAAGTATTCATTAAAACAATCTTCTCTAAGTTGAGTCCAGATTTTAAACTGTTCGGAAACTGGACTGATTATTACATGAAAATCATCCCCATTTAAAATAGATCAGGGCACTCATATTTGGCACAATTTCTCTGGCGGAATCTGTACATTCCCTGAAACCCAAGCCAAATTCCATAGAATGAACAAATGTAGATAATGTAAGTTATCCACACACAAAAAGGGGAAAGTTTCCTTTTTAAAGTTGTTTTACATAGTTAGTGCACAGTTAGTGCTTTCTGACAGTAGTCCAGAAAGCACAGAAATAGTGGGGGTTGAGGGTGGGAAATTAGGAAAGCAAAAACGTACAAACTTTATGTTATACAAAAAGTCAATACATTTTACAATAGCACCATATTGCAATTGTCGCTTAGGAATTCAAAAAGGATCTTTTGGTTTATATTTCACTGTCCCAACAGAAAGTAACTGCCAACAAAAGATATAAGGGGTATAGTTTTTGCTTCTAGGATTTTGTAGAACAATTCTCAGAATTTCAGTGAATAACACATCAGAACAACACATGAGATAGTTCCTGACACTGGTGTTCTCTATGAGATCCTATGAAATTGTCTTGAATTATCTGATAAGGACAGATGGGTGCTTATACTTACACAGTGCAAGTGCCCACACAGCTGTATTTACTAGCCACAATACAATTGCTGTGTATACAGGGAAAGGCACCCATGGGCTATCTCATGGGAAACACAGATGATTAGCAATAGTAAGCCCATAGCAAGATAGAGAAGGGAAAAAAATGATAGACATACAACAAGAGAAAGAATTCTTCTTACACAATTCTCTCTTCATTGTCCTATAAACCCTTAAATGATAAAAAACTGTTCCTATCTAGAAACTGAGAAAAAAAGATGCAGGACCTATGTTTACTTCATTACCACCCTAGTTTTGTCTACCAGTATGTTCCATTAAAATGAAGTAGTGTCGCCAATGAGCACCAGTGTCACCAACAAATGTCGCTACAGAATACACTATTGAGTTACATCTTTCGTATTTAGCCCTCTGCTCTCATAGAAAAACATTACAGTAGGTTTCCTGAAAAACTTTATTTTTATTAACTGTACAAAGTACTATTTGGTGATAGTCCTTATAAAACAGAAGGGAAATTGTATTTCAATACACACACACACATACCCCCCCAAAAAAAAAAACACCCCCAAAAAAGACCCCCAAAACCAAAATGTGCAAAAGACAAATCTTTTATATGCAGCTGTACAATAAGAACGCTAACAACATCACCAGTGTTAAAGGATGAAAAGAATAAAACTGAGAAAATAAAAATACAGAGGGGAAAACTGTCCTAATTAGAGTGAAAATTTTCCAAAAATTAGTGAAAATAGCTGTGTAAATGGCTATCCAGGCCAGAATAAAAATTACCTTTATCAAATGCTTAACACGATGTATTAAGACCTGAATATAAAGTAAGTCAAAGCTCATGGCTCTAACTGATAGGTCAGCACCACTGTGCAGTATTTGGGCAATTGTATTATCTCATGTCTCTTTGTCATGGCAACTGAAAAGACACGGGACATTTCTGGCATGACAACTGAACAGTTCCCAGATGATGCAAGAGAGATACTTTGGCTGAAGAACCTACATCCTTCACCACCCACTTGTATAAATCACTCATTCAATTCTATTTCTCAGTGCCACCCCTCTTTTGTTTGCTCACTGTGGCATCACTGACAGCAAGCTTATAGTGGATCAGTATACATGCAATACCGCCACAGTAAAACAGACTGGTGATTCTTCCCCAATTATGCGAATAATTGCTCAAGAGCAACTGCTGCACCTTACACAGAAAATGCTGTCAGGATTGGTGAGCACGATGTACTAAAACAGTTTTGAGAAGCATTCTCTTGAACATCCTGGTAATCCAGAAGGTAGTGACAGAAATAACAGAACTCCAACGCAAGCATCAGTCTTGAAGCCAAGACAGGACTCATCTGTATGAAATGGTAATGTCACAACTGTTTTCCATAGAGCTTACAAAAAATCTCAGTTAAAATGGGTTGCCAGTTGCCAAGCGAAATGCCAAATGAAGCATCCTGACACTGCTGTTGTAATAATTTAGTGAGATGTTGCAAGGCCTAATTGTTAGTCATCTTTAAAAAAGAAAATCATTGAGGCATTAGACATCTCATAACAAGTGTATTATGTATGCTTTGAATTACATTTGTTTTTAGTTTTTGCTTATCTGAATCTGATCACATCACTGCTGAGATCTGATTTTATATGTATTCTACAGAAAAAGTCAGGAATAAAAGCACTTCTTGGCTATATACTCGATATGTTTAGGTCTTGACTATTATAAGAGAGCAAAGGCCATATCATATTTAGAACTATCAAAAATAAGTTTACCTTGACAGGAAAGCTGGACAAGGTAGAATAAAGTAATTTGCAGCACAGAAAAGATTAGTCCTATCTTTTAAGGTATCATGCTATTTTGTTTTACCTTGCTTGCTACACTTGTTATCAGAAGGCATTGGGATGTCATGAAATATCTTGAATGCAACAGCTTAGATGCTTCAGGCTTTTACCTGAGAGTTAAGACTGAGATCCTGGATTACTCTTAATTTATTGCTAGCTGATTAATCATAACTTCAAACAGTCATTTGACTCAACTGGCTTGTAGTAATTACAGTGTAAATGTGAATAGCACATTTCTGCAAAGCTAACGGTTTTCTCTATTGAAGTTGTTGAGGAAATTCTGTCTCCCCTTTGAATAGCAGTACCATATTTACACTTCTGTTGGTGGGAAGCCATTCAGAATTTAAAAAAAAAAAAAAAAGGAAAAAGATCGTTTATTCCTGCTGACTGTATTTGGTAGACAACCTTATTAAGTCACTTAACATGTTCAACAAGTCTGAAGTTTCCCAAGCTCTACTATAATTTCCACATTATGTCCTTTTGACACTTCTGAACAAAAAAATTTATTTGTTGATGCTTTTTAGTGAGTAGATTAGGCACAAGAACTTCTACAGTAATTGATCCTCTCTGAGAATCTATACATGTACTCATTTGTACTACAACTTTACATTAAGCTTCTCACTTTGCTCAGCTTTGGAGAGTTTCAGAGAGCTTTGCTGTAACGGATCAACATTACAGAACCTGAGTTTCAACAAAACTTAATAGCTAGTTCCAGCTAGATCATGTAAAAATCTCTTAAAAGTTATAAAAACAAAAAGTTATTATGGAAAAGTTTACCAGCTCCAAGACTATACTTAGGCCTTATTGCTGTCTAGCATGTAAGTTTTTCTCTCTCTTACTGCAGAAAGCCAACACACCTACAAAAACACATTCAGCCAGGCCTACTCTTACTCTACTTGTACTCTAAGCCAATTGAAAAGAAGCATGACCCAAGAGACACATACCTCTGCTAGCACAGCACCGTGCTGTCCACAAGGCATTCAGCACTAGCTCAACAAAGCCGGTGCTACGTCCATACAGGAACTTGCTTGCTAGCATGGAAAACAGACATAGCAAGTACAGGTCTGCCTATGTAAAGTCAAACAAAACACCAATACTCATATTCAAACAACACAAAACCGATTTTCAATGCCACTAAAACAAAAAAGGTACTACTCATATCAGAAGTAAAATAAGACAGACGCATCCATTGGTATTGCGAATAAGCATGAACTGTGGTAGCTAGATCATGTCGTTGTTGTTGAGACGGACAAACGACACGGACAGCAATCTTCAGCAGTTCAAGCAGTAACAGTCCCCCTTTATTAGCACACGTATATTCTTATATATTCTTTCTTAACACATGTGTTCTTTTACTATTGGTTACATATTGTTATAACAATATATCATTGGTTGTCTCTTGCAAAACATCAAAACTACTCCTTATCTTGTCAGTCCCCAGCTGGTACCTAAAAGTTGTTTTACTTCTCAGGATGTTTTCTACTCCCTTCTTTCTCAAGGATATACTTTAATCTCTGCAAGGTCAACTCCTGACTCCATTCCCACAATCAAGGGTTCCACGGACCCGCCGCAGTCCCCCACAATTCCCCCTTTTTGTATTTGTGCCAAAAATATCGCCCTCATCGTCCGCTGCAGGGCCCTTTGCAGCAAGGAGATGACACATGGCAACATTAATAGCACAATCACAACAATCAGTAAAATAACTAATCCCGTTCTTACTACTGACAACAACCATCCCGACAGTCCCCATTCACTAAACAATCTGTTCAACCAATCCCATCCATTGTCAACTTGCAGCTTTTGTACTCCTTCCTTTAACAACTGTATGCTTTTATGAATTGATTCAGAGTGATCTGACAAGTTCATGCAATACATTCCATCAATATCCTCACATCCATGTCCTTGAGCTAATAACAAAAAATCTATTGCCGCTCTATTTTATAACATAGCATGCCTAACTGAGTCTACATCTAATAGTAAATTGCTTAATGCCGCAGAGGTTGCATTCATTTGCTTTGCTAGCCAGCATCCTAACTTATTCAAGGTACTTAATGCTTTGGCAGCAGCTGCTCCTGGTACAAACATGGAGGCTGCCCATATTTCACCCTTATTCCAAAAAGTGACTTGGTCATCACAGTCTTCATTGTAAGCATGGAGGCTCCTCTTAGCTTTTTTTTTTTTTTTATAATAGCGATGTTGATAAATCATGGACGTATTAGGAGTTAACAATGTTAAGCGTCCCAAACTGCATGGTCCTCCTGTTATGTGAGAAGGTATGGCTCCCCAGGCTCGATCTCCACATATCAGGAATATCCCCGGGGGTAGCGCCAAAAGGACATTTGAGGATCAAGAAATATTTGGGGAGGTAAAGTTACACCATACACTTGAATTTCTGTAAATTGTCATACTTGAATTTACCACCCATGCCAGGGATTGATTCTTTCCTGTATAATTGAAATACAGACAATAGTCCATTTTTATAGATCCCAAAAGTTCAAGCTCTTGAGGTTCCAAAGGCACTTTAGGCAAATAAGGCACCCATGCGTCCCATGTATTAACCAACGACTCGTTCTGAAAAGTTGCCCGTGCTTCATGCGGTACCGGCCACTTGTCCACTGGAACACCAACGAGACACGTAACAAATGGATTCTCTGGTGATGTAGTGGCCAGACATATGGAATCTTGGCCAGTCATGTTGGCTAGAGTGATCCATACATTGGTCCTTGTCTGCGTTGGCATCCAAAATGCGTTGACCACAGCACACATCATGAGGAAGATAACACAGGCTTCACATTCCGTGCCGGCATCCATTGCGGCCCGTGATCTGTGGAAACACAAGCATAACCTCTTCCCCAGGTTAATAGATCATACAGACCCATCCATTGACCCGTATGTAGATCCCGCACTAACACCTTTGCCCCTGGCCCCACCCCCTCCTGAGTTACCAGGGAATTGAAATGGCGAAGGATGGGCGGTGTTGGGGTCAGAGAATCATCAGAAACCTGTAAAAAATTTAAAACATATGTAGCTTTAGCCAATCGTGCATCAGGTGGTTCACCCAGCATTCCCCCTTTTTGTTTTTGGAGGAAGCGCTTGAGTGTACCGTGGGCTCATTCTACAATGCTTTGTCCTGTGGGAGAATGGGGAATTCCAGTAACATGGGATATCCCCCAAAGCTGCAAAAATAATGCAACTTTCTGAGACACGTAAGCCGGGCCATTGTCTGTCTTAACTTGTTGGGGAACACCTAAAATGGAAAATGCACGTTGCCAATGGCGGATGACATCACGTGCAGATTCCCCAGTATGAGCAGTGGCAACAAGAGCTGATGAAAAAGTATCTATAGAGACATGCACGTATTTCAGACGCCCAAATTCGGGTACGTGCGTAACATCAGTCTGCCAGATCTGCAAGGCACGGAGGCCACGAGGGTTGGTGCCATAGTAAATAGGGACATGATGGCCCTGACAATCAGGGCATGCAGCAACAATGGCACGTGCCTCAGAATTGGAAATATGAAATTGACGTTTCAGGGCCCGATAGCCCTGATGGTAAAAGCGATGTGAAGCTATTGCCTGTTGTTTAATGTCGGGAACAGGTCCTAATGCCACTGCGGACACCAAAGCATCTGCTTTTGCATTTCCTCCCACTATAAAACCCGGTAACGTAGTGTGACTTTTAATATGCATGACATAATATTCATAGTGACGTTTCTGAATTTCTAACCATAATAGCTTCAGAACCCCAAACAGCGTTTCATTAGACACATGTCCTAACACAGCTTTAGCCAATCGTTGTACCAGTCCAGCCACATAAGCAGAATCCGTTATGATGTTTACTGGGCCAGGGAAGTTTTGAAACACCATGGTCATCGCCCTAAGTTCAACCACTTGTGGTGAGCCTTCTTGATGTTCGATTTTATGCTGCCATTGTGGTCCATCTTTCCAAACGATGGCTGCTTTTCCGGTTTTCCCTGATCCATCCGTAAACACCGTGGGTCCCTCTACTGGATCCAATTGACTCAATTGTTTCTCACCAAATCTCACCTGACTTCCTAGTTTGACCAATGGATGTGAGGGCAAATGATAACTTATTTGCCCTGTATAGTTCATCATGGCTGCTTGTAAAGCAGAGCTGTTGGCCATGCACCATTCAAAATAATCACTCTGCACTGGGAGTACAATTTTTTCCGGGTCTCTCGCCATTAATTCCATACAGCGTGTCCTGATTTTTATAATTACTTGAGCCACCAGCTCAAAAAGGCCAGGGGCTGTCTTTTTTGTTTTATTTGGCAAGAAAACCCATTCCAAAACATGTAGAGAATCATCCCACTTCTCATGCCATTGTGCAATCATGGCAAAGGGTACCAACTGATCAATCAAAATGATTGCCTGGACAGGCACTGTCAATTCAATTCTCCATACGTGTTTGCTACTAATTGCTCGCTCAATGTCTGCAATTGTTTTTTGTGCACCTACCGTCAAGGTGCGTGGGGCAGAAATATCTGTGTCTCCTTGCAGTAGTTCAAATAACGGTTGCAATTTAGAAGAAGGAATCCCCACGTAGGGTCGAATCCAATTAATCATCCCTGCTAATTTTTGCACGTCATTTAATGTTTTCACTTCCACTTGCAATTGTATGGGTTGTGGCATCACCATTTGAGTTAAGATTTTCATACCTAAATAGAGCCATGGTTGCTGCCGTTGCACCTTTTCAGGCGCAACAATTAGTCCATATCGGCACAGAGATTCCCGTGTTTTGTTCTCCATCTCAATTAACTCTTGTGGAGTTGCTGCAGCTAACAGAATGTCATCCATATAATGATAGCAATAACCTGATGGGAACAAAGCACGTACTGGACTCAATGCCTTTGCCACGAACCACTGGCAAATTGTGGGTGAGTTTTTCATACCTTGCGGTAACACCTTCCAATGATATCTTTTTGCAGGTTCCATATTGTTTATGGATGGTACAGTAAAGGCAAATTTCTCCATATCTTGATCTGCTAAAGGAATTGTAAAGAAACAATCTTTCAAGTCCATTACAACAATTTCCCATTGCATCGGAATCATGGTGGGAGAGGGTAGTCCAGGTTGTAAAGCTCCCATGGTTGCTATAACCTCATTAATCTTCCTCAGATCATGTAACAATCTCCATTTTCCAGATTTTTTCTTTATAACAAACACAGGGGTATTCCAAGGGCTGTGTGAGACCTCTATGTGTCCTGCAGCTAGTTGTTCTGCTACGAGAGACTGCAGGGCAGTGAGTTTTTCTTGACTGAGGGGCCACTGATCGACCCACACTGGTCTTTCAGTTAACCATCTTAATGCCAGAGTGGGTCGAGAAATGCCCTGCAATACAGTGACCCCTACTGAAAATCCGTTGTTATCCGTACTCCCCATTGTCCTAAACAATCCCTTCCCCACAAATTTAATGGGGCCGAGGTCACATAAGGTCTCACCGTAGCCCTTTGACCTTCAGAATTAACAATCATAATCGGTTTGGCTGATATTAAGCTATTTGCAACTCCTCCAAGTCCTGCCACCCCCAAGGTGTTTGAGGCCAAAGGCCAAGTATTCGGCCATTCGCGCAGTGAGATGATAGTCACATCCGCCCCTGTATCGAGTAACCCAGTCAGTTTCACCTGATCGGGGGTAACACTGTTCATCATGAGTGTACAGATCATTTGCGGCCGTTTCTCCGACACTGTCTGAGTCCAGAAAACAAGTGGTTTTCCTGTTGATCCAAATCCGCCATCACCACGAACAACCTGTTCAGTCCTGGGGACACAACTCATAAATGGCACAAGTTGAGCTAAACGTGTTCCTTTTTCTATTGTTACCGGTGGGGTTGCTGTAGATACCATAGCACAAATTTGTCCTGTAAAATCGGCGTCAATAACTCCAACATGCACCATGAGTCCTTGTAGGGTGGTACTTGATCTTCCTATTAGCAAAGCACTCAGTCCCCTACCAATTGGTCCCCAGGCATCTAAAGGCACTTTGTGCACCCCTTGAGTTGTTATAGTCACTGTGTGGGCGGTGGATACATCCATCCCGGCTGATCCACTGGTTTTCCCTGATAGCTTGTCACAGAGGGTTGCGTCTGCACTGACCCTAGAAATGGGTTGCCAGGATTGTAGGGCATTTGCGTACGGGGCATTTGTGTCTGCACGCGCCCCTTCGCGCTCTTCTTGCCGTTTCCCGGCTGTAATGGTTGGCCATTAAGGTGATATTTAGAGTGACATTGCTTAGCAACATGTCCAACCCTTCCACACCTATAGCAATTCATTTCTGCTGTGTCCCCTGCCGTATTGACTTTTCCCGAGCCAGTTCCTCCCATTTTTTTCTTGGGGCATTCAGCTTTTACATGACCTGTTTGACCACAGCCATAGCATTTTTGGCCCTGTACTCGCATGGCTGCCATTGCGGCAGCGAGTGCAGTCATTTTATGCTCCACAGATCCAACCTTGGCACAAGCAGTAATCATTGCCTCTAAGGTTGGGTCTCCTGGTAATGCCTCAATTATTTTTTGACAGTCCGCATTAGCATTGTCGCGAGCCAATTGTTTCACTAACATTTCACGGGGCGCGCATCAAACACTTGACGTTCAACAGCAGCTTGTAACTTTTCAACAAAGGAGAGAAATGGTTCTCGAGTGCCTTGTTTAATGGTGGTATATTTTTGTTTTGGTTCTGCCAATTCTGCAGTGCGAATTATTGCCTCGATGCCTATACTTTTTACTTGTTCAAGCACCAAGGGGGGCCACTGCGCTTGATGCTGTGGGTTATTGAATTGCCCAGCACCCATTAAAACATCAGCACCATTGCCATAGCGAGGATCACCCTGTGGAAACTGCAGATTTGCTACGGCCTGAGCCTCAGCCCTTTGCTGCCAAATATTTCGAAACACTGCAAGCTGCACAGGTTGAAAAATGATCTGAGCAATATGAGTAATATCATAAGGGGTCATAGCTTCCATTGACAATAATCGTATCAGTTGCATTACTGCAGGGGAGTTGGGGCCATACTGGGCAGTGGCCTTTTGTAAATCCTGAATCACCTTCCAGGAATAAGTAGCATGCTCATGAGGCTCCCCTGCAGCTGGGTCATGATACACCACGGGAAATGCTGCAGGCCCATCAGTCTCAACATTCAAAGGTTCATCAGTGGTGAGGGGAACAGATATATTCTCTGATAAATCCCAGTCGCCCAACTCCATAGCTTTAGCTTTGACCTTTTTCCAGAATCGCACAGGATTTCGTGGTCTAACCGTAATCGAGGCTGGAGGTAAATCCCAAGTACGAGGGTATTTTGGTCTACACTCTGCCCCCCCTTGCTCGGAAGGTTTTACTGGCGCAGGGGTGTGCAAAGGGGGACCCGGATTCTCAGGGACTACCTCCTCAAGCTCATTTTGCCCTGTCATAGGATCATCCTGATCAACATTAACGTCCGAATCCTCTGGCAGAGGTGGATACAAAAAGGGGTTAAGCGACGGCCGCGCTTTTTGCTCTTCCGCAATCGGCACTGGCGGAGCAGAGGGTTGCACACACTCTCCTGACTTAAATACAGGGAGTCCCTCCTGCGGCCACACATATCCCGAATCTGCCGCTTGTTTATGCGAGTCTCTTGCTGCTTCTATCTGTTCTCGGGGCAGCACATACTTATACTTTTTTCCTTCGGAAAGCCGCAGCCCCCCCCCCCCATCAGTACCCCCCCCCGTCTTCTTTCTTGGTAACAGGGGGTTTTAGGACCGGGGGTTTTGGGACCGCAGATGGCTCCGCCCCTCCTTTTAAGTCCGGCCTGAAAGGATCAGGCGACTCATTTTTTCCCGCAGTCTCCGCTTGTTCCCTCTGCTCTTTAAACCCTTTCAAAGTCTCTAGTAGCAAACGCCACGTTGTTAGTAGTTCAGTCGCTTCTTTGGAGCCTCTCGTAGCACCATCGAACAATTTATCACCCAAGTCTTTCCACTGTGATACACTAAACGCTGTGACAGTGGTAACTTCAATGCCTTGTCTTTTGCCCCAGAGCAGCATTTTCCGTAAAGTCAACTCGGGGAGGTCCACGCCTCGCCGTTTCAAAAGCAACTGCCACATAGAGAGTATGATACCCTCTTCTTTGGACAAGTTCCCTCCCATGTTCCCAGTAGCTCACCTCTCCAGGTGTCTTATTCACGATACGGATCAATCAGCAGCTCTCCCCGCCGCTCTCAGCTATACTGGGCTCCGTCTCCACGGCTATCTCCAGCCGTCTTTTTTCCTATGCAGAATCACGTCGGGGTCACCAGTTGTCGTTGTTGTTGAGACGGACAAACGACACGGACAGCAATCTTCAGCAGTTCAAGCAGTAACAGTCCCCCTTTATTAGCACACGTATATTCTTATATATTCTTTCTTAACACATGTGTTCTTTTACTATTGGTTACATATTGTTATAACAATATATCATTGGTTGTCTCTTGCAAAACATCAAAACTACTCCTTATCTTGTCAGTCCCCAGCTGGTACCTAAAAGTTGTTTTACTTCTCAGGATGTTTTCTACTCCCTTCTTTCTCAAGGATATACTTTAATCTCTGCAAGGTCAACTCCTGACTCCATTCCCACAATCAAGGGTTCCACAGACCCGCCGCAGTCCCCCACAAGATCACACTGGGATATTTTATTCAGTCTTGCAATTGCAGAGTGAAGAGCTAATAATCAGTACTGTCCAAAATGAGGCAGCTTCCAGTGCCATTCAAGTTACTTAATATTCCAGCAGCCGTGAAACTTTTCAGCAGCAACAGAAAGGGCCAAGTCTCACAGTGTTCTCATCTACCACACGCTACTGCTGATTTCATCTTCAAGTGCCTGGTTCGAGTTTTGTTTGTGTGTTTGTGGTTTTTTGGTGAGCTTGGGCTGTTCACTGAGAAGTGAAAGAAAAAAGATACCTTTAATAACCAAACCAAAGGTTGCAGCCAAACCAAACCATTCATGCCTGTTTTCCTCAGAATGACTGGCATCTAATGGCAACAAAAAGGTTTGACAGTGAGCAATGATTTCAGCAAACCTTCTTGCTGTAATGGTCCAGTTCAATGAAACAGACAAAAGAAAAAAAACTGAAGCACACCAAGTTATCTATATACATCAAGCAATTCCAAGAAAACCTGAAATACAGCTTGACCTTTTGGGTAGTATTAAACATGGAGGGGGTTTGTGGTTGGTTTTGGGGGGTTTTTTTGAAAAAAAACCGAAACCTCATTCACAAGCTATTTTGAAGCATTACTAAAGGCCCATGTCAGAGAGGGAACAAAAGGACTTTTCTAGTTAAGGCAAAATGTTAAAATAAAGGCTTATGACTGCAGTTCAAGTGACCGTATAAGAAAACATGTAAACAGTGACAGCAATGGACCCCACAAGTCCCTGTTTACCCATCTCGAATAACCATGAAGATGACCATTAGCAGTCTTAGAAATATTATTATTTGATCAAATAGAGTTAACTAGCTGAAGATGAAAAGTTGCAAGCAGAAAGTAGTAGTTTTTCCTTCAAGGAGAAAGAGTGTGTAAGATGACAAATACATCTTATAAAATCTTGACAGGACAGAAAACAACAGCAACAATAGTAAACCTATTGAATGATTGAATCTAAGCATTCTGTCACTCTTTCCTCTGGTTAATAAATAGATTAAGGGCATAATACTAAGCATCGCAGCCCTTTGTATGACAGTGTCAGATTGTTAGTTTGATGAATTAACTTTGGAGCAGATTTTTTTTTTTTTTTTTTTTGAGCTGCATTTTATTTCTGGCTTCGTCATTACAGTATGCAGTAGTTCAGTACAGACATCTCTCTCTGCCTCTGTTTCTTCTCCTGGTCTAATCCTTCCCTATTATGTTTTCCTATACTTTTATTTGCAATAAACCTTCACTTCCAGTACCTCCATTCAAGACTTGTCACACTTTTCATCCATGTGTGATCCAAACATTAAAGGCCATTGTCTTCCAAAATTACTTACTTCATCCCAGTTGATTCTAAAAGCATTTATTGCTGGCTTGTTTTGATATGTCAGTGTGGTCCAAAAGCCAGGAAAAGAATCTTCAGTAATATTTAAATTAACTGATATATTTTTACACTCTCTTACTAAATCCACTTTTTAATCACAAAGTTCTAATACGTAAATGGTTTCCACGGCTAGGTATGCAAAGGAACAGACAATTGTAACAGTTTACAGATGACTGGTAACTTCAGCATTTTTGTGAAACCATTCTGGCAGGATGCCTGTAAACTTTTTTCTCGTGCACTTGTCCTCTATGATTTGCTTTGACTTTCAAGTTTGAGTAAGCTTCAATATATAATGCAACTTAGTCAAAAACTTTTATCTGTTTTCTAAGAAATTGCCTGTGGTACACACACAATTAGGTGCAGCTGAAACTTCATTGTCTTTCTGTGAGCCTGCAATGCTTCCTGAATTTTCAATGAAACCTGAAATCATTTGATTCAGATTTTTCGTGAGTGTTTCTAACATGTATCTCCAGCTATTGCCCTTAGCAGCCACACTTCTTAACTTTCAGTTCAGCTTGAACACCTGCAAATGATAAACAGGCCTAGAAAAGCCTATTAAATGCAAATTTGCTCCCAAAAGAGCTAACAGACATAAAAAATGCTGAAAAGGTGAAATTCTACTATATATTTTGTAAGAAATGCTAATGAGACTAAAAAGTTTATATGTTCAGGGCAGGCTGAAAGCCATGTTGCCAAATAGTCAGTGGTCTATACAAAGAGTTGACAAGCTCACTCCTCTGAAGAACAGAAACGATGTACCTCAACACTGAGAACACCACCACTGAAATACACAATCATAGTTGAGACTTCTGGAAGAGGAGGAAAAATAAGATTTTGCAAAAAGGTAAAAGATCAAAAAGGCACAGAATGATCTTTTCTGCCTCACGGTGAAAAGGTCTGCCCTCTATGTGGCTATGATGACCAGTTTTGTGAGAACAGGAGAAGAAAAAAATACCTGTTTCTTTCTCTTCCTAAATAGCATTGTGAAGAGAGCCCAATGGTTGGAACATTACAGTTTGTGTTGCAAAGTTGCACACCGCCATGCGGTTCACGCTTCCCTCATCTTCCACAACAGAGGGAATTCCCTGCTAGGGTTGAGTGCCTTTCTCCCAGCCTGCAGTGCAACAGGTAATCAGCAAAGCAGATGTCCATAGTCCCTCTTGTCTAATTATTAGAACAGATGCAATGAATTCTAGACAACAAAGTGCAGACACTTTTCCAAATTTTGTGTGAACCAGACTGAGCCCAAAGGACAAAGAATACATGGAGGTACCTTAAAACAATCCACTCCTGATAAACTGGAGGAAGTCCAGTGGAGGGCCACTGAGACGGTTTGGGGCTGGAGCACTTTCCCATGAGTTAAGACAGACAGCTAGCTTTATTTAGCCAGGAGAACAGAGAGCTTTGGGAATGTCAGTATCCATGAGCTAGTTACTGAAAAGACAGCCAGGTTTTTCACAGCAGTGCATGGCAGGATGATGAGGGACAATAAATATAAACTGAATCTAGAGTGATTCCAAATGAACAGAAGACGTGGTTTTTTTTTTTTATCAGACAGTCTAGCAGTGGTATCCGTGGAGGTGGTGCTGCCTTTCTAGTTTCTTGGAGGTTCTCAAGACCTGACTGAACAAAGTCCTGAGCTCATAATGGAGTTCACATTGCTGTGAGAAGCGGTTGAACTAGAGACCTCCTGAGATCCCTTCAAGCCTGAATTACTCTGTGATCCTACAAATTTGAGAAACAGCAGCTTCAGAAGTTTCACTCATCAATTATAAAGTTGCTCATCCCCATTCACCATTTCTTCTTTGACTGCAGTATACTCTTAATATTTATCCTGAGCAGAAGAATGTACTTTCTTGTATTATTCTACCACAATCTCATTTCCATCTGTCACAAAACCGAAGTGAGGTCAGGCCAGACTGAAAGAAATCTTTTCAAAATCACTTTTCTCTAAAGGTTAGTTGCCAAGGATTTTGTAGTGCCCTTATTATTTTTTTTCCATTATACAGAAAAGGCTTGAAAGATTTGAAGAGGATTTTTATTTAACTTTCCAAAGATTAATGGTAGAGGAGAATTGCAATAGAAGAGTACAATGCCAAGCTAGTGATAAAGGAAGAATCAATAGGAAATTACAGAGAAGCTCAAAGAGTAAACATATTTGAGAAAAAAATTAAAGAAATCCTGAAATGCTTTTAAAGGAATCCCTGCATACCATACAGTGGAGTGCTGGGCAGTCTGTACCATAGAATCATGGAATGTGTATGCATAGCAGGATTGTTCGTTGGCAGTATATGATGTGGCTTGAAAAAAAATAAGACAGATATCTGGAACACCTTCCCCGCACCCATCCCTTCTTCCCGGGCTCAACTTTACCCTGCACTTCTCTACCTCATCCTACCAAGCAGCACAGGGGGACAGGGAATGGGGGTTGGAGTCAGTTCATCAGACATTGTCTCTGCCTCTCCTCCCTTTTGATGTTCTTCCTCTGCTCCAGCATGGCGTGCCACCCACGGGAGGCAGTCCTTCATGAACTGTGCCAGCGTGGGTTCTTTCCACGGAGTGCAGTCCTTCAGGAATGGACTACTCCAGCATGTGTCCCCTGAAGGGCCAGAGGTCCTGCCAGAAGACCTGCTCCAGTGCAGGCTCTCCATGGGGTCACAGCCTCATTTGGAGCATCTCCACCTTCTGGTGTGGGTTCCTTCACAAGATGTGTGGCAGATATCTCCTCTACCACGGACCTCCATGGGCTGCAGGAAAACAACCTGCATCACCAAGATCTTCACCGCAGGCTGCGAGGAAATCTCCTGGCATGTGGAGCACCTCCTCCGCCTTCTTCATTACCGGCCTCTGTGTCTGCAGACTTGTTTGTCCCTCACTCCTCTCCCAGCTTCTGCGGTGTAGCTTTTTCTTGCCTATCTTAAATAAGTTTTCACAGAGGTGCTACCACCATCATTGACTGGCTTAGCTTTGGACAGAAGTAGGTCTGCCTTTGAGCCAGCTGGAACTGGCTTTATCAGACATGGGAGAAGCTTCTAGCATCTTCTCACAAAAACCACATCAGTAGGCCCCTTACCATCAAAACCTTGGCAAGTAAACCAAATACAGCTGTATATGTGTGCTTTGTGTATGCATGTGCACACTTGCAATAGATTTTCAGTCTTGCTACTGGTTGGACCAGTAGGCACAGAGCTGAGGCAGCCTCAACTCTCTTGGGCTGTCATTTCCAGCCTGATATTTCTCATAAGAGTTTCCATTTATGTGACTATCTTTTATGAGCTATTTCACCAGCTATGCCCCAGCCCATGCTTTACAGAAGCTCAAAAGAGAGACCCTCAAGGAAAACCACAGAATTGTTGCTTCTACATCCAAATGTAATCCAAATGAAGTTTCATTACCTCTCAGTGTTAAAATAGGGTTTACTGTTGCAATTTTATGATGATAAACCAAGACAAATTAAAAATGAAGTTCAGAGTTTAACATGGAGTCCCGGATCTAAGAGGCTTGGGAGTTTCTGTGTCAGAGTACTGAACATTGCAAGTCACTTTGTGTCTTCCTAATCAAAGTATATCTCCTATTGACCTCAGCAGCAGCTGAATACTCAATATTTATCCAAGAGAAATCGTGGGTGTCCCAGCAAATGAGGAACACAGTTACTATCCTATTTGAGAGATGAGGTTCAAGTATCTTGCTCCCTGTGCCACATACCTTTCTCCCTATCGCCAACGGTCACTCACCGAGGGACAGCTACAGTGCAGGTACCTCCACAAGGGAGTGGGGGTTCACAGCAAAAAAGGGGGCTTTTCCTGAGCTTTCTGGAGCCAGGAAAAGGCCAGGAGAGCACAGCCAGCCTGCGAGAGCCAGCAGCTTGTGCCAGGGTTGCTGATGAGATGGGCACAGGACCAGCGGTAACAGGGGTCCCCCCATTTCCACAACAGGTGGCCCCAGGGAGTTCAGTGACCACAGAGTGGCACGTCAGCCAGAGTGGCATCCCAGTTTGCGCAGAAAGGCACCGAAGGGCTGTACCAGCTTGACCAGGGAGCCACAATAACTACCCATCAGAAAGCATTGGCCTCCCCAAGCTCTACAACTTGAGGCAGCTTCCCAGACGGAGCTCTCCTGGGAGCACACTGCCACTCAGGTGTCAGGGTGGGCCCTACCCTTATGCCAGTATCAGGTGGCAGCAGTAAGCATGTCTGTGGGAGGTGCGCACAGGTAGAGCAACTCCTCCATCTACTGACGGAGCTCTGTCAAGGAGCTCCTAGCCTAGCCGAACAAGGTACCTTCAAGGATAGGGGCCTATGAGAACGTGTTCCTGCCTGGCAAAGCAGGCATGTCTCCCCAGTAACTCCCAGGTACCCTTAAAAATAGGTATGAGGCTCTACAAAGGGAACCTAATCATGACAAGAAAGATGATTCAATGTCCAGGGAGGTGTCACCAAGGTTAAGTCAAACTGCACCCCACATCAAAACATCTTCAGTTAAGAAAAAAAGATACTGTCATATGTGATTCCATCCTGAAGGGCCCAATATGCAGACCAGACCCACTACTCAGGGAAGTCTGCTGCCTCCCTGGGGCTGGGGTTAAAGATATAAAAGAAAACTTCCCTCCCTGGTAAGTGCTTCAGACTACTACCCACTACGAATTTTTCAGACAGGCAGAGACAGAACTGTTAACAAGAAATCCAAGGGCAATCAAGAGACTTCCGGGCCTTGGGACAACTGGTGAAGGGGTCAGGAGCACAACTAGTGTTCTCGTCTGTCATTCCAGTCACAGGGAAGAATGAGGGGATCAATAAGAAGAGCCAGCAGATCAATACCTGGCTCCAAGGCTGGTGTCAGAGGCAGTACTTTGGTTTTTTGATCACAGGATGGTTTAAATGATACCAGTCTGCTGGAGACAGACAGGAAAAGGGGGAACAGGATCTTTGCACAGGAGTTGGCGAGGCTTATTAAAAGTGCTTTAAACTAGATTTGAAGGGGGAAGGGAATGTAACCAGCAGCAGAGACACGAGGGTCGTGGGTGGGCTGGAAACTACAGATACACCTGGGAATGGTTAAGGCTTCTTCCAACAAAAAAGCAGCAGGACCAGCAGCCCAGATGAAGTGCTTCTACACTAAAGCATGCAGCATGGGCAACAAACAGGAGGAGATGGAAGCTATTGTGCAGCAGGAAAACTATGCTGTAATCACCATCACAGAAACGTGGTGGGATGACTCACATAACTGGAGTGCTGCATTAGGTGGCTACAAACTCTTCAGAAGGGACAGGCAAGGAAGGAGAGGAGGTGGGCTGCCTCTGTATGTTAGGGAGTTGTATGAACATCAAGAATTTGATGACGGGGACAACAAGGTTGAGTCTTTATGGATAAAAATTAGGGGGAGGCCGATATCATGGTAGGAGTCTGTTATAGACCTATAAACAGGATGTAGAGATAGATGAAGTGTTCTACAAGCACCTGGGAGAAATCTCAAAGTCACTAGCCCTTGTCCTTGCAGGAGACTTCAACCTACCAGATACCAGCTAGGAACACAATACAGCTGAGAGGAAACAGTCTAGGAGGTTCCTGGAGTGTGTTGGGGAGGACTTCCTGACACAGATGGTGAGGGAGCCAACTAGGGAAGGCGCCCCACTGGACTTGCTGTTTGTAAACAGAGAAGGACTTGTGAGAGATGTGATGGTAGGAGGCCATCTTGGGCATAGTGATCATGAAATGATAGAGTTTTCAATTCTCAGAGAAGCAAGAAGGGGGGTCAGCAGAACTGCCACCTTGGACTTCCGGAGGGCAGACTTTGGTCTTTTCAGGAGCCTGCTTGAGATAGTCCCTTGGGAGGCAGTCCTGAAGGGCAAAGTTGTCCAGGAAGGCTGGAAGATTTTAGAGAAGGAGGTTTTAAAGGCACAGGAGCAGGCTGTCCCCAGGTGCTGAAAAATGAGTCATCAGGGGAAAAGGCCAGCCTGGCTGAACAAGGAGATACAGTTACAACTTAGGGAAAAAAGGAGAGTTTATGGTTTTTGGTAGAGAGAGCAAGTCACTCAGGAAAGATACAGAGATGTTGTAAGGCTACGTAGGAAGAAAATTAGAAGGATCAAGGCCCAACTAGAACTTTACCTGACCTTGGATGTTAAGAACAATAAAAAGAGTTTCTGTAAATATATTAGTAACAAAAGGAGGGCTGGAGAATCTCCATCCTTTAACAGATAAGGTGGCAACATAGTGGCAAAGGATGAGAAGAAGGCTGAGGTACTTAATGCCGCCTTTGCCTCAGTCTTTAGTTGGTTGTTCCCTGAGTACCCAGACCCCTGAGCTAGCAGATAGGGGCAGGGAGCAGAATGAAACCCCTGTAATCCAAAGCGAGATGGTGAGGGACTTGCTCCAACACCTGGACATACACAAGTCTATGGGGTCGGATGAGATCCACTGATCAGGGTACAGAGGGAGCTGGTGGAAGTGCTCACAGAGCCACTTTCCATCATTTACCAGCAGTGGTGGAAAACCGGGGAGGTCCCAGTTGAGTGGCATCTGGCAAATGTGACCCACAAGAAGGGCCAGAAGGAGGATCTGGGGAACTACAGGCCTGTCAGTCTGACCTCGGTGCTTGGAAAGATCATGGAACAGATCATCCTGAGTGCCATTATGTGGCACATGAAGGACAACCCGGCAATCAGGCCCAGTCAGCATGGGTTCATAAAAGGCGGGTCCTGCTTGACTAACCTGATCTCCTTCTATGACAAAATGACCTGCTTGGTGGATGAGGGAAAGGCTGTGGATATTTTTCACCTGGATTTTCGTAAAGCCTTTGACACTGTTTCCCACAGCATTCTGCTGGAGAAACTGGCTGCCTGTGGCTTGGCCAGGAGTACTCTTCGCTGGGTAAAAAACTGGCTGGAGGACTGGGCCCAGAGTGGTGGTGAATGGAATTAAACCCAGTTGGTGGCCGGTCACAAGTGGGGTTCCCCAGGGCTTGGGACTGGGGCCAGTTCTCTTTAGTATCTTTATCAATGATCTGGACAACGGGATTGAGTGCACCTGCAGTAAGTTTGCAGATGACACATTGGGTGGGAGTGTTGATCTGCTTGAGGGAAGACATAGGGACCTGGACAGGCTGGATCGATGGGCTGAGACCAATGGGATGAAATTCAACAAGGTCAAGTGCCAGGTCCTGCACTTGGGTCAGAACAACCCTATGCAGCGATACAAGCTTGGGGAAGAGTGTCTGGAGAGCTGCTTGGCAGTAAAGGACCTGGGGGTGTTGGTGGACAGCTGGCTGAATGTGAGCCAGCAGTGTGCCCAGGTGGCCAAGAAGGCCAACAGCATCCTGACCTGTATCATGAACGGTGTGGTGAGTAGGACTCGAGAGGTGATCGTTCCCCTGTACTCCGCACTGGTGAGACCCCACCTCAAGTACTGTGTCCAGTTTTGGGCCCCTCACTACAAGAAAGACATTGAGGTGCTGGAGCTGGTCCAGAGAAGGGCAGCAAAGCTGGTGAGGGGTCTGGGAACAAGTCTTATGAGGATCGGCTGAGGGAGCTGGGGTTGTTCAGCCTAGAGAAAAGGAGGCTGAGGGGAGATCTTATTGATGTCTACAACTACCTTAAAGGAGGTTGTAGAGAGGTGGGGGTTGGTCTCTTCTCCCAAGTGACAGGCAAGACAAGAGGACAAAAGGAAATGGCCTCAAGCTGCACCAGAGGAGGTTTAGATTGGATATTAGGAAAAATTTTTACACTGAAAGAGTTATCAAGCATTGGAACAGGCTGCTCAGGGAAGTGGTAGAGTCACCATTCCTGGTGGTATTTAAAATACAGGTAGACGTAGTGCTTAGAGATATGGTTTAGTGATGTTTTTGTCAATGTTAGATTGACTATTGGACTACACAATCTGAAAGGGCCCTTCCAACCTAGGCAACTCTATGATAAATTCTGTAAGTACTCTATGGCCTATGCCTTTAAAAGACTGTGACCTATACTCTGTGTTGCCCCAGAACAGCAAGCTTGTCACCTGTGAAGTATTTTTAGCCTTTTCTATATGGTAGTTTTAAGGCTGGTGAGCCGTTTTGTTTCCTTGTTATATAGAAGAGGGACAAGATACTGAGCTATTGATTGATTTTTCTTTTCAAATATATGGAACATTTCTAGCACAGTCTTGATTGCTGAAATGTTAGAATGTAAATAAAAGCAAAGTATGAGTGGAAACATCTTTGTGCTCCTGTAAGTTAGTACTAAATTTTCACTCTTAAAGACTTTGAAAATCTAGTTGCATTCATGCACAAATAGTTGGCTTTTCTAGCCTTGATGATTTTCCCCCATTTAGAGCCTCTTACTTGCATAGAGACTTCAAATATCTCATGTCATTCTTAAGCATCAAAGTGATTTGATAGGATTAGTTTTTGCCCTGTAGCTTTAAGATTTTATGCCAAAGTCTTTCGGCTGTTTCCACAAGACACAGAGGCAGAATTTTGGTAGAAATCTCTGCAGCAAAGAAATCCACCCAAAGGCACAGTCAGTTGCAGATTGGTGTCTCATATCTTATCAGTATCTAGTATAAATTAAAGGTAAAAAGTCATTGGGGAAATCACTGTTGAGTGGAAAATGGAAATTGTGAAGTGTTCTGAGGGATTACAGTAAATTTAGGGATTACAGATTTAAATCTGAGGAGTCTTTTCTACTTTAGAACTACACAGTCAATTGATTATATTTTTAAAACTCATTAGCCAGCAAGTATAAAAAGAAAAAAGTTACTGGACTAGTCACATGGGCAAACTAAAAGCAACCAATATATTCATTAATAAAAGCATTATGGTATCAGTTTAACAAAGCAAACTGTATGCAAGAGATAAAAGTTCTGAAAACTTACGAATCTGTATTTGTCCACTGCTGAAAAAGTGCATTTTAAAAGTCTCAATGAACTAAAAATTCTTGGTAGATACTGTTCTACAGCCATGGATTCATAACATTCCCAAAACAGAAAATTATGCCATCAGAATAAAGTTTTAGGTTCTGATTCAACAGTTTTTAACGATGTGTTAAGTGCTGAATCAAAACTTCAACGAAGTATGCCTGTGCAGAAAGTCCGTGCTGTATACAAAGCTAAATAATAGGACTCTAGCACAGCTGTGTAGAGAACTCTATATTGTTGAAGATAAAATTAATAACTTTTATTCTTGCCAGTTCTGTTAAAAGCATAACTACATTCAGCTATGTCTCAAAATACACTTTTCAGTTCAACAGTGGATGATAGAAAGTAAGTGCTGCCTGAAGGGTTTTGCAAAATGTAAACACGATGCTTTTAAAAACAGATATATTCCTGACTGAGGCAGTAGCAGCAATAAGCAACTGTCCAATGATTTTTTAAAAATCCATTTGGATGACCATTCAAAGCTCCACTGAAATACTGCATTTTTTTGATGTGAAAAACAAGCCAAAATCCTCAAAAGAGCTTTTGCAAGTGTCACATTGATTTTTACTTTCAATTGAATCAAATATGTTTTTAAAATATCTTCTGCTATGATATTTCAAAATTTTTCTTTCCAGTCCGCAATCAAGACAACAATAACATAGAAGTTAACAAGTGCTGTTTACTGTCCATTTTAGTCTAATTAATCTGAACTGCCACTCAATTAACAATTATGTTAAGGTGGTGATTAGGCTTTCCAACTCCATCATAGAAAAAGTTTTCAAATTAAAAGATTCTGTCTTTCAAATTATTCATAGCCTAAATTTAAGACATAAACTACCTTACACTCTTGTACTTACTAACATTTGGAGAAAGAGATTAAATGAGAAAACTATTAATTAGACTTTGCTGATATGAGACCACATAACAAGAGAAAGGATGTACTAAAATGGAGATTAGAAAGACAGAGTTTCATTCTCTCCCTCAGCTATTTTTAATAAGCCATGTAATTTCTCTGTCCTTCAGTTCCCTGTTGGAAGAATTAGCATTGCTTTACTGCCAACCTTTCTTTACCTCCAAAAGATTTGAGAAATGAGCTGAGACTAAGATCTCTGGAAAAAGAAATACACTTTGTTTTCCTAGTTAACTGAAGAGGTTGACCCAGGAAAATGGATTCTTAGCCACTAAGTGTATTGATACAAAAAACAATATAGAGACATTCCAAAATGGAACAAATAGGAGGAGGAGGAAGAGGCTTATAACTCCTCTGTTGCATAAGATCACTGAATTTAAGATAATCCAAGCAAACAAAATAGAATGAGTAAAGCAGATCTATCTATCCACAAGAGAAAAGCATGTGATAACGGGCCTTATCAAAACCAACTGATTATCACTGGAGTGCCATTGACAGGTGGTCCTTCTCAATAACACTACTCACAGAATGCACGGCAAGTTTTGATTAGCGATTAGAGATGTTGATAGAAGTAACTTGATCCAGGCCTTCCTGCTCACCAAAATACTTCACTAAAAATCTGTTGTGTTTGGTTGGGTTTTTTTAATGGTTGAAAATTCTGGTTAAATGTAGATACATGGAATTCTAAATATGTGTTGATCTGTTAGCTTTTAGCTAACCGAGCGAAAAAGAAAGAAAAAATGCAACTAATTTCAAAACCATTAAGTGCTTTGACATAGCTCTTGACAAGAGTCAAGAAAGCAAAAGCTAACAGGAATTTCTCAGTTTCAGCCATAAACCTCATCAAACTTTAAGTTTCACATTATTTATCCATCTTCCACAGCACTTAAGCTATAAAGGAGGCATTTCCATGTACCAGTCATAATCATTTCACTGTACAAGCCTGAGAATGAAAGTCTTAGACTGATATTATTAAAATACAGGAATCTGTTATTTTTTCCAATTTGTGTTGTACATAAAATAAGAGTTAATCATCAGCATTTTAAGGTTATTGTTGTGGTGAAAATAGAGATTTCCATTAATAAAGGAAGGATTTCCACTAGAATGGTAAGTCTACAGTATTTCATTGCTAGTGCCACCAGAACCAGACAATAGTCTTTTGGAGCTTCATCTTTTTTTGTATGCTGTAATAGCTTGGATTGACTGGCAACAATGTAATTAAATTGAAGCTATAAACACTGCTGCAATGGCATAATAGGGCTGCTTCTCTCTAGTGGCCTTTTGGCCACAGAGAGCTTTCAATCATCAAATTGGGGTGTTTGAAACCCAGGAAATGTTAGCCACTTTATATTTAACCTTTCATTTATCTTTTGACATGAAAAGTCTCAAGAAGAATCATATTAAGAACAGCAAAAAGCATACTGCTATAAACAGAGCATTCCAGTCCTCATGCCAGTATCTACATCATGTTTTTAATTGTGAACATTTGCATAAGTTTCAAGAAGCCAACTGGAAAACCTTCCACTAGAGACCAAGAGTTCACAGTGTGCAGTTCAGTGTTGTCAGTCGACAGCAATTCCTATAAATACCAAAGGTCTGTTGAATCATATAAGAAGTGTCATGATTTATTATGAGCACAAAGGAAGTTGCCTCTCTATCAGGGCAACAAAACAGTGTAATACTGCTAGTTTTTGGAAACAAATATTTGAGGATTTATGGCGTAGCAGTAAAGTCATACTCATCAAAGATGAAGACCAGCACTGATCTTTGTTTCTTTTATTTCCCATATTACCTTATTTGTAAGTCTGTGCTCCTTCTTCAAAGTAAGGATCCTTAGAACGTGAAAGGGAATTGTAAGAAAATGATTATTTGCCATCGGTAAAGAAATTCTTCCCCATTAAGACTGTCAGATGCTATAACAGGTACTCCGAGAGGTTGTGGACTCCAGCTCTGGGCATTTTCGACACTTGATTGAGCACGGCCCTGAGCAGCATGATCAAACTTTGAAGTTAGATTGGCTTTGAACACATGGGTGTTACAGGACTCCAACATGTTAGGTTACATGAGAAAAGGCTCATCTGCATGTGCTCAAGGGAACACTGTGGAACACACCTGAGAGACTGTGAGGGGTAATTCCCTAGCTGTTTGGGACATATTATAGGATGCAGGGGAAGCACATAATTTGTGCATCTGTTTGTGTTTCTGTGTGTAAGGGGAGTCTGCGCCAGCATCTGCAGTGGGCCTGCAACCTGGAGGCTCATGTGCCCACGTCCCAGCAGCTGGAGAGATCTGAGATCCAGGATACGCTACTGGGCATACTGCACACTTGAGTAATTTCTTGGGGAATCCAGGCTTGTGCACGTGTATTTCACACTTGCAGAGGTTTATCCACCAGATAAGAGAACAGGATGAGGTCATTGCTGTGGTTTTTTGCATTTCAAAAGTGCTGTCTTTTCTGTCTGTGATCTGTGTGGCCTCCTGCGTGTATGTGGATCATATACGTGTATTTGTGTGTACCTGTTGGGAATACCTGCACAGCGTTGCTAGTGGTTGGGCCTAGGGTATGCAGCAGCTGCATGCTACTGGATTCAGCAACCCCTAACACAGAGGATCCCTCCAAGATAATTTTTCTCTGATTTTATGAGTTCTGAAAGAATCTGGAGGAATACTAGGTGTCTGAAGCAAATGTCAGGGAAAGTGATAGAGATGGAAGCTAAAAATGGCAGCTTCCCCTTCTGGGATGAACATAGTGATCTCCAAAGAATTTCACACTCTTGTAATGATGTCTAGATTTTAGGCACAAGATGTTGAAACTCAAGGAACAGGAAGTATGACCTTTAAGATCAAGCACAATACAAGAAGTTGTGCAATTGTTTTTACTTTCATTCTTTTGGATAGCAATAATTAAATTTGGCCTGTATGCATGTCTTTCCCTCCCGTGCTCTGATTCAGCAGTGAAAGTAAGCCTTGTTAACAACTAGTACCTGACTTCTTTTACCTAGAGACCTAAAAAGCAGCATTTAGTTCAAAATCGTTTTAGAAGTCCAAACAGTAAAACCACAAGTACTAGCCAAGACAAGACGATATTCTACAGGGAAATTAACCAAGAGCTCACTGCAGTATATGAAGCAGGCATGGAAACAGGAATTTTTCAGTAAATTATATTGCTCATTAAATAACTTTTCTGCTGTAGCTTCATACACCTCACATTGCATTAAATCTTTCTAGTAGAAAAAGAAAAAAGCCACAAGGGTCTCTTCAGACTTTTCTCACATAAATTTAATAAAATTTTTGCTAACACTCTTATTCTCATTAAGAACTTTGGTAACTTTTAATGGCTCTATATTCATTAATGAATAAATAAAATTTCTCTGATTCATTAGCAGCAAAGTTACCTCCTAATTCCAGGGGAATCGAAAAAAAAAGCTACAGCTCCCTTAGGGCACAATATCATGACTATGATATTAGGAAAGGAACAGACAACAAAACAGACAAGCCTGTCATACCACAGTATAAAATAATGTTTTTTCCGAACTTCAAATCTTATATGAATACCTTCCCTCAACTAAAAAAGGGTATATTGAAACAAGTAAAAGTTCAGAAGAGGGTAACAATATGTAGAGATAGGCTATATATGAGATCTGCTTGACTAGGCTAAGACTAGTGGACTCTCTGGAAAAGAGATAACTTAGGGATAAAATGATGGAAGTGTATAAAACAAGCAACGATATTATGAGACAAAAAAATCAGTGTCTTTCTGTAGGGGTTCCAGGGAACTTCAAGCAAAACAACCGAGGCCCAGATTCAAAGGAAATTAAAGGAAAGGGATCTAGAGTGCAGAAAAGCATAGGGAGTGCTGTGGATACAAGAAGTTTTTATGGGTTCAAAGGGGGATTGAATAACTATTTAGGGTTATTAAGTAGATTGCCCATAGAGCTGGAAATGGTCAGAGGCTGAAGATTACTCAGAAGAAGCATCACATATGCTTTCTTTCTTGTTGCTCTTTTATGAGTGGTTTCCAATTACCCCTGCTGGAAAAGGATTCTGAGGAAGATAAATTGGTCTGAATTCATACACCCTCTCTTAGATTTTCCCAGAGTGGGCTAAATTGTCATCCAGTGCCTTGCCTTGAGCAATTTTGTCTAAACATTTCAATACATTTCTGATGCCCAGTCTGGTAGCCCACTTAGAAATACGAAATGTAGTATTTTGGGCACTTAAAAACAGCAACTTTCAATCCTGACCCATTGCATATTAGCATGAAACTATCATCAGTGAGCTTAAGGTCTAGTGCTACACCGAATATAAAACAAGCCAAGACTTGTACAACGGTTCCCCTGAATAAATGCTCAGAAGGTCAGCATGTGTTAAAATGTAGGTTACTTGGTCTACCCAGACAGTAGTACTTGTAAGATTAAAATTAGCTCAGAATCACAGAATCACAGAGGTTGGAAGGGACCTTTTAAGATCATCTAGTCCAACCAATGAAAAAAAAAAAAAAAAAAAAGAAAAAAAAAAAAAACGAAAAACAAAAACCACCACACACGCAACCCACACACACACCACCACACCACCCAACACTAATCCATATTCCCAAGCACTATGTCAACTCCTCTCTTGAATACCTCCAGGGATGGTGCCTCAACCACCTCCCTGGGCAGCCCATTCCAATGCCTGACAACCCTTTCAGTAAAGAAATATTTCCTAATATCTAACCTGAACTTCCCCTGGCGCAACTTGAGGCCATTGCCTCTTGTCCTATCATCTGTAACTTGGGAGAAGAGACCGACCCCCGCCTCTCTACAGCCTCCTTTCAGGTACTTGTAGAGAGCAATAAGGTCTCCCCTCAGTCTCCTCTTCCCCAGACTGAACAACCCCAGCTCCCTCAGCCTCTCTTCGTAAGACTTGTGCTCCAGACCCCTCACCAGCTTCGTTGCCCTTCTCTGGACCCGCTCCAGCACCTCAATGTCTTTCCTGTGGTAGGGGGCCCAAAGCTGGACGCAGTACTCGAGGTGGGGTCTCACCAGTGCCGAGTACAGGGGGACGATCACCTCTCGGGTCCTACTCACTACACTGTTCTTGATACAGGCCAGGATGCTGTTGGCCTTTTTGGCCACCTGGGCACACTGCTGGCTCATGTTCAGCCTGCTGTCGACCAACACCCCCAGGTCCTTTTCTGCCAGGCAGCTCTCCAGCCATTCTTCCCCAAGCCTGTAGCGCTGCCTGGGGTTGCTGTGACCCAAGTGCAGGACCCGGCACTTGGCCTTATTGAACCTCATCCCGTTGGTCTCAGCCCATTGATCCAGCCTGTCTAGATCCCTCTGCAAAGCCTCTCTACCCTCCAGCAGATCAACACTGCCACCCAGCTTGGTGTCGTCTGCAAATTTGCTGAGGGTGCTTTCGATCCCCTCGTCCAGATCATTGATAAAGATGTTGAAGAGAACCGGCCCCAGTACCGAGCCCTGTGGGACACCACTCGTGACCGGTCGCCAACTGGACTTCATTCCATTCACCACCACTCTCTGGGCCCGGCCCTCCAGCCAGTTTTTAACCCAGCGGAGAGTATACCCATCTAAGCCATGAGCATCCAGTTTCTCCAGCAGGATACTGTGGGACACTGTATCAAAGGCCTTGCTAAAGTCTAGGTAGATAACATCCACAGCCTTTCCTTCATCCACCAAGCGAGTCACTTTGTCATAGAAGGAGATCAGGTTTGTCAAGCAGGACCTGCCCCTTGTGAACCCATGCTGGCTGGGCCTGATCACCTGGGCATCCTTCATGTGTTGCATAATGGCACTCAGGATGATCTGTTCATACACGTACTAACTACAGCTTCCTGCTCAGCTGGGACAGAATCTCTGTCCTAACTTCAATCTCTAAAAATGTTATATCTATCTTTCCAGTTCAGCTGAGCTGGATATTATCCTGTCGTCACTCCTACTTGGCATCAGTAATAGTGAATAAGTAGCCATGCAGCAAGTCAAATCAGTGTACTTTTCTTTTTGCTCAGTTCATTCTCAGCCAACTGACAACTCTCCAGGCACAATGTGTCCACATACTCACTAAAGCTGATGCAAAGAGGGGAACACGGCTGGCCCTGTCCGTGACATAATGGCCTTCTGACTGTGGGTTTGCACATACAGTTAATGTAAGTTTAATGTGGACATCCCCTACTAATGTGGTGGAAGGAATTCATTTATTCCTCCAAATTAAACTTTACAGAGCATAAAAATCCTTGTCAATGAGGTTGGATCCCTATTTTATTCTTCTCCTGGAAGTCTGAAAAAAGGGAAGGAAAAATGGTAATTAAGAATACCGCTATGCCCATTTGAAGGGGGAGCAGCATTCAATCAGCCTAACAAAGAAAGTAGCATTTCGCGTGCTGCTTCTCTGAAATAACAAAATAGCCCAAAATTGTAGATGACTGAAACACCTGTGGTGCTATTAGAAAGATTTACCAGAAGAGAGACAGCAGTTTCCATATATGCTGAATGGCACGGAGATAATTTTGTTAGAAGATCTATAGATACAGAAAATGTAATCAAACATAAAGGCATTTTAGAGTCCCTTAAATTGAAAACTGCTGGGGAAAAAAGCTTTTAATTATCATTTCAGCATTTATATGATATCTTTTCCCAGCACCCTGGCACTTACCTCCACTAATTGATTCAAATTCCGCATGCTACAACAACAACAACAAAAATCTGATCAGGCATGGAAAGCTCAATACCATAGATAAGATTTTAAAGTTAAAATGTGGTTGGATGCAGAACAAAATAAAGACAAAAACAAACAGATGAAACCTAAAGTTAATTTAAGTCATTACACCACTGTAATTAAAAGTGTGAGCTTTTTCTATTCATGTCATGCATGGGTAATTCAGAAAAATCTCTGCACAGTATGGAAGTATTCAGCGTGTAGAATTGGGAAACATTACTTTTTGGTCTGTAAAAGTCTGATAACAGATGGTGTTTTAGAAGGGTTGAGAGCTAGAAAAAGGAGAAAATTCTCTCTGAAGCAAAATAATCCTAAAAGAGACAGCCTGTAATGTGTGCGTTTATTTGCTGGATGTTACGCAAGTAATATGTTTTCTTAAATACCAGAACAAAGCTAGTGTTTCAATAGGCAGCACTAATTTCAGAGTACAGAAAAAGAAATACAGTCAAATACTTTATTCATCAGAAAGAAACTAATTGGCTGGAAAATTTAATACCTAACTAAACGTACAGTTCTTTCTAACTTAATCACAGCCAAGAGGTATGTTTGCAAGGCATCTCTCCATAACTAGTATTAGAGCCATCCTCCAGTGATGCTGTTTGTAGCAAAGGCCTATTGCCCATTACTCCATCATTTATCTATCTATTTAGGTAACAATTTACTCATTAGAGCAGCTCTGAGCAAGCTGCAGCATGTAATGTTTTGTAAATATGGTGCAGACTCACTGTGTAAGACATTCGCACAGTCTTACAGCTCTACACCGTCACATTGGGGCTTCACTGCAGAGCTTGCTCTTAAGACAACTGTGGGAGCAGTGCATAGATTACTCCTAGTCAGGGTTTCCTCTAGGCTGAAAAATGCTTTTTAGTAGCTAGTACTTTCAAGTTTGAGATATTTGCCGTTTCTTCCGTACCTTATTATCTTGTTCCTCCTTATTCCTTTTGCTTTTATGCACAATAATATCCCCTTGCACCTTACCTGTTGATTTAGTTAGCCTTTGCCTCCTATTCAGGAAAGAATTTAAAATTTCACTGGTTTCAGAAAATTAACAAGCTGTTTGAATTTCCTGAATATTATGAGTTGGAAACATGACATTCAGACTTCAAGTATTTGTATGCAGTATGATCCCGTCCCATTCTCCATATTATCTTCCATTTAAGTAACACATTTATTATTTCATCTAAACTCTGTGGTTAAACTCTACTTGGTTTTGATCACAAAGGAAAATCACAGCATATGTTTGTGTTTTAGTATATATGGTTTTTTATTTAATTAATTAACTCAGGCCATAATATGAAAGTTGACTCTTGTTAAACATGTTTATGTCTTTTTAACTAGATAGTTATGTGTCAGAAGTAAAGATTCAAAGTCTTAATAAACACAAAGAGGAAATCTGCCTTCCTCCTCTGAGAAATATCAATGGATAAAACTCAATGGATAAAACACTGATATGCCCTAAGACTGTGGCAACATAGAAAATGTAAGTTGTGGGAAACAAGTACTGAAATCTGTTGCCATGACAACAAAATCCTAACTCCATTTTCAGGAGTGTCATGGTTTCAGCTGGGATGGAGTTAACTTTCTTGCTAGCAGCTGGTGTGGGGCTATGTTTTTGATTCAGGATAAGAGTGGTGTTGATAGTGCAGAGAATCAACAGCATTACTGATTTCAAAAAAATCTAACGCACTGAAGACATTGCAGAATATATTTTCTTTCAGTTTGGTCTCTGTGAATTTGACACTGCCGCCTATCATTTTGTGCCTTTACTAGCCAAAAACTTCTGGCTAGATAAGTCCACCTACATAAATACAAAAAACCACACACATTTTCTTGGGCTTTCCAATACTACTGGAAATTCAGTTGATCTTACATACAAGTACTGCCAGATTCTTTACTAAAAGCACTTCTCATGATGCCAACTAGGCTAGTACTAAAAAGATTCCCACTGCATTGAGCTGTAATTCAGTGGCAAACAGTAACATCTGTCCCTCGAAAAATATCACGTCTTTCCTCTCCTTCAGAAAACTAGTCATACAAATAAAAGCTTGACTCCTGATATTTGCCAGTCAAAAATCCAAATATTTGATCAAGGTCTGCAACGATATGGCTGTTACAGTAACTGGACTATCAGAGCATAACTAGAACCAAGAGCATCAGTAAAACATGTTATCAGTACCTTCAGATACGTTCAGCAAGCCTAATAAAGGTAGACATCTTTAAGGGGAAGCTTTAAGTATTCAAATGAAGAGAGCAGTTAAGTTCAGGCAAAAGGTAACTGAAGAAAAAATGTTTACCTCCCAATTGTATCAACGGCATATCCTCACCCTTCCCCACAAACTCTATGAAACAAGAAACCTTTGCAATATTCTGGAAAGCTCATTAAATCTAATTGATACTGGACGGAGAGCTAGTAAACTCTGGGGACTGCACAGAGAACATCCTTCCCTAAGCACTTCCACAAGCCACCATTGTGCAATAGATCATAGAGGAAAAAATAAGTCAACACACCTTTAAGCAAATACACAAAGTAACTTTAGGCAGAAGACACGCACATAACACACAAACCTTTGTTGCTTTTATCCTGCCTCTTCTTGTTAAGGAGAGAAACAACTTTTCTTCCTCCAATCTTCCTTTAACCATAACTTCAATGTTATTTTTTAAACAGACAGGTTCTAGATTAAAAATGCATCTATAAGGAATCATTTAGTGTTCATGAGTATTTCTGCAATCTACTAAAGTACTTAAGTTGCTAACTACTCATCCATGCATTTGAAGTCCTCTTCAAATAATGGTTAAACAGAAGTCTCCAGCTCAGATAATGAATAGCAAATCTTTCTGTAACAGAAGCACCTGAATATTGCAACCAAAGTTCTGGTGATGTTTTAAAATCTTTGTCTTAGCTGGCCACAGATTCATTCAACTACCTACCTTCAGTTCTGTTTATCAGCTACTAATAACATTTAGATTCAAGATACTCATCATTCCTGAATAGGTCTTGAACAATACTCGATTCAGTTTGCATCTGTCAAAACTTGAATCCACCATTCCTACAATTTCCCTCCACTGCCTTCTAAGAATAATTATTTTTAGGTCTGGATTTTTTTTCAAAGCTTTCAGCCCTAACCGAATGCAATAAGAGCAGAATTAGAAGGCCATTTTCAATTATTTTTCAGTATTCAATTTATAAAGCCTTTATTGACAAGAAAAAATTATATCTTTACCTAAGATAATAAAGGGTGAAGTAATAATTTTCTGAAGAGAAATAGAACAGGGGCTTGCTCTTAGAAGGAGCTTACGGGTTTTTTTTCTGGTTGACACTCAGTCTTCACAAGCAACTTCCCATTATTTTAAGCCGCACAGTGGGTGCACCTGTATTGCTAATAATATCACATCATTATTTAGTGAACGTAATTAACTGAACATGCATAGCTTCTTTAGCTGTCAGTCTTCATCTGAATCATTAATTTTTTTCCCTTGTGCCTGGCCTATTACAGACAACATTCACTTTTGAACAATGAAGCACATAAAAGAATGGAAAAAATATGTGATGTTATCTCCCCTCCGCTCCATGTCTCATAGTAGTTACAATTATTAAAGAACCTCACAGATTGACGAAGAAACATACATGTTTTCAGAGCTTGGAATTGTGGAGTGTTACAGAAGTCAGAAATTCTACCAAAACCTCGGGTTTTTTCAGCATCTAATAAAAAGGTTTGGGGGTTTTTGTTTGTTTTTCTGGGGGGTTAGGTTTTTCGTTGTTTGTTTGTTTGTTTAAATTCTGCATTACAATTGATAGAGCTTGTGTCATGCTTTAACCCCAGATGGCAACTAGGTCCACGCTGCTGCTCGCTCACTCTTCCCTGCAACCTCCGCCCTGTAGGGTAGGGAGATTTGGGAGAAAAGGAAGGGGGGGGAAAAACCTTCATGGGCTGAGATAAAGACAGTTTAATAGAACAGTAATGAAAGAGGGGAAATAATAACAATAATAATAATAATAGTAGTAGTAATAGTAAAAGAATGTACAAAATAAAGTGATACTACTCAAGTTACTTTCACCACCCAATGATCAGTTGTCCAGCCTGTCCCAAGCCATGACTGTGAATTTCTGCCCCCTGGCCAAAACGCATTTTTATACTGAGCATGATGTCTTTGGCCAACTTGCCCTGTTATGCTCCCTCTCAGCTTCTATGGGAAGCTGAAAAGTCCTTGACTAATGTAAAGATCACTTAGCAACAACTAAAACAATACGTGTTCTCTACATTATTCTCATACTCAATCCAAACACAGCAGCTACTAGGAAAAAAAAAAAACAACCAAACAAGCAAACAAAAAAAACCCTCTACCCCAGCTTAAACCAGGAGAGCCTGTTATACCACCATTTTTAAAGGACTCTAATTAAGCACAGTTTGTTCTTTGATCCAGAATTTAGTGTGAAGAAAAAATGCAGGCTTAGATGAATAAAACATAGGAGACACTAAATTAACTTCTTTCAAAAATAGCAGTCAAACGAATATCTGTGTTATGTCTTGCACTGAAGTAGCTATACCTCGCTACTTTCACTCAATTTTTCGAGCATGTAAAGCCAATAAAACCAGAAGGATTATCGAGGGGGTGGGTGGGTCTGTTACACTTGCTCTGGATTGATGTTTAAGAACTGAAACACTTTAAAATTACATAAAAGCATACTTTACCCAAGATTTTTTTTTTCACAGTTAAACAGACACTGGTGAGAAGTAAATCTTGCAGTATGCTAACTATTGTTAAACCTACTGCTATGTACATTCTTCAGGTGTATGTTTTGCATCCACACGTGCACTAGAGGAATATGGAGAAATTACGGTGCTTGGACTTTTGTTCCAATAAAATCTAGGTGGTCTTTTGCTAGTTTATTTATTTAAGAATTTCCTGTTCCCTCCCCTATACTCACTTCACTCACTCTCTTTTCAGAATGAAAAAAGACGGGGAAAAAAAAAAAAAATTATCAAAAAGCAAACCCCAAGGTGACCATTGTGTCTTATCGTGGTTTCCCACAGCGGCGCGCCCGCGCGTGTTGTTCGTGGCCATCACCTTGTATTTCTTTCCAGAAGCGCGAAACGCCCCTCGCCGGGGGGGGTGGGGGGGGTGGGACGGGACGGCCTCCCCGCGGGGACCAGCGCGTGCCGTGGGCGACACCTGGTGCCCGCCGGGCGCAATCGCGCTTCTGGCGGCCAGCGAAAGCAGAGGGGCGGTTTACGTCATCAGCTTGGTGATGCGACACCTTCCCGCACTTCTCTTCGTGGGTTTAGGCTCTCCGAATCCACCTCTGAGTACAAAATTATAATTTCCCTTTTTCTCAGTGATTTGGCTAGAGTTTGGAGTTTCTTTTTTTCTTACCTTCGCCTTGAAAAAGCAGATGGAAGTCTAAACTAAGGGGCGAACTACGTGTCCGAAGGTTTGGACTTTTTTTGAACAGAGAATAGTTGCAGTGCAAACACAATCACTATTGCTCTGTTCTGCTTTACGGTTCCGATTTTGCAACATGTCAGTTACACAAAGCCTCAAGCACAAATCAGTCATAATTGAGGGGAAAAAAACCAATTCCTAGTCATTTGTACATAAAGCAGCATACCTGATTTTGATAAAATGCTAAAGAAAATGCATGCTATGATGGATAGGGAAGAAAATGTAATTATGTATGACTACATTTCATTTGAGACAGCACTACTGACAATTATAACAACTTTGAGTAGACACTAAAAACTAAGCAATTATAATAAAGCTCACATTAGCCAAAGATTTACAGAGTTCTGAGTGGGCAGGGGACAGAGCTGGCAGCAGGAGTGGCTCAATGACCAGCAGAAGAGAAAGTAGCTCTAAAGATCTATCAGTCCAAAAACATCTGTAGAAGCAGATGCAACATTCTGTTATCAGCAGAGCAACACAACTTTGAAAGCTTGACCTGGAAAACGGCAAAATTTTGTCACATTTATTTCACTCTGAGACAAAATATATCCCCAGCAATGGCCCAGAACAGTACTTATCATCAAAATCCAGGGATGTTCAAAACTGCAGTGGGACACCAGCAACAAATGGTTAGGATCAAAACAAATCAGCAACACAAAACTCAATGAAACAAAGTTCCAGGCTGAACAGTGAATACTTCTAAGCATCTGCACAGGTTAGGCAGTCAAATAGGAAATTAATCGCATCAATACAGAGATTATATAGGTTATAAAACTAAATGTGTTTGTGTTTAGATATGACCAGGTGGTCAACCTTGCACTTTGATAGTTCCATGAATGGAGATAAAGCTAGAAGTAGAGGGAGAGGTGTTGTAACTGAGAAGTGGTTAACCCTAACCTTAAATCATGTTTCAAGAGAGATACCATTATTATTAAAAACACAAAAAAGTAATACTTATAAAATTCAGAGTTCTAAACTTGTTTCCATTATTGACTCTATTCCTTTTGAGAGTCATTTTATCTATATGTTTCAATGTCAGTTTTCCCTTTGATACACACCAATGTAGGTCTTGACAAGCAGGTCAAATAATTTTAGTATACTGCTTTAAGGTCCTTCTGTCAAAAAAAAAAAAAGGTGTGAGTACAGAAAGAGACAGAACTATGTTTCCTTCCAGCTATTTAGCAAGTGTACCACCTAGTTTGTTCATCTATGCAGGTGCTACCTGCAAAGACAAATAGAGATTCACCTGTCATTTCAAATTCAAAATAAGTAGGTGTATAGGAAGGTTGACATAAATCAAGCAGAAGGATGCAGAAGACTGGAGGGGGATTTAGTTAGCTAGTTATCTAGCACACCAATAATCAACCCGTAATCCCATAGGAACCATGCACCTATCTTAATGCATTTCTTTTGGGCACAGACTAGAATTCATTTTGAATCTCCATTTCAGTGCTTTAGAATGTAATTTCCAAACTGAACTACCTGGAACGATCTTGCAACTTCTCATTCATAAATTTATTAATTTTTAAAGCTTAAGAGCAAATGTTTGCATACTACTAAAAGCAATTCAAGTGAATATACAATTCCATTTTAAATACCAATTTTGATTAATAACCAATTTTTATACAGTCTGGTAAATGTATATTAAGAATTAGTGTACACCTTTGCATTTTACATTTTGTAGTTCTAAGAAAGTTAAGATTAAAATTACAAAATCGATTCATGTATAATACCTGACTCCAAAGAGATTATTAGTCTTCAGAAATATGAGCTACATGTGAAAACTGTAAATTGATGTTCCCTGTAACCCTATTAGATTTACTTAATAAATTCACATCAATGGTACTGCTGTTATAAAAATTATATTAACAGACTTACAGGGTGCAATGGGAATAGATTTGAAAATAGTTTCCCGAAGCTCTGAGCTCTATAAATGAAGTCAAATGTCACTTAATGACCAAAGTGACAAGAAGGTTTTTGTTTGTATGAAGGGCATCATTGTCCTATTGTATCACGCAGAGTATCTCAAAAGAAAATTCACAAATTCTTCAGACGCTATTGCCCAAAGTGAGAAGTACCAGATTTTATTTTCAGTCAACATCAAACAAACACCATATTTAAAACAGCAGCTGTCAGCAAGGGGGTAGGGAGTGGGGTGTGAAGGAGAGCAGGAAACAAACCTATATCACAGTCGTAATGACAGTTTTGAAGATATAATAACTAATTGTACTGAGCTCTCATTTTTAAGTACCGTGAAAATAAACTATGGAAAGTCTATAAATGACAGCCCTGTAGAGATTCACTCACAGTTTCTCCACTCAGATTACAGACGCACCTTACATAATTTATACAGACCAGTTTTCATAAACGTCTTTTTACAGGCTCTTGTTAGCATTTTGCAAATGCAAATCTTGCTTCAGCGGTTTAACACATAATCCTGAGCTGTTCATACTAGCTGTCTGCCAGGCCTTATACTTCTGTAAAACAAAAAGTACAAATGTCTGCCTGCACTTCAACCATCCTAATTCACAGCCAGAAATGTCACTAAAACCTGCCAATGCTGCCCTCCAACGGATGCATGCTCACACATGCCAGGGAACACTGGTTATATAAATCTTGAAGATCAGCTGGCTGTAAATCAAGTGGTCTCTCATTTATATGAACTGTGTTCTACTCTACTCAGGGTGTTCCCAGCTTTGACAGCGCTTTTCTTCAAATCTCCGTGTCAGTTATTCCACAATGTCTATGAGCACCAAGAAGAACCCAATCTAGCTTCATGTGACAGGAGAAAAAAAAAAAAAAAAAAAAAAAAAAGGGTGCAGCAGGGAATGTCCTGCTTATAAATAGGAGGAATGGACTGTAGATGATAGAAAATAAATAGCAGAGATCAGTAGAAAACAAACCTACATTTTCATGCACTTCCCCTAACACGTGTCCCAGGTCCACCTACTGCCAATTCTGTTTCCTGTTGTAGCAGAAGAATGTATCAAGTGGGTTAGGCACCTCCCCAAGGTTTTCCTTAATCACCCATGTTACTTCTGAGCAGATGACACAAGCCAAATACCAAGTAAGTATGCGAAAGGAGCAGCGTCCCTGGCAAAGTGTTAGTCTGAAGAGAACAGAAAGAATCAATGGAAAACAAGTACATTGAAGTCACGTGCAAGAACAAATGAGTCCCTAGGAAAGCATGGGGTTTATTAAGAATGTGCATAGTGGCACATCTTGTCCAGCTCTCACTGACAGCAGAAAAAAACAGCTGTTATTTAGAGTATATCCTTACCTTTCCCTCTTCATATTCATTTACAGACCATTGTCAGTGATTTTTTTAAATCCCTTTTGAACCTGTTGACACTGTGTTTCTATAGTCTACTACAGCAAAGGTTCGCTGCCAGTTTTGTAGAAAAAACTGCTTTGTTTTGTAAGTTTTAAATCATTTTCTTACTAGCTGTTCCCTACTAGTTCAGTGAGTGTCTCTAATTCTAGTCTTGTAGAACTTTACAAAAACAGTACTTATGTATTTGCCTTATTCACTACGTTCATAATTTTGTAAGACTTTTCCCTAGTCTTATATTCCACGTGAGCTATTCTACCAGCTCTTTCAGTCTCTCCTTGCAGGCCAGTTTCTTCGTCTTCTAAATTATAAGACAATAGCATGATACACTGGAAAGAGAGACAGAAAACAGGTAAAATGCATCATTTCAGGGTTTTAAAAATTAATGTTTTCGTATTTCTTAAGAAGAGGGGGCACTTCAGTCCAAGTTGAGGGGAAAAGTGGAGTTTCTGTTTTGGGGAGACTGTTTCAGAAAGTTTAGTTGTCTTGAAGTGTTTATTTAATAATAAATTATATTAGAACGTTGCATTGGATAAATTTACTGAAAAAAGAGTGTCAACACATCTGCAAACAAAAATAACTTTACATAAAAATGCAAATTACAGGAATTTTAATATACTGTTTCCTGCAGCTGTAGAAGTTATTTTAGCATGCAACAGAAATCACATAGAAATCACAATGTGGCTTTAAGTTCCCTTGTTGCAAAAGCAACACTCAAATTAGAAAAAGAATATGGTGATATAGATATTCCTCAATTAAACATTATCCATTCTGTTCAACTCCCAAACTGTATGAATTATTCTTATGACAGCGAATGGAGATGTACTTAAATTGCACTGGATTCGAAGATTTTTCCTGTATGAATCTATCAGTCTACTTGTATTGCTCATAACAAAAAAGAAAAGAGAAGAAAAAAAGTCTTCCTATGAAATGGTGCAGGGATTAAATTCATTACAGCACCATACTTCCAGATATATGTCCAGACCTGTTCTGTGAATACAAAGAGCTCACGAGAAAATGTGTATACAGAAAACCACACAGGAAAGTCCATGGCTGGAGATTGTCCAGAGAGGCAACCTAGAGTTAAGACAGGGTCTGAGTGGGAAAATGGAGGAACATTGGCTTTTTCCAGACTCAAGGAAAGGGTTAAGGTAAGGCATTCTTTCATATAGCATATGATTTGAGATGAGGTCTCTCTTACCTGCTTTCAGAACTGGAGTAGGCTGTCTAATCACTGGTTGCTGCTGTCACTGCTCCTAGAGGAAAGGATTAGAGGAAAGCAAATCAGCCCTGGTGAGGTAGTCTTAATTGATTACTGGAGCTCAGGACCTGGCCGATTAGTAGGTTAATTACATAATTCCACCCCAGAGAGGGGAGACGGCATAAAGCCAGCACCAAAACGAAAAGAGTATTCCAGGCATATCTGGTGGGGTCAGAAGTGCAGTTTGCTCTAACTGCAAGAGCACTAAATTTGGCAACAAGCTTCAGTGAAAAGGCCAATGATGTTTATTCACTGGATGATTTGTAAATTTCCTGTGGCACTTAGATTAAGTTATTGATTTACCTCCCTACACATGTCAATCATGTAAAAACCTAATACTTACAACATCTTTGATTCATAACACTCCTTAAAACAAAAAACACTTGCCCTTCACTTCAACTAGATGCCTTTTCCTGCTTCCATTAAATTATATGTTAGGTTTAACCATATGTGGCTTCTGTGAAGTGTCAGGGTTTTAAATACCCCTGCGTCATTCAGCTTTATGTCTCCTCCAATCTTTATTTTGTTTATTCCTCAGGCACTATTATTTCACCACCACCACATCAGCTGACAGGTAATATCAAGACTTTCTGCACATTCCCTGTCTAGTAGCTGACATTGGGACACAAATTAGAAATATTCCATTAGTTTAAAGTCATAGGAAAAAAAAAATAGCTCAGAATTTACTAAAATTTATAATCAGAGTATCTGTATTTTCATTTACTCTGGTTAGTTACAGGAAGGATACTACCCATGTGGCTCAAGTCAACAACAATTCATAGCTGTTAGCTTTGTCCAATTACTATTTAATTGGGGGCAATATAAACACCAGTAATGTTTGTGATGTGATTCTCTAATTCTTGGAAACAGCAGTTGTTAATATAATCTGGGGCTTATTTTCTGAATGAATGGAGAATTTATATGTAAGGTTAACTACTGATAATATTCCAGCCAGACCCTGGATTATTACACTGTGCAAAAGTTCTGTATTTTTGGTTACTCAGCATTGCCAATGTTTGGGGTTTTTTTTTATTCTGAGCTGTACTGCCTTTGGTGTTTCTCTCACAAACTCCACTTTTCGTTTCCTTGAGGTTATTTTGGTCACTTGATTATGGAGAAAGTTAATAATCCAGGTGTGCCACTGAAGCTTAGAAACATCAGAGAAAATTTCATTTTCAAAGAAAATTTCTGTAATGTTTAGCAGGCAATTAAGGATCTTGGACAAGTTGCTTTATTAAACTTCTAAATGTTATTAAAATTATTACAATACTACTCAATATAAAGCACATCAGAACAGGCTTAATTAGTTTGAAATACAGTATAACATTTACTGAATGGTTTGCAATCTAGCTTTGGTATGATACACAAAGATTTAATCACCTTCCCTGATCTCTATTAATTGTGAAAAATCTCATAGACCAAGCTTTTTTTGTTGCATGTTTATTTATTACAATAAAATTATTTGCATTATTTATTACAATTAAATCAAACTCAAACACGATTTTAGTTTTCAACTTTCTTCTGTTGCATACTACTGTCAAGAACTACTATAGATTGCTGAGCAGGAAGTATAAATTGATACTCTTTTCAGGCAAAGTTTTCAATCAGGCTACCTTTTATTTCTTACAAAATTCATTTCCTTGTATTGCATTCATTCCTACTCATACAGCAGGAAAACCGAGCACTGTCATTGTGTCTCTGAAGAAAACATGTCCCAAGTTCCCAAGTCTGCTCTTGCACCTTTATCTAAAAGGGCCAGCTTTTTATTATCATTAACAGCTCGCCATCTGAGCTCAAATTGCAACAATCTTATACGCCCTTTCCAAGTTCCTAGTGAGAGTAACAATCAAATTCTCCTCTTTTTCAAAAAATGCAGCTCCAACCACAGGTAAACTGCAACATGAACTCTTTCTTACAGACACCTTCATTTGTGGGTAGTAAGTTTCCTGAGACAAAGTAACCAGTTTTCTGATAAGCCCAGATTTAAACTTTTCTCTCACTCGAAAAAAATACCACCTAGCTATTTGTTTTTGTTTTCTCCTGCACCAAACAGGTGTAAGAGTGAAGATAATAACTTTCCTGGAAGCAGTTCCATGTGTTCTGCAAACACATATAGGTAAGTTATCACATTAAGCTGTTCTCAGCTTTTCTCCTTGATACACATTTTTATGGACTTGTGGGACACACAGCTTAATTATCCAACTGTCACTCTGTTGTGGGTTTTTTTTTTTTAATTTTTAATTAGCAAACTCACATTCTTCCTTCCCTCAGTGACACAGCAGTAACACCACTAACGTATAAAAAGGGTTGTTGGGGTTCTTTCCCTTGACCTTGGAGAAGAGTAAAACAGAGTGTAATCATTTATAAGGAAATGAATTAACTGCATTTCCATTCTTTCAGCTCACTTTCACTGGTGCACAGCTACTCTCCAATGTTGAAAAGACAGTATGAAGCAAAAGGCTTCGTTATGCTTATGAAGGAATAAATAGTGGTCTTAAGCCTTTCTGTTACTTGCAGTTGTCTACCAGAAAGAAGCTGACAAAGCAACGGAGCACTGAGAAACCTTATCCCCACCTTTCTTGAGAGAAACAAGAGACTGTCATCGTTCTTTGCTTTTCTCTTTTTCTTTGTCTTGGAAAAGCTGGTGCCAAGCAATAGCACACATTTTATTCCAGCATTTACTTCCCTCTACTTTCCCCCTTGTGTCCTCTGAACACTTAAGTGTTCAAACTCAAGCTAGGTTACTGCACTCTAATATAGGTATGGTACAAAGGAATCCAAATTAAAGAGCAATTTATCTGAATAATGCACACAAATTCCAGTAACTTCACAATTTAAGAAAAACCTGAGCACCTACCCAGAAAATAACCATAGCCTTCCACCTTTCAAGCAATCATCGGTTAGAATAGATATATGTCTTTGTGACAAATTACAGTAAATTACAGAGACCGAGTTTACTAGACATGCATCTAGAGGAAAATAAAAAGGAATGTTCAGACAAGTAATTAATTTAGTCCCCCTTCCTGAACTCATGTTTGTTAATAATACAATGAAAACTATATTGAAGATGGCTAATAATCGTGTATTAAAACAAAGTTTATTTGGGAAAAATTACATTTGCTCAAAGTGTTCTTTTGTTAAGTTCTGAATGGGTTGGAGTGAAAAGAACAAAAACCCTGACAGTCTGTTTTCTCTTGATCTTTGCAGAAAATTGGAAGTGAAGTTCTACTTTCCATGCTTTGATTTTGCTCAGACAACATGAACTCTACCTTCTTATGCCTCTGCCATTTTGACTAGTTAGTAGGAAGTTTTGAAAGGTTGTTATAATTACTTTAAGCGAAGCTGTTCCATCTAGGAGAAATAAGTCATTTAAAGCACACAAACAGAGCTGGAGATCTGACAAGCTGTTCTTCAGCGGAACATTTGACAACAGTAGTCATTATCTTGTTCCATTTTCAGTGGTGTTGTTCACTCTTTAGAAATGTTCTTTTGCTATATCCCTTGATTTTTTTCTCTCACTTGGTTTTCCTATTTTCCTCTTTAAAAAAAAAAAAACACAAACAAACAAACAAACAAACAAAAAAAGATAGAAAAAAGGAAGAAGAATAGAAAAATAAAGTTAATTTAAGGATAACTAGAAACAGAATAGACGTACTCAGACTCCTCTTCTATCCAGAAGTGGATCTATCTTTTTTTAAAATTCTGCCTTCTTTTCCACAGTTCAGCTAATTCTCTTCTCATCATTCTTTTTATTATTTTGAGAATTCACAAGTACTTTAATACAAAGTTTAAAAACTTTGAAAATAAGAAACTCTCAATCAAGTGCTTAAAAGTAGATTTTCATTCTATTGTACAGAAATTTAAAAAAAAAAAAAACCACTCTTATGGAAAATTTAGAAAGAGATGTGTTGTGTAGCAGATCAAGCTGCTACAATGCGTTAGTCAAACATCCTGGAATGATTTTCCATTTCATGTCTGGATGGGCAAGGCAATGCATCACTTGAATGTTTATGCATTTTTTTCACTAGAGGGAGCCAAAATCTCTAAATATGTAGTTTTTAAGTACCAACATTTATGAAGTTTTCAGGCCAGCCCTGTTAGCAGCTACTGTGGTAAAGCTAAATGTGCTACTTCAGGAATATTATTGTTGGTGTATATTATATGTGTTATATATTATTGCAGGATTAAAAGGAGGAAATTAAAAAAATACTGGTTTAGTCCTGGTAAATTTGTCCTGGATGGACAAATTTACAGGAATATAGGCAGCTCAACGTAAAGTCTTGGTATATTGCAACAAGTTATACATTTGCGTCTTAGTACTACTAAGGAAGTTACTTTACATCTAGTCATCTCATGTACTAATTCATGCCCAGAACAGAGCTGTCTCAGTGTCACTGTTCTCAGGGACAGGATAATCCAGAACACACGCTAACCTGATGACACATTGCTAATACTTGTTATTGGATATGCATATTTGAGACTCAGTCTCTCTGAGGAGCCAAGGCAAAGCAGAGATAGTGATTATATGGCAGAAAAAAGGTGTGAGGAACAGTACGACAAACTAAAAGTTAGGGTAAGTCTTTCCTGATTCAACATTTGCATTCCTTCTCACAGAAAGGTTTTGTAAAGGACCTTGGAGCAGATGGAGAATTTTAGAACAGGATCACCCATGCTGCAATATTAGTGCAGCTGGGCCAAGGTGTACATTTTGTAGTAACACAAAGGGAGTATTTACCAAGCAAACATACAGGAAACTACAGAATGAAACCTGGCTTAACAATGTACATAAGATTACTGATATAGAACATAGTATTCATTTTAGGTGTAACAAGGAGAATGCTCAAGTGTGCCTTTAGGCTTAATAACTGATCTTCTCCATCATTTTGATAGTGCGAAAAAGGACAAATTTTTTTTCATATAGATATATGATGATTCCAGTGATGTTGTAATACTAAATTGAATTTCTGTTTGACAAAAGATTTCATACAGATACTGAAGGAAATTGATTTGGGGACTTGAGATCTCAGGATTTTTTTCAGTTGTGTTTTTTTGGGTTTTGTTTTTCCTTTTTTGGTTTTTTTTTTGTTTTTTTCTTAATAACTTCCTTAAAGGCCTAAATAAGGCCTTTAAGTTACTGAAAATAAAATTTACTTTTTTTTAGCTATATATTCCCCTTTATCCCTCTAAAATATTTGATACAGGAGAGTTTTTATTTATTACAGATTGCTATGTTTTTCTGTTTCCTATTTGGCTTTGGCTATTAGCTGTAATTTATCTAGGACTAAACACCTCAAATCAACCTTAACGTACGCAGCACCATGCATTGCTGTTTCTTTAGATGATTTACCATATGAAAGAGACATAAGGGACATCAGAAAAAAAGAAAAAAGGAGACAGAAGCTGAGCACTGGTTAATCTTGAATGCAACATGCCCTTCTTAGCTTCTAATAAAGAAGGAAATTACCATGCTGTGTTCCAGGGGAAATGTTAATTGCCCACATCAAAATATCTCTTAGATGCTCCTTACAGGAGTGTTGTTTTATATTTTTTTTTTTGTCAATTAATTTATTTTTTTTTTACCTAAATGAGTTTTTCATTTCATCCAATATCATTATCTAGGAAGGGGAAAAATGCAAGAGAATAGGGAAAGTAATTACTGTTTACCAGTGGAAAGTAACTCTCATAAACTTGCTAGTGTTGCAGATAGACATAACTAAGGTAATTTAAATGGTTAGACAGAGTTCCTCAAAAACTGAAAGCAGACTTTGATGTCTAAATTGCACTGCATTTGTGCTTTGAACTTACAGACACATATTTGTAAAGTTTTGATAGGATTTTAAGCTGATTTCAAGAAATGCTTAAATAATTTGGACGTGAAAACACAAATTTCCCACAGGTGACAGGAGTTAAGGGCAGGTAACATTTGTTTAAAGTATTTTAAAAAGTCACCCAATTCTAAACATAGCACAAACAAACCCAAAAGATAAATACATAGTATTGGCTTTAGCATCTCCAATGCCTTCAATATTCAGACCTGGACAACGTTGGATTGTGAATCCATAATCAATGTCTGCATATTAAGTAACTACTAATGCCAGCTTCAGTTCCTCTACACTAACAATTTGTGAAAGTCATTCTAGCCCTTCCAATCTATTAAAGTTAAGAGCACTTTCTAACTGTCTCTGCGGTTTATACAATTTCCTTGTCTAGAATATCTCTCCAAGGCACGACAGCAAAAGCACCTTTGCACTGCAGAAGTCTCAGTATAAACGCAATGCAGCTGGGGATAATTTCAAAGGAAGCTGTCTCAGTGAACCGTGCGGAAACTGTAACTTACTTTGCATAACAGAACTGTGCTTGAAAGCACTTTAGGTATCTAATAAAGCTCTATGCGTACAGAAAATAGGAAGTAGCAACTGAGCAGTAAAGATGTTAAGGCTCTCTAATGTTGCAGCATAATAATAGAGTTATGCATGATAGTCTGAAAACATCGTGTTGGGGTAAATGTAAACTCGTACTGGCTCTAGCTGGGATAGTGTTAAATTTCTTCATAGCAGCCCATATGGTGCTGTACTCTGCATTTGTGACAAAAACAGTGCTAAAAACACACCAGTGTTTTGGCTATTGCTGAACATATCAGTCTTTTTGCCTTTGCACAGAGTCAAGGCCCTCTCTGTTTCTCACTCCATGTCCCCAGGGAGTAGGGCAGGGGTGAGCAAGAGCCTGGGACAGAGGCACAGCCAGGACCCAAACTGACCGATGGGAACTCCATGCCATATAACGACATGCTCAGCAGTAAAAGCTGGGTGTGCAGTTCTTCCAAAGTAGCTAATGCTTAGAGACAAGCAGGGCATTGATGTGCTGTTGGAGATGGCGAGTAATGGCCTTTGCATCACTCATTCTTTTTTCCTTCTTTTCTTCACTTACTAAACTGTTGTTATCTCAACCCATACCTTTTTCTTGTTTTTGCTTTCCCTATTCTGTACCCCATCCCACCGGTGGGAGGGGAGAGGTAGGCAGGAGAGTGAGTGGCTGGCTGGGTGCTCAGTTGCTGGCCAGTGTCAACACACCTTTATATAAAGTGTATAGTTGTTATCTACTTGTGTGTGACCTCTTTTGTGTTCTATGATTGACGGCAAGTTAATCCAAACAGCAAGAAACACCTCTTTTAACCAGCTTGTTTATTCAGTCCATGGATCGTTTTGCAGTTTCCATTTCTTAGTGGTTTTGATGTACCAAATACTTTAAAATTAGTAATATCAGGAATAATTACTACATTTGTGTATATGCCAAGGTAAGAACAGATGTTCAGCAGTGAACACAGGCAATGGGAAAGCTGTCCTTTTAAATATTATGCACTCGAAGATCACCTGCTAAAACAGAAACCAGGCCATCACTTTTTAACTTCTGTTGTGCCGTCATTAAATCAACTGGTAGACATTAAAGCAACTCTTCTCATAAAAATAATAGCATGCACTGTTCTAGCAAATGTATGTAAATAGCCCAGTATGTTTTGCATAGACCTTGGATTAAGCCTGGCTTACAACTGCTTTGAGTAAAGCTGTATAAAGTTCATCAGTCAGCCTTCTGTACTTGTAGTCTTCAGCCATACAAAGAAAGAGTGGCACTAATCACAGAGTATTTTCTATTGACAAATCCCTTCTGTACTTTTTGCAATCCTTAAGATGATTTTTGTATTATATTTGTATTACCACAGATAGCATCTCTAACTGTGGGAACAGACTCCAGTGCTTCTGTATACATTTCCAGCTTCACTAAACCACTATAGAGCAGAAAACAGAAGAATTAATGATGTGATCTTCAGAATCACAGAACTGTAGGGATTGGAAGGGACCTTCAGAGATCATCTAGTCCAACCCCCCCACCAATGCATGGGGACATTTGCAAGTGAGGCACCTTGCACACGTATAGGCTCTTCTACATCTTGAATCTTTATGTGAACCCTTTAAACTATGTTCCAGTTGCTTTCAAAAGGCTACCCCATTTTTAGTCTGAACATCTAATTTCAGCTCCCAAAAAATGGATTTCAAAATGCTGCTTTCCCTCCAGCTGAATCTGAAGGTAGCTATTTTCAGAAATCCCTTCCTTGAGTATACATAGACCATAATTTATTTGCTTCTTAACCATTTTTTTAAAGAAATTATACAGGTGGCTATTCCTAAATATTCCTTCTAAACACATCTATCAAACTTCCAGTCATTGTAACTTCATTTCTGTCCTGCTTTAAGGTAGAACAAAACCAATTTTCTTTTCAGTAATTTTACTTCTCAGTTAAGTCTCTTTGGTTAAGCCCAAACCACAACAATTCTGAATCCTCACGTTGTATCATTCTCTTGCTAGGACACAAGCAGGGAAGGTTCACCTCCAAAAAACACACACCTGGATGACAGCTGAAGAGCATGCTGCTCTCCTGTCTGCCAAAAACCTTTCTGGCTGTTGCAGAGGATACTAGGCACACTTGCACTATGAGAGGGTGGCCATAAATCCACTGACTCAGGAAATTCAGTCCCAGTTTGACACTAGCAAGAAATTAGTCAACACTGGCACACTTCTGCCTTTGACACTCTGTCCATTGGCCACCTAATAAAATGGCTACCTTCAAAGTGTCTTTTTGCAAGACATGCTGTCACAGCTAAAAAACTTATCTAAACCACAATTAATGTCATATTTAGTACTCTTCCGCTTAAAAGGATATATATTATGAACTATTTATTAGAAATTATCTCCCTGAAACTTTGAATTATTTTCTCCCTATTCTAACAGATCAACATTATACTGTAATATTGTATTTGTTTCTGAAAATACCAATACATGCCATTTAGAAGAATATGAGCAAATAACTTTAGCACAGTAAGATTTTTCATTATCCTGGGCACATCATAAGAATGCATCAAAACCAACTCCCTATTCCCTTTCAGACAGGGAACTACACTCCATGTGAACTTCTGTGAGCTGTCGTAACAACTTAACTGTCACTGATTGCCTTTATTAAAACTTCAGGAAGAATGTACCTCAAAATTTAGACATTGTCCTAAGTAGCTCCTTTTGTTTAAAGCCTGCAATGGGACAATTATTTTAATAAATAAACAATTAATGACAGCTGATGACTTCCAGGTTCTCAATCAATTCATAAGTGTCTCCTTAAAAAAAAAAAAAAATTGTTTTGATCATATATTTAAAGAAAGCTGTCACTTAAATAAAATTATAATAAAATATTACAAACATTGAAAAATATTACACTTGTGTTATTTCCAACAGCGGTATAAAGTAACAGGACATTTTGATAAATTCATATTTTTAACCTCATTCATAGAATCATAGAACGGTTTGAATTGGAAGATTATCTTGTTCCAACCCCCCTGCCATGGGCAGGGACACCTCCCACTAGAGCAGGTTGCTCAAAGCCCCATCCAGCCTGGCCTTGGACACTTCCAGGGATGGGGCACCCACAACTTCCCTGAGAAACCTGTTCCAGTGTCTCATCATCCTCACAGTAAAGAATTTCTTTCTAGTATCTAATCTAAATCTCCCCTCTTCCAATTTAAAAACATTACCCCTCGTTTTATTGCTACACCCCCTGACAAACAGTTTCTCTCCAGCTTTCCTGTAGGCTCCCTTCAGATACTGGAAGGCTGCTATAAGGTCTCCCTGGAGCCTTCTCTTCTCCAGGATCAGCATGTATTCCCATGTATACAGAAGTACAAACTTTTCCATAAGCCTTCAAGTTAAAAAAAAAAAGGTTTAAATTTCTTATACAGTTCTTAAAGTTGTATCTAGAATTGCATCTTAGAAAATCTAAGACTTTGCAAGCATGTTGTGAAGTAATAAGGAGTAAGGAAACAAAGGTCCTTTACCCCGTTAGCAACTCTGTGCTTTCATTCAGCAGTTAACTTTGCCCATAAACAATTTTAATAAAGGTAAAGCACTTGTTCATGTCTTTTACCTTGCATCTGGGAAGATCTCTGTTCCCTGAACCTGCAGTAAGTACTCACAACTAAGAACCATGCACTCTGCCAAATAACTTTGTATATAGGAAATTACTCAGAGATCATATAAGACAGGGCCTCATGCGCCTACTTGATGCAGTTCACACAAGCCTACTGGAGATAGTTAAATTTCTACCTTGGCAGAAATAGTATATGCAATGACCCTAAAACATTCACCTGGACTTACGCCTGCCCTGCAACTTGCACCTGCTACACACAATGTAAACATTGGGCTACTTATTCAACAAAAATGCCTTTACAAAGGCACATAGGGAAGTTCCTGATGACTTACAAGAAAGAAATTTTAAGAAAATGGACCTGTTGTTTGGGGGAAAAAAAAAGAAAAAGAGAAAAAAAAACACCAAAAGGCAAGTCATCAGCAGTGATTTATAATTAGTGGACCTATATACTAGTTTAATATAAATAAGTACCTTCTATACAACAGCAACTGTCTGTTATTACAAGTCAATTATAACTACTTCAGGATTATAAAGACTAAAGACTGTAAAGATATGGAAAACTAACTTACACTTTAAAAGAATACTGAAGATTCAATTAAATAATTGTACTGGTTCCGGGTGGGATTCTCACTTGTGCTGTATCTACTGCACACTGACAAATCGGACAAAATCAAGTTTCAGAATACAAACATAAGAACATCTTATAACACGATTTTCTCCAATAACTACATTTAGTTTGAATAAAAGTTCGAATACCAGTAGTATCTTAAATCATAACATCAATGGTGAAAATGGCAGATGTAAAAACTGTTACAAAAACTATTCCCATTATGTGAAAGTAATTGGTTTGATGACAACATGCCCCTTTTCAGTTCCCCTGTTCAGAAAAATGTTATTTGGTCACTGAGCATTACCTGTTGCAACAATATTACAAATTTAGTTTTATTTTAATATGTGTGATAATTTGGTGTGTTGGATGCTGTTAACCACCTCACACATTTAACAGGTCAAAACCATAATCTTAGCATGAAATTTTTAAGTTGTTCCAATACAATATGAACAATGCATAGCTCAGAGGAAGGAATGCAACTAACAAGTGAGGCTCAAAGAAAAAGAGGGCATTATATATATACCAAAGAAGACCACGATCACAGTAGTGTAGTTATCAACAATTAGCTACTATCAAATAAAGTAGTGCAGAGCTAGTGTAAACTGTTCCAAGTTTACAGAACTGTATCAATTTCATAGTTAATAAAAACTACATTGTCACTGGAGAACATCCATGGTTATAGTTTTGACAAATGCTCCACCTATGGTTTTCTAGAGTTTGTTTTATAACATTTGTAAATTATGTGCTCTTTTTCTCAGAATTTTACTAGTTTTCCAAAGCAAATACTATGTCAGACAAAACTAAACCCTCATACTACTTCATAAACTGAAACTCATCAGTTGCATACTTGAAAAAGAGTTTGAAAACACGGAGAAGCTGCCTACATGGAATTGGTTTCCAAGTAGAATTTCCACTGAAGAACAGGTTACTTGAAGAAGTAAGAAGAAAATTAATTAATTTAATTAATTAATTTATTTATTAATTAAATTAAATTAATTAAATTAAAGAATTTACTGTATTAAAGAAGTTTGAGTTTTCATTTCAAATATTACTAATTACTGATTTTTACTAATGCAATGACTTCACACTTTGACATTTTATATATTAACAACTGCATCACAGATTGCACACACAGAGAAGTACTAGAATGCACTGAAGACAGACTTTAGCACAACAGCTACACAATAATCAAGAACCCCTAAGTGAAAATGTATTATTTTTAATTTACCAACAGCTTCCCAGAGTGGAACTGCTGCCCAATGGATTTGGTTTTTTTTTGTTGGGCAGAGTTAGCCGCTATAATAATCCTGTTTTCTTCTTAAGAATGACCAGCAGGATAGTACAAACCACAGAATTCAGTATAATTTGCAGTACAAAGTAAGACACAATACAGGGACTAATCCACCTTGGAAGTAATTTAAATTGGAAGTGAAAATTTGGGAAGTCACAATCACATGCTTACTTAGAGCTTCCATATAAGCACGAAATAGACAATTCCCTAAAATTTTAAATGATAGCACTGCTTCTCTTAATATGTCAGAGAATGACTATTCAGTTCTTTAACATGATCCTCAAAGCCATGGAAGTGATCATGTCTGTTTCTTATACAAAAATTCATTCTAGCTGGCAGTTGAAGTCTCGCAAGTTTCAGATTGCTTTTATATCATCCTTCCTCAAATCTCTAACTACTTTTGGCAGTCTGCAGTATTCACTAATTATTGTCCATGTCTCATTTTCTTCCCATGTGCTGATTCTGACTCATTGGAAAAGAATTTTCTTGGAAAAAAATAACCTTTTAGGATTTCCTTTACCCCAAAATTAAGATAAAATCTGAGTTCATAATGAAAAGGTTAAATCTTATATGAAAAGTTTATCGAAACTTAGATCTAACAGTTTAATGTCTAGGTTCCCATACAAGAAAAATGCATGTGCAAATCTTATTTCTAAATAAGGGACCAAAGAATTAAACTGATATTTTAAATGTCAATCGAGTAATTAATTGAGTAAATCCAAACAATGGATTTACTACCTTTTCTGATTACTCTTAGCTCTCCCTTCTTTACTCGAACTTTTTGCCCCTCCCCCAATGACACTCAAGGGTGCATTCTTCCAAAGGGAAGAAACTATATCATATTCTGGTTCATTTTTGGTGAAGATATGCCTTGGAAATACAAAAGAGAACCAGCATTAATATCATTCTGCAAGCTTTCCAAAATGCTCCCTTTAGCATAATACAATTATTTCAGAATCCTAGGTCCTTAAAAGGTGTGAAATAATTAGTGTGTATTGAAGAAAGCAACACATATCCATATTATAACCCAGGCTTCCCTAACAAAGGTAGAGACATACATACTGTCACTTTCATTTACAAGCATGGGCCCCTAAGCCTTTTTTGAAGTGCTGATTGTTAAAACAATTCAAAAAAATTTAAATAAACAAACAAAAAATCCCAAACCACAGCACTGCAACAGCAAATATTTCTTACCTAGTAGAGAAATTACTTTAAGACATATTTATTTATCCATATCCATTTATGACAAGCTGTTTCAATTCCTTGGTTTGCCTATTATAAACCAGTATCTTCATTTTCCAACAGGAGAATTCATGTTTTGGAATCATCAGTCGTAAGAAGCTTTTTTCAGGTTTGACTTATCTCACATGACTGTGATATACCGAGTAAAAAAACAGTTTTAAAATAGATATTATTTTAAAAACCAGTATGAGAAATCCTCACTTACATAATTTTGACAGTAAATCTCTACTGTCTACTATAGGATATCTCATTAAGCATAATCCATTTCTATTCCTGCATCCAAGAAAGTTTTGCTTACTTGCCAGATCTGCCTCACACATCTGTATGATTTCAAGCAATTCATAATCACTATTTATCTTCACACTTTCATAAATGCAACTCTGGAATTTTTTCATAGCAACAGAGTGTACCAAAGCAAGGCAGTGCACATACTTCTCTTTATATCTTGAGACACTCTGTCTTCCTCACTAGTCTTAACATTTATCTCATTTTTGGAGCTCAGGAATAAAATTCTATACTCTATGGAATAAGTGATAGTTTTCTCCCTTTGAATACATATGCACATGCTTTCTTAATGTCAGCATATATTTTTAAGGAGTTATCAAACTGCTTGGTATACCATATGACACTAAAATTAACTGCCGTCCTCAAACCAGGACATCACAATACCATATACTGCAGATCCGGAGAACTAATTAATTGAGCACTAATGGTTTATTTTAAATAAAGACACTTAGTGTGGTTCACTAATCTGGCCATGTTATTGTATTCCCCACGTCTTCAATGAAAAAAATGAGGATATAAAAAAAATAATAATAAAAAAAAAGAAAATCAGTTACTTAATCAGTTACTTCAATAGCAAAGTTTTGGGGGCTAGGTTTTTCTCCTTTTTTTAAAAGGATATGCCAAAAACTGTAGGGGTATTTTTGCTGTAGAATTTCTAGTTCTTGTATTTGTATATGTTGTATATGTACTTCCCGACTAAAAGATTGGATTAAAGCTGTCCACATATACTTGATCTGATACTTCCTAAATTTTAAGTTGTCAGTTTCTTTAAATGATTAAAGGCCTCTTAGAGGCAGTCACACATTGAAATGACACAACACTGCTGCTTTACCCAGTATGCAGAGGAATATGTGGTGTCCTAATCTCTGAATGTTCCCCATTTAAAAACACAGAATGGCCAAATGCGCTCCTGCCATGAGTATAAAGGTATTAATTTCCACTGAGGCTTTTCTTTAACAAACAATATTATTGCATCTTCTTGTTTCATAATAATTGACTAAGCTTGATGAAATCTCTCTGATATGCAGCAATGCTTTTACTTCTGTTCTGCACCTAGAGAGCCATACTGCAGGAACTTAGACAAGATGTCCAGTAATGTTGCATGCCTAATTTGAAAAATCCAGGATCTGCCACCATCCCAACACATGAGTTGACTCATGTTGTTGTCTTGAATATCATGCTAAAAAAAAAAAAAGCAAGCACATGTCCAACCTTACAAATATATACATAAAATATATGTATATGTATATGTTCCTGGTTCCTTACTGACACCCCTTTTGGAAAACTGTTTTAAATTTCAAACACTGAGGCTTATTCAGGTTTGAAAGAGGATGAAACCTCTTGCCAATTCCCTCCAGATCTTGTATGCCTTAAAGATGGACGGGAAGTTCTGTTAGTCATGGAGGGGGTTCCCATCCTCCTCTGATGGAAAGACAGGCTGGGCATAGCTTGTGCCCAGACCCAGCTTCACACCTCCTGCTTTCTGCTGCTGCTACACAGCTGTTTACATTTTACACATGTAAATGCAAGGACATAAGAGTGCAACTTCCTGCAATACAATACAGTGTTCTTGTTTCCAATTATCAGACCACTCGAAGTCTTGCCACACAGCTAGCAATTTACTAGGACTTCCTCAGGAAATGGAGGAGCGAATTTGTTAGAGCCATCAAAAGGAAGAGATAATTGCTAAATCTCTGTTGCATAACCCACGTCTTGGTGCACACACAATTCATGGCCCTCCATGGGACAAAAATCAGTACTGAGTTGTGCCTCCCGAGCTGTGCTTGGAAGGACTATCCAGCCCTGGAACAAACACCACAAACCACCTTTGAGGCTTGGGAGTGTCGTTGTTACCTGGACACATCTCCAGCTACTGCCAGCCACCAGAAAAAACTTCTTACTCAGAATTTTGGAGTACCAGCTCTCAAGCAGCCTGAGCTGCTCAAGTAAGGGCACAGCATGAAACTTTTTGGAGATACTGGTGGTCTGGTCACTGTGAAAGTGACCCAGTATCTTCATGTATTAGGTCTACAAGGCAACATTTTGGTAGCTGAGGTGGACTGCAGGGCAGCTCCAACAGACCTATTGCAGAGCACAGCTGAGCCCCTTGGCCAAGGTGGTGCCACCTTTAGGAAAATATATTTAAGAAATGGTAAAAAATGCTACACAACAGCTGAGAAACAGGAGTGAGAAATATGTGAAAGAGCCCTGCAGACACCAGCATCAGTGAAGGGGAGAGCTGGTGCTCCAGGTGCGGGAGCAGAGATTCCCCTGCAGCCTGCGGGAGAAACTTTAGTGCAAGTGTTATTTCCCTGCAGCCCACAGACAGCCGATGCTGGAGCAGGTTTACCCTGAAGAAACTGTGGCCCACGGACAACCCATGTTAGAGCAGTTTGTGACAGGCTGCTTCCTGTGGGGAGGACCCACCCTGGAGCAAGGGAAGAGTGTGAGGAGGAAGGACTGGCAGAGGAGCTGTTATGGACTGATCCCAGCTCCCATGCCTCATGCCCCTGCGCTGCTTAGTGGGAGGAGGTAGACGTGTTGGGAATAGAGGAGTGCAAAACAGCGGGAGGGTGAAGGGAAGGTGGTTTAGGTATTTAGTATTTGTTTCTCACCTTCCACCTCTAATTGGCAATAAATTAAATTAATGTCTCCCCAGTCTAGTCCATTTCCCCTGAGACAGTAATTAGGAAGTGATGTCTCTATCTCAACCCATGAGCTTCTCATCTTATTTTGTCCCCATCCTGCTGACAAGGGGGAGTAAGAGAGTGGCTCTGGGCATCTGGCAGCCAGTCAAGGTCAACTGACCACAGATAGTAGAATTTGTCACCATGAAGAAACAGGAGTCAGACAAAAGGATTCCGTTTTATTACCAGCCAAGTTACAAGGATAAAATAACTTGCTTACTTAAAATTGAAGAAACAAACAAAAAAGAAAATGTGAAAATTCACATTACAATTTCTCCTTAGCCATGCTACCTTCTAAGTAAGTCTACGAAGCTTTCTAATTTGCCTCTACAGTTCACACCTGCCATGAACTCACATAACTTTATCTTTTCTGCTCCTGCTCTCACATATGGCTTGATATTTTCTAGCGCATGATGTAAACCATCTCTTCCTGTTTCCTTGCCTCTTGTGACCGGACAGTAGTGTCTTAAATGATAGCCTGGCAGCAAAGTTATTTTTTTCACCTTTCTTTGTGTTTTAGGATTGACTTAGCGCTCTTCTACCTCAGTTAACAGACTCCTGTCTCTAAAGTGTTTCTTCCTGCTAAAGTGAGTTCTCAGCATTACAGTCATTAACTTGTATAATCTTTTGTCAGAAGAATTAAAACTCAGTATCAACAACTTCAGAAAGACCCTAAGACAGAGATCTACATTTCAGTATGTTAATGAACTGTCTCAGACAAGGCCTCAAAAATGTGAGAAGTTCCCACTGGCCTTTTTTTATTAACATTAGCAGCAAATGAATTATACAATTAGTGTCTTGAGAAAATAGATGCAGTCTGAGACATTGTTATGCCTTTAGTGTCTTGCTGTAAAGTCTCTGCAGATTAACATTTTGTAGACTTCTTTTCTTCTGCTGCTGTTGTATCATTTTAGTTCTTATTTATTGTGTAAGTACTTTCAATCTTCATTTTCTTACTATAACCTGTAACTTGGGGTAATGCTGCCTCATGGGAAAACTTGGAGGATCAAATTCTTAATAACAGTACAAATGCTTTGAAGGAATGAATATATTTTACATTTGTTGCAACTCCTCTCAGCTTCAAAATCATTGTTTTTCACCACTCTCTATGTCAAAGAGCAAGTTATAGGTGTAACTACAGTTGTTACTGTTTTATGCAGCATATAGTGCAGGCCTTTTCAATAGGCCTCTGCATGTTTTGTATGTTATATGGTTAAGTACAGAAGGATGATTCCTCTTTCAGGCAGAGCTTCTGTTTACCCTCCCGTTAGTAACCGAATGAAAGAGATTACATATGATTCCTTCAATTTCTTTGATCTATTTTTCCATCAGCAGTAGCGATAATAACAAACCTTAGCTTTGAACTGATCTTCTGCATGCTCAAATTATAGTCAACTGTCCACTCTTCTCAGAGATAGTCTAAACTGAAGACTCAAGCACTGAAAACACTCTGTTACTTTTTATAAGCTTATTTACACATAAAAGCACTAAAGTACCAAAAGACTACTCGTTAGTAGAACTGCTAGCATGACCTATCCATTATACTCGTACAACTGAGAGGAGAAATAGGCCACTGTCTTATAAAACTTGGCCCAAGTCTAAGGCGATACATGATTTCAGTTGCTCTAGTGAGAAAACTGCATTACTCCAATACACAAGAGGCACAATGTTCAAGGTTTTGGCCAAGTATAATAGTTATACTAGTGTAACATATATTGGTTTGTTAAAATAGATGGGTAAGAGTAGCCATCGTTTCGCTGAGAGGAAGCTCCAAACATCTGCATTTGTAAATGTTTGTAGTGTAAACTATGTCAGGTTGGGATATGAGTAGGAGAGGCTTGTGACTGAAATACCTGTGAGAACAAAATATAGTGGCATACAGTTATATCACTTTAGGCCTCCTAACATCCAGTGAATTATAAAATCTACATAGTGACATGCTACACAGAATGGGCATTTTATGTATAAGGTCACATAACAATAAAGCTTATCGAATGAAAAGCAGGTTCTCAGTAACAGATGGTCACAGAGGAGGGTCTACAGCACAGGAAATGCCTTATGGTTGGAGTTCATTAAGCAAAAGTGCATATTGCCTGACGGCTGCCCAGTAACATGCCTTTTGCTGTGACACTCCACCTGCCATGTGTACCTGCCCAATGCTCTACCAATCAGGCCAGCTGGCCAGCCAGCTGAATCTGGGAGGACTGATCAAGAAGACGACCACTAGAAGTTCACGGTACACCAGCACGCAAACAGGAGAAGCAAGAAAGGGGCCAAATGAACAATACTTATATGACATTACTGTTATAAAACCTGAAAGAGGCAATATACCCTAGAAATAGTGTAAGAGCTCTCCTAAACAAATTTATGATGGCTTTAAGCCTACATGTAGCAGCTGACATTTTTTTGATTGTTCAACAAAGTTAAGTAACTTTAAAAGAAGCTAAGAAGAGGAGAGTTAAGTAACTTTAAAGTTAGATTTTGGGGGGTATTTTGCAAGTAAACAGTAGAAAGAGTCTTTGAAAGACTGGCTAGTTTCTTTCCCACACATTACTGGCACTCTTCTTCTAGTAGGGCTTCCTAATGAAAAAAAAACAGACTGTCACACTGACTATAATTACTTTTTCATTCCCTATTTTCTTCTGCATTAACTTTTTAAATCAGCTGGCAAGTTCAACCATGTCTATCAAAAGTGCTGGGGCTCTGAAAATATAGAGTCTGTGGTTATAAACAGCGATCTAAATGAATGCCCCGATATTTGCTAGCAGCCGGTATCCGACAAAGACAAATCAGCCTCCTCCTGCCTTACCCCTCCCTCATCCCACAGCACAGCACAGTTAGTGAACGTGAAAGGGAACATGAGGTATTGAAGAGTGGGAAAGGCTAGGGAAATAAAAGAGATTGAGATGTTGGTATATAGGATACAAGTTCACAGAAATAAAGATCTTAGTTAGCTGTTCCCAGAACACTTGTTTTTCTTTCTACTACTTGGAGACTGCCTGGTACAGCATGAACCTGCAACAAAGGTAACTATTCTCACCCTATAAACAAGAAAAATGATACTGCTAGCTGGTGTGCTCAAGTCATAACGTTGTCTCTTCTGAAAATAGCCAGCTCTGTTTTTTACATTTGAAGTCTGAATGATTTTATAACCAAAGTGCTCTTTTGAAAAAATATACTGATTTTCAATGTGATAGGTGATAGTCAAAATAAGCTGTGTCCCATCTTGGATGCTGCTACTGAGCCCATATACTTTTCTGGGTAATTGAAGCACTCAGGAAACATTGCAGGATGGCACAGCCTGCCCTAAAGGAAAAATGGTGGCAAGTGGAAACAGTTTGAAGATGCTGCTGTTGCTCAGCAATGGTTTGCCACCCACATTGGAACTGCTCTGGTGTACAGGACCAGGAAACACAATCACTACTGCAGGCGAGGTATTAGTAGGCTGCTTACAGTGATTATTATCATGTGCAAATGAAGTAGCCTCAGTAAGGCTTGGAGATTACAATATTTTGAAATTAGTTTTATTTAGCTGACTGTTGCTCCCCACCTTTCTTCAGCTTCTCTTGATTGCTTTCATCTTGGCCAAAACTTAGATATGCCACTGATTTATTTGTTAATTTTTAATTTATGAGCTAATTTTCAACTAAAATTAGAACTAGAAAGTAAGTTTAGAACACTTAACCGAATCAGTTAATTATGAATATAATCACTTCAAAAAGTGAGACCAGTTAAATACAAATAGTACCATAGCCTCAATGTGAGAGTTAATATACTAGAAAGATATTGGTCTATTTATAAAAGCTTTATTAATCTTGCCTACCTATCTAGAATCAGGCTTTACTGTATTTAGCTCCAGCCTCAAGTAATGCACCAAAAAGCCTGCTAGTTGAAGTATGGGCTACTTCAGGCATAAATCTTTACAGACACTTGTTCATTTCACCTGAGAATTTACAGTATATAATTCGCCTTTTAAAAGTTTTCTTTAAGTTACCTCATAGAATAATTGAATACACATGTATGATAGACAGCTATAAACCAGAACTTAGTAGAGGTCATTGTTAGAACAGTTACCACTTCCTACCATCAGCAGCAAAGAAGGCTTTACTAGATTCCCAAATTAAAATAGCAGGAAATCTGTCTTTGGTAGCTCTAGTCTCTCAGCTTTTGTATGTACTAAGCATATCCCCTCCAACTGCCCCTGCAAAAAAAAACCAACCCCCCAACCCCCCCCCCCCCCAAAAAAAAAAAAAAACCCACACCAAACCAAAACCCAAACCAGAAGACAACCAAAGAAACAACCCAAAACAAAACAAAACCCCCCAAAACCTCACAGACCTAAAACTATCAGGTTCTAAAATGGACATGGGCTAAGGCTACAAAATTAAATAATTACAGTAACAGCTGTAATTGCACATTCATGAGGAGAACAATCTGAGAGTGTTGAAAACAGAAGGGGAAGAACTGAAACCATAGGTCAAAGATAAATAAATTCATACCAAAGAAAGGCCATCCACATTCCATTCATATCAGAAAATGTTCTTCCCTTTCCAGACACGGCAAAACTATAGGGAATTAAAGACTAGCAGTATCACCACAGAATGAAGATATCAAAGTCAATTTAGAGAAAACAGTCTACTTCTTTCATAATCAGATTCCAAAGCTCGACTAAACAAATGAAAAATCTAGAACTGACTGCATGAAAAGCTCCTCTTCTTCTCAGTAGAAAAGTTCCTTATTTATTTAAAAAATACTCTAAAAGAATGACTGTGTATACGATCATTCTGACTTCAAAGAAAAAGGACTATAAAAATGGTATGATAACAAGAAAATAGCCATGTTTAAAACTATCATCTGACAATTTGTGTCAGACTCTTTGTGGCTTGAAAGATCATTACTGTAAGTGTCGTCTTTAACTCTGGATGCTAGATTTATTATTTTTATCCAGAAACACATAAGTGCTTACTGTGATTAAATCTCCAGGAATTAATTTCTTTCTTCTACTGCAGAAAATAGTCTAAAGCAGTCTACTATTGTCTCTGCAAGAAATAGTCAGGAGTTTGTCTTTATCTTGAAAATACCAAGGGTTATTGCCCAAGAAACAAGAAAAAATTTACTTCAATCTCAGTTTACACTTTCTCTAGCTAAACATTGAGAAGATAACATTAACAAACACTATGCTTATAAGGCAGGCAAGGTCTATGGCCTGCAGCTGCTTTTGGAGAAAATTAATGCCTCTACCAAATCAATGGCAATTTAGACAGACCAAACAATACAGTAGTCTAGAGAAAATTGTAAACTTTTCTCAGCTGTCCTGATAGATGTTAACTGTAAAGCCTTCTTATAACCACTTAAATGCCACTGTTTCAATTACTTCTTTGATCTTTTCAACAAAACATACAGCAATGTTTCTATTCAGATGTTCAAATCACGTCCAGATACTCTGTCTAGACAAGGCACAAATTTGTAAAAAGTTTATTTAATTGTACTATGAGGTTTAAGTAATGTCTTGAATCATACTTGACAATTATCATTTTGTTGCTCAAATTAATTAAACTCATATAATTAAGAAAATTTATCTATACATTTGTACCAGTTGAAGCTGTTATATTTTGTTTTAACTGAAAATAATTTACTTGCTGATGTACTTATATATTTTTAAGGGATTGCATAAATAATATAAGAAATTTACAACTAAATTATTAGAAAACCTATGCTTAGTTGGTCAAATCTAGTCAATTTATTTAACTAGCCACTAGGATTTTTTTTTCTTCCATAATTCCAGTTTCCACACATCTTTTTCTTTTATTTATCTTTTAGCAATGTCTAGGAAAGAAGTGATTTTTTTATCACCTTTGTTATCTTCTAAATCTTCATCTCCCCAATCTTTAGTATTGTGCAGCTGGCTGGTAGATGAGGCCCAAGTGAGGAGGAGAAGGGCTTTCTGGGTGTGGTAAATAAAAGAGCTAGGAGGAGTGAAGAAGGCGGCAAGAAAGATGCAGTATTTAAGTGGCAGGATAATGACTAGTTTACCTACATAAATTACTATTGATGGCTTCTTAGTAGAAGGGAGAATGCAAAATGAAATGGAATAACTGTAAGGGTACAAAATGAATGAAAAGCGGGCAAACTAGGCTATGCCTGCTGCATGTAACGTACTGAGGAGAAAGAAAATCTTTGTTGTTGTATTATATCTAGTATTGTGGTCTTTGAGTTCTTCAGGACATATTTTAGAATTAATTGAAGAGTAGAAAGAGAAAAATTAAACTAGTAAGTGTGGTGGGGGAGTTGTTTAGAAAGAAGATAAGAAAATGGAAGAAACCAGTAAAATAACTTAGTGCATAGTTAAATATTAAGGATATTTCTTCTGCCTATCTTGCCTCGCTAAAGACTGCTAGATCTAGTATTTAAGGCTTCATTGCTTTAAAAAGGAAAATGCTTCTTTGACTAGGAGAGCTTCTAAATGTTAAGAACAGTAATAATCCTTTTCTTTAATGCAAGATACTATGACAAAAATGAATCACTACCACTATTAAAAAGATACATTAAGGTAAATAACCTGAAAACATAGACATTGAAACAGACTGTGCTAATTGCGTAACAGTGCAACTGCATAACTCGGATCATGTAATGATTATGTTTTGTCTACAAGTACAAATCCAACTCAAGAACAATGAGGTGGTTAGGGGTAGGGTAAGGTAGTGACACCTTAGGCACAATAGATATTCTCACCCATAACCTGGAAGCGTGCTGAGATGCCAGAAAACTGTAATACAGTTTCAGAAAAAGACAGCTTATTCCCATGGGTGGTAGCTTCTCTGTTATTACAGAAAAGCTGTCCTGCTGTCCTTAAAATGTCATGTGTCACATATATTTGTCGCTTGATACAGACTAAAAGCTACACGTAACAGAAGTCAGTATTACTTATGGTGTGAAATGTTGCTGAGATAGGAATGTCATGCATACTTTACTATGCCAGAAGGAACGGGTTAAAGATGTAATACAAACCAGTTCTGCTGTGAAAGAAAAATCCTTTTCTCGCAGGCATGTGGAGAAAGATCTCCAGATATTGTTGAAGCAATTTCTAACAACTCTAAGTAACAATTGCTGCAACTATTTTACCACACAAAGGTCACTGCCTGTGCAGTGGTGTGGTGACCTAGTTCAGAACACTGAATGGTTTAGGTTGGAAGGGACTTCAAAGATCATCGAGTTCCAATGCCCTGCCATGGGCAGGGACACCTCCCACTAGAGCAGGTTGCTCAATGCCCTATCCAGCCTGGTCTTGAACACTTCCAGGGATGGGGCATCCACAACTTTTCTGGGTAACCTGTTCCAGTGTCTCACCACCCTCACACTAAAGAATTTCTTCCTAAGATCTAATCTAAATCTACCCCTTTTCCAGTTTTAAAGCATTACCTCTTATCCTATCCCTACGTGCCCTTGTAAAAAGTCCCTCTCCAGCTTTCCTGTAGGCATCCTTGAGATAGTAGAAGGCTGCTATAACGTCTCCCTGGAACTTTCTCTTCTCCAGGCTGAACGACCCAACTCCCTCAGCCTGTCTTCATAGAAGAGGTTCTCCAGCCCTCTGATCAACTTTGTGGCCCTCCGCTGGACCTGTTTCTACAGGTCCATGTCCTTCCTGTGTTGAGGACTTCAAAGCTGGGCACAGTACTCCAGGTGGGGTCTCAGGAGAATGGAGTAGAAGGGCAGAATCACCTCCCTCGACCTGCTGGTCACGCTTCTTTTGATGCAGCCCAGGATACGGTTTTTGAGTGGGGCTAGTTTTTGGCTGATATGGCAGAAAAGAAGATAGGATCACAGCAGCTCCAACTCCTGTTATTTTAAACCACTGTGAAACCATACCTTCAAAGCGGATTTCCAAGGCAGCTGAGAAACTCCACCAAAAGAATCTAGATGAAGGAAACTGAAGAAGCCAAGAAAGCTACAAAGTAAAATATAACTAAAAATGTAGACTTCTTCCAAGTTTGCAATTAGGAGATCAGTTCACATTGTACTGAAACAGAAACTTATTCTGCTTGAATCTCAAGCCCACCTCATGTTGCAGTGACTCCAAGTAAGGTTACTGAATGTGAGCCACCTTCATTTCTCAAACACAAATGAAAGGGTGTGTGCTGGGGAACAGCACCTTATGACATATTTCGAAGACTTAGGGAATGGAGGTTATCCCCTGCGTCTGGGCCAGTATTTTTAACTGTGTTCATGAAACAATTCATATCAGTGAGTACAGAGCCGAGCATATCTGCTACAGACAGGAAGCAGAAAGACATTTCATGCCTCTAACTATATCATGCAACTGTAAAAAAAGCTAAGGATTGATCCTCACTGGAAAGGAGGTAGGTTTTACCTTATTAATTTGGATATGAAAACTACTAGTGTTGAAGCCCTGGAGGGAAAAAAAAAAAAAAAGACTTTATAGCAGACTACCCGATAGTAATGGATTATGGTAACTCTGTACATAAATGCCTTTCTGGGAAAAGGATGTTCATAGGAGGTGCAAGTATGTGGATATCACTTAATTAATCTGAAACAGTGTTGCCTGCTCCAGAACCTTCTAGCAACCACAAGGCAGCTCTCCAAGGACATCTGACATGCTGGGCTGCATGTAACTGTGAAGAGGATAGAAGTGTTGTGTGTATCCACAAATGGAACCATATATGACAACAATTTTATAATCTTGATAGTACTGTTGGTAAAATTCTCTAGCACTGAGTCTGATTATTAATTTATGCTAATGTTCATTCTGTCATATGCTCACAGTTATTTACTCTTGGTAGCTAAAATAAGCTATTAAAAATATACTTAATATAAGTACAATCATACCTTTCTACCATGCAGACAATCTTGCAGAATATGACCATCTTCATAATGGTGCAGAGGCCCTAAACACTCAGAGGAATGCCAGGAAATTGTTCTCATATTTAAAATGTCCAAAGATCTGGGGCCTTAACCTGCAAAGGAAACAGTGTATGTGCAGTGTGATCAATATTTAAATGTAGAAACTGTCACAACAATAACTCTAACCATGCAAAAGGCAAAGTAGTACTTTCCATGTGAAAGGAAAACCTGGACTTTCTCCCTCAATTCTTTCCCTGAAAGAACAGGGATTTTTTGTTAATTCCTGTACTAATGGCTAAACCAACTTATTCGACTTATGGGAATACTACTTTACTTTCATTTGTTAACAGAAGTTGATTACTACTGTTGATGTTACTAGAGATTAAAAATCAGCATGTATCATCAAAATGAAATCATGCACATGGCTCAAAGCAGCAGCCTGGAAAGATATTTTCTAGCAGAATAAAACTATTTTCTATACATGATTTCTTACATAGGGGTAGGAAGGAGGAGAAACAAAGAAGAGAGAAGGATGAACTACTTTAATGAAACTTTAATAATAAAATAATAAAAAGAAAGATATTAATAAGAAAATTATGGAACACCCAGGATGACAATCATGTCACTGGCTGGCACCGGGAAAGTCCCAGACTGGACTCAGAGATGGGAACTGGATTCCGGAACTGGATTCAGGAACACACGGATCAGGATCAAAGGCAGATAAACAGACAGAGTCCTCCTCAGACACTGGCCATTGAAAAAGAGAGGGCTGACCCCTTTGATCCCTCAGCTTTTTTATTGAGCATGATGCAGATGGGATGGAATATCCTGTTGATCAGGTTTGGGTCACCTGTCCTGACCGCTCCTCCCTGCAGGTGCGACCTCTCTATGCTTTTCTACTTCTGACCCTCCAGCAGGGCAAATAACAAAGTTAGCTGACCTTGGTTGTTATAGCAATATATATAGCAGTATAAGCAAGAGCGTCTCTGCATACCATTCCTTGGTATTCACCATAAACATCAGACCTTATCTGCTAGGAGCGGATACTGTCTGAAAAATACGCTGTTAATTTCAGAGAGTTAGAAGTGGCTTAAATGAAAAGTAAAATTACTGAAAAGAAAATTGGTTCTGTTTTACCTCAAACCAGGACAAAAGGGATGTTAAATTCATGTATTTCCTCTTATTTGTATTTAGGTGGGGTTGCATTACTAAAGGTTTTACTGGTTCTGTGGATCATATTCATATGAAAGGTGTAAATTATGTATTTACATACCTATATTGACCTATGTGAGTTTTCCAACCAGCTCTAAAAACCAATGAAAACTGTTTTGTTATTTACCTGTGTAACTCAAATTATTCATCTATGTAAGTCACATCATTTGTACACCTAACACCTAGTATGTGTCAGAATTCTTATCAACTTGGTCTTATCTCTTGCTTGCTGCAGGTAACTGCTTTAGTCCACAACTTCTGCAGAAGGCGTCTCCCTTCTGGCTGAACAAGGCAGTGGCTTTCTACTGTTTCATTCCTTAAAATTAACACATCCCTAGCAGTAACAAAAATTCTTCCATTAGGGTCTGAACTATCCTTGGTAGTGTGTTTTGTTATAATTACCTTAATTTAAAACAGTTATTTTCATTTTGACAGTCCTGTGTTTAAACTTCAGGCAGTTGCTCTTGCAGTGCTCTTGCCTATCACAATAAAATATTTTTCCTTAAACTGACTTAGGCAAACTTAAGTGCTTCAATAAGGAACATAGTGTAATATAGCCTTCTTGTAAACTTTGAAGCTTTTCTTGTCTGAGCAATTATTGGTGCATTTTTTTTTTTTACTCTAGGGGGAAAAATTATTCTCTGCCATTAACCACAGATGGTGCTTGAAAGCTGGGCTAGTGTACATGCCTCATCTATGCTCTGCTGCTCCACAGGCAGCAAGCCACTATGTGTGGCAGCCAACCTCACAACCTGCGCAGAGAGCAGAAGGCACAGCCCTAGGAAACCCCAGAATCCCAGCTGAATGGTGGTGGGTGCATTGCCTGCCCACCCTCCGCTAAACACTGAGGCCACCAGCTTTGCTCACCTGGGAAGAGCAACCATTAGGTAAGCTACAGGTCCCAGAGGTCTCCAGATGACTGACTGTGGCTCAAGCGTTGGCTTCTGGCCAACACGAGCCTTCAAGCTTGAATTGATTTGACAGCTACGGTAACCACCTTCCTCGAGTATACCCACATGGTGACTCGCTTCCTTCAAGCTTCCCTCCGTTGATGAGCAAACTGTGTTTTCATGCTGATCTTGACCTCTTTCACTCTTGCAAGGCGCTAAACAAATAAATGTCCCAAGGTCTGGTGCCAGATGCCCGTGAGTAATGACCCCACAATCCTCCTTTTGCATGACAGAGCTCAACCGTGTTCGCATTCCTCCGAAATGGGAGAACGGAGGCAAAAGCTGTTTCCTCTTTCCAATGTGGTGGTCGGGCTGGCGTTGCATTGTTTACAGCACACTTTCACTTGGCCACTACTACTTTCCTTTGACACTCTGGGAACATTTGGATGCACAACTGACATGACTTTTGCCTTGTGTGTTTTGAGGTTGTTTTGGTTTTTTGTTTTGTTTTTGGTTTGTTTTTGGTTTTGTTTTTGTTTTTGTTTTTTTTTGCAATACCGAAGGTGAGGCGTTAATCACTTTGAAAACAGTAGGCTGGAATGGAAGGAGAAGACCATCTCCCAGCCAGGGGACAGTCCTGACGGAGACAAGGGTCCTCCCCGCAGCAGCGCGCCCAGCCTTCCCGAAGACGCCCCGGTGCCACTTGTAACCGCGTAGTTAAGACTGAGAATGGCGGTCGTGTTTGTCGCCGGGCTGCGACTTCGCACCGAACACCCCAGAGCAGACACAAAATCCCTCAGGCTGCGCAGACCGGTACCGGGGCGGCCCGCGTCACGCCGCTCGGGTCATGGCGCCCCGCCGGGCCGGGCCGCGCCCTGCGCCTTCACACGGGGACGGGAGCCGCCGCGCCGGTCCCTTCCGTGCGGCCGGGAGGCAGAGCGAGCGACGGGTAGCAACAGCCCCGGCGCGGCGACCGGCCCACCCCGCCTTCCCCCCCCTCCTCTCCTCTCCTCTCCTCTCAGCGGCCCGGCGGCGCTGCCCGTCGCCCCCGGCCGTGGCTCCTCCTCCTCCTGCCGGTCGGTCCCAGGGCGCAGGGCTGACATCACGCCCGGGGTTTCCATCCGACGGAGGGAGGGGGAGGTTGAGCGGAGCGGCAGCGTGATGGCGGCGGTCGGCAGGACTTAAGCGGCGGTGGCGGAGCGGAGCGGCGCGGCGCCCAGCCTGGTTCTCCCTGCGCCCCTCCCTGCCCGGTTCGGGGCCCTCATTGTTCGAGCCGAGCCCACCCTACCGCGCGGGGCTGCGAGGAGCCGGTGGCCGACGGGAGGAACGGCGGCCCAGGCCCCGCCGCGGCCGCGGGAGCAGCCCCCGAGCCTGGGCTGCGGCACGGAGCTCCCCGTGGCGCGTAGCGCAGTCGCGGGCCGGGGCGGCCCTGGGAAGGCCTGGCCGGGCGCACGCAGGTAGGCAGAGGCCCGCCATGGCTCCTCTCCCGTTCGCCGGCCGGGAGTTGTGCGGCTTCCGAAGATGGAAGGAGGGGGCGGGCGGTGCTGAGGAGATGGGGCCCGGGGCCCGCTGTCGGCCGCGGGGAAGAGGGGGCTGGATGCTCGGCGCGGGGCTGGGTTCTCGGGCCCGCTTGGCGTTTTCCGCGGAGGGAGGGAGCTGCGAGGGCCGAGGCGGGCAGCCCGTGGTCGAGCCGCTCTCGCTGGCTCCTGCGGGGGGAGCCAGCGTCGGGCCGCCCGGGAGGCAGGAGAAGGGGCCGTGGCTCTCTTCTGGCCATGGGGGGCGCCGGGGGAAGCGAGCATGGAGGACAGCGGCGGCCTTGGAGACGCTGCCAGGGAGCCTTGGCCGGCAGCGGCGCCTGTGCAGGCCGCGCCGCTAGCGGAGGGCCGTCTCCGGGGGCGGGAGGCAGCCCTGGCCCGGGCTCCCGCGGGGTCTCCCCGGGGGCGGGCAGAGGGAGAGCGGCCGTGGGAGGCCGTGGGAGCGCGGTGCGGACGGTTGGGGCTCGAATCGCCGCCGAGCAGGAAGCGGGCGGCAGGGAGCAAGTTTCGCCCCTGTTCAGAGTGTTTGCCGGCGTGCAGAGGGTGCTGGCCCCGGAGGCGAGGGGGTGTTTGTCCACCCAGGCGGGCGACGGGGAGCGCGGCCTCGGCGTCGGGCCGCGGGGAGCCGCCTCCGGGTCCCCGACTTCGCTTGGCGGCCCCTGCGGGGTTTCAGGGCTCTTTTCTATCACTTTCCCCTCCCTCATCGCCTTTGTTTGCTGGCCGGAGTGGCCCGGGTGTCTGAAGTGGTGCCTGAGTGCAGGGCATTCCCGACCCTGAGCGAGGCTATTCCGCCGCCGCCACCACCACCACCCGAGGAGCTCTAGCTCTGGGTTGGGTTGTTGTATATCAGAGGAGAACACCTCGCGGCAGGCGAGCCCCTAATCGCTTTCACACCACTAAATCTGTGAGAGGTGCTGCTCTTTATCTGATTATCAGTGAGTTTATACTTGCAGTCCATTTACTATGAGCCTAAACTTTCTCTAGCTGCGTCAGATACTGCAGTGATCTGATTGAAGATGCATTTGGATGTGAAATAATGGTCATTCCGTATGTGGGATCTTGCTGGTTTGATTTAGTGGAGACACTTGTTTTAATGGGGACAGTTTTATCTTCCTGCCTCTACCCTCAACTGGATGTAAGCATTATGTGTGTATCTGGAAGTGCTTCCACAATGTTTTGTGCATGAAATACACTTTACTTAGCAGAACGTTAATATCTGGTTTTTACCTATGTGTTCAGGTAGGCAGTTCTTCTTCAAAATTTCCATCTACTTTGTCCTGAAGTCAGTACTGTGGCAAAAGTTAAGCCACAAGGTATAGTGCAGACATGCAGTAAACTGTTTTTCTCACTCTGCAATGTCAAATAGAATGTAATTTCTGTAACATTACCTATTCTGCAGTTAGTGGTTCAGCAGAGTTTTCCATCTTTATAGCAGCATCAATGAAAAGTTGCATGAAGCAGCATAATATTCTGTATGCTGGGACCCAAATGCAGTTGAACAAAAAGCTAGAGAGATCTTTACTTTCATGCATTTTGTGTATTTCATTAGTTCTTCAATTTTTTTTAAGTGTAACTAGTAAAAAGATCTGTTCTTGTCTCCAGAAGAATTTTTTCGAGTTTTTATACACATCAGGGCAGATTTTTTTTTTTTTTTAGACAAGAAAATGGTGATTAAAATGATCACCCATGAACAGCTAACACACAAAAAGCTTTTTTCAGTTGAAAACGTGACATCAAACATGATGCCCCCTTTCAGTGTTAGTGAAAGACCATGTTATTCTTGATATCTTTTTAGTTGCAAACCTACATTAAAATTGTATTAATGTTTTCCTTTACTATTTTAGGTATTTTGGGAGAAATCTTGAATACCTGCAGAGAACACTAGAGCAAACACATCACTTGGAAAAAGATATAGAGTACCAAGAAGTGGATTCTTGTTATCCACCTTGTAACCTGAGTGGACTTTTATTTATCTTCTAAACTTCTTAATATTTACAATGAATGGGCACAGTGATGAAGAAAGCATAAGAAACAGTAGCGGAGAGTCAAGGTAAGCACTTGCTCATTTCAGTTTTTCTTGACTATGTATTCTCCTGTATTTTATTTACTAAAACTAGTTTATATTTGAACTTGGTGCCAAAGCTTCCTGGTCAGCAAACAGACCATAGTTAGGAGGACTGGACGTGCTTACATACAGGTGCTTAATCTGCTTGTTTCATTCACGTCGCTTCAGCTAAGAATTGTAACGATCTTGTATACACCTTACATAACAAAGCTCAAATAGTATTAAAACAGCATCAGCATTGAACAGAATAGTATTAGTCCTTTTGGGGGGTAGGGGGGAAATATGTCTGAAGTGTCAGAAGTTGAAATATTGGATTAGAACGTTAAAACAAAGCTACTGTCTATAAAGTGCAAGGCACACATGCATAAGATATGTTGTATAAAACCCTAACTAGGGTGGAGCAGGATATAGAGTACTTAATGATTCTTCCTTCTTTAGAGCTGTCAGAGCAGTATAACTGAAAGTGTTAACTTTGTTTTCTAAAGTGAAAGTACAGTGTTCCAGCTGTCTTTTTATTACTATTTTATTTAAAAAAAAATAAAAAATCAGTCCTCTAACACTGAATGCTAATCTTCTAGCATGTGCAGAGTGTTCCCATGTTTGGAAGAGCCAGATTAGAACTTCTCTGCATCCATGCAGGATGACAGCCAATTTGTAGGACTGGAATTAAGTTCTTTTTCTAGAACAGTGCTAAGTTTAAGCAGTCCCTTCTGCACTAGAAAGCTTAGATTTCTAAAACCAGAAATATCATGAATGCTGAAAGTTTAAGAAGTTAAAGTAAACTTGCAAATAAAAAGCGGCTTTAGACTTTCTTCTAAGAGGTGGTTGTGACCGTGCTGTTAGTCTACCCATTTGTTTTTCTGCCTCTCTGATCACAGCCTGTTGAACCAGTTAGCTGATTCTGCCCAATCAGAGGTTCATAAAGAAAACTATGTTCTGCCGACTTTATTGAAAGTTCCAGTTGGGTAGAGAGAGATTTAAATTATTGCCTCAAGTGAAGAAATGGAAGAATAACGTAATTGCCAGCTGATCAGTCAACACGTGCTGGCCATTAAGCTTGCATGTAACAGTATGTGATGGAGTGGGAAGAAGGGGAAGAGAGAAGTGGTTAAGCGACTTTAGGTGCAAATTACAAGGAAATCTATGAACAGTAAAATTAAAGAAGCTTTAATAACTTCTGTGTATTTTTATGTCAGGTTTCCTGTTATATAGAGGAGTGTCCTAGAAAGACAGTAAACTTTCAATCTTGTGAATAATTTGTAAGCTCTAAAACATAATCATTTTTGAGGATTTCTGCTTCCAATAAAGTTGATACTGTTCCAGTTAGCAAACAAATCTGGAGTTTCTTCTACTAAGGGGCAAAAATATTACTGGTTATTTAAAAAAAAAAAAAGCCTCTTCAGGTGAGAAGAGAAACTTGAACAAGAAACTTGAACAAATATAGTAGTATGAGCAAGGCTAGCCTTCTGAACTATGAGACCTCTAGCAAACATGAATTTACCAGGGACAAGTCTGATGATTTCGTGTGTGAATTTTCCTACGACTTGAAGCAAGCCACCTTGCTAAAAAGATATGTGGGAAAACAACTTTGTATCAAACTGTAACTGCCCATAAATACCAAAGTTATTTAAAAGCTGTAGCAATTCGTAAGACTAAGCCAGTTTAATATCATGAAGTTCCCAGCAACCTCATTAAAAGTGAGTATCAGGAGGTTGTGTAATACTCAAAACTTGATACTTGCCTGTGAATTGGGACCTTGTTCTTTGTCTTATGTTCTGCTGAGCACATCTTGAAACTTTAAAAAGTTTTAAAATGCTAAAAACTTTTCCTATGTTTGTATCAGTCATTAACCCCATAGCCTAATCCACAGGCAGGTCTTGGAAAGCTTATTTTCATGTTTGCCAGGTATTATCAGGAAACTTTGTAAATGAAAGGTGAAAGCTTTCCATTTTAAATCACGGAACTCTTTTTCGTGTAGCCTAGTTCCATTATTTAAAACAAGTATTGCAAAAGGAGTGTCACACGGAATATCTTTATATGACTTGCCCCTGTTGTTTAGTCTTTTTTTCTTTCCTTTTTTTTTTTTTTAATTTCTTCTTTGTAAGTTTTCAGAACTCTAGGTGGTTTTCACTTGGAGGGGAGTTGCTTTAGCAGCTGGAACTGCAGACAGCTAGCTAACTACTGTAACTTGGGAACTGCTCATTCAAATCTGGAAATGTGAATTCTACAGGATGGAAGTAGAGATCAGTAACAGTATGTTTACTAAGTTTCTCATGGTCCCATTCTGTTCAGAATGCTAGGGAGGGAAGTGGAACAAGTGAAGAAAGTACTTGAGAATTGATGCTGGGAATAAATTGCAAAGAAGATCAGACTTAATAATTGGTAGAAAAGAAGAACAGATGAAGGTGAATACAGTGATAATCTAAACAGCGGCATTGGTGATAACTACAAGAAATCTTTAAAAACTTGTGTCACTTTACAAATTTGACACTTAAATGCAGTACAGCCATTCATTTCCCTTTTATGACTGGTGAAAACTTCCATGGCTGTTTTTTCTGGAGTAACAGTCCTGATAACAATTAAATATAGCCTGATGTAGAGCAGCAGCCATCATTACTTTAGAACGTAAGAGAAACAGTGGATCAGGGCTGGATTTACGAAAATACACAGACCTTATGGATACCATGTTGTATTGTTTTATGGAAACACCATGACTTGCAAAAGCTGTGGAAAGCCTGTAGTGTTCTCAGCAATAGGAGGGGCTGGAGAAGGGACTGATCATAAACCTGCGGTTTTATGTACTGGTCAGTATTGTGGTAAGGAATTGTAGCTGTCCTTTAGTCCCTCTGATTGGCTTTGAAGGTGAATTATTTCTGAAGTGTGTGAAAGGAATAACCAATTTGCCATGCTCCTGCACTCCTTGCCAGCATTACATCTATTCATCTGTCTGGTAGATAAGCAGAAAACTTTCTCTTGCTGCAGGTGTTGAGCCTGAAGTTCTATTTTGCTACAGGTGGAAAAGTGCATCTCTTATATTTTCATGGTTGAATAACTGGATGCAGTGTTTGGACCTTTCCTTGCCTGTTTCAGCATCATCTGAAGCTGTAAATCAGTACTAGAACCAAGCATGATGGAAATTGTAGACTAGCATAAACACTATTACCTAATCTTGTTGCTTGATGTTCTGATTACTGTGTAATAATTACAGTGGAGTCTACTCTCCAGCTTCTTGTTTACTTGAAATCACTACTCTGGAATATTTTTAAGTAGCTCAAGGTAAGTATCACAGATATTGTTTGTCTGGACAGCAAGTGGCTGTAGACACAAACTCTATAGCAATATTCTGAGAAGCTGAGTCTTAAATCAAGCAAAGCATTTTTGTGTAGTGTTCTTGAAAGCATTCTGTTGCAAACTTGAATCTGAGTAAACACATTCTAGTTAGATAGTAATAAGAAAGCTTAATCAGCAAGGAAGAGCAGTTATACCTGAACTGCAAGACAAACTCCAGGTAGAACAGGGACTACAGAAGTGAAACATTGGTGCTAATTGAATAACAATCTGATTTCCCATCTCTTTCCTCTTCCTATGTTTCCTGCAGGACAAGGTATAGAGGACTTGAGCAAACCTTCCTTCTCCGTAGGTAAAAAGGATTGTGCTAAGTGCAGCTTAACTAGAAAGTAGCTGGCTGGAATGTATTGTATTCCAATTTTTGCAGTAAATAGCCGCTTACACCAAAGACTTGAACCATTCTTTACATGCTTGAAAGCTGATGTTAATGGGACATAGTAATTTCAGTGGGTTTAATTTGCTTTGTGGATTCAATAGTCTGTGGACGACTAAAGACTTTGTCAGAAGGCTTCAATGTACTATATAAACTCACACCTCTTGTAGGAGGTAAAAAAGATGAATTGAAAGCCACGACTTTAGTTTCTTGCTTTCAAGAAATCTAAGTGGGAGTTAAAATAGAGATTCGCCAAGCATATTTGCAGAATTATTCCCATGTATTGGCTTCGTTTTGGAAGAAGTTTAATAGATAATATAAAATGTGTGTATATAGCAAGAGAGAGCATATACAGATACATACATGTTAATGCAGAGGAATTCTCAGATCAACAAAAGTACTTGAATGGTAAAAGAAACTGCTGGTAGAACTTGCTGTGAATGGCTGGTGGATGAAGCAAGCTCTTCACTTCTGTTAGCAGTGATGGTCTCTTTGGTTAGTAAGTAGCTGTTTTATCAGGAATGGTCTCTTACAGAATTAATCATACTAAAGCATGACAAGGTGTCCTGATCCAAGTTAAAAGTATCTTTTCACTTCTGTTTGGAAGAGTTCACGTAGCATATGCATTAAAATCCAAGTGTTTTTTGTCTAGGAACTTTTACAGCTAAAAGAAGAAATTACAAATTCATGGTATGGCTTTCGTTGTGCATATGGTCTCTAGTTTGGCTTTGGGACTCCTGCTGAGTTTATGCAGTCTAGCCTAATTGGCTGGCAAATACTTGTTCCACATATTTGAGGTTCAACTCCGTCATTCTGAGAGTTTCAAAATTTTAGCTGATGTGAGCTTTTCATATTGCTCAAGACAGTGATACAGGCAGTGCATACACCAGATCTGTCCAGATGTGGCCTCTCAAGTGGTTGGGTTTTTTTTGATTAAATTCTATTTAATAATTTTTTGCTGATCTACAAGGAACTTCTGGTAAAGACATCATTGTGTTGCCCCAGGAAGCAGCTGCCTGTCAAAGGATGGTCATATTGCACAAGAGAGTAGTAGACCCCTGGGGAACCACTGATACCTCCTGCCTGGGAAGGATTTCTGGAACTCCTGTGCGCTCTTAAGCTGTGTGGCTTGTGGCTCTCAAATAAAGACTTGCAATGGGGTTCATAAGGTCATGAAAGTTGGTAGATGATCAGTGTAGTTTCGAAGCCTTTGCTTTGGGGAAAGTTTATAGTAGTGGCAGCAGATACTAGTCTGCAGAACTTGAAATATAATACATCTCTTCGAGTTGTTAGCCCGTATCAGGAAAATTCGGTCGAGTTCATGCTTTGTGATACCTAATGACAGGAAATAAGACTTGGTACCCTGACCTTTATACTCTTTGTTCCCTCTCTTTTTACTGGTGGTGGTAAGTAAGATACATCTTCCTTCTGCATCTAGATAAAATTAAATAGTTAAGATTTCTTTAAAAATAAGACTCTTAGATAGCATTTGCCTAAAGAAACTTACTTGTGAACTTGCAATTTTAAGAGTTTGGCATTTAGTGTCTGTTACTTCAGCACATTTTGAATGGGCCCTTCACATTCTAATGCTTGCCTTCCTTCAACTTCTGTTTTATTTTAAAAATAAAAAAAAACCTCACTCAAGCAAATAGTCCACTGTCATCTCAGCTGTTTTTCAAAGACCCTGTAGAAAAGTAATTTTATTTTTTAAGTGTGTTGAAATTTATTTTGCTCAAATCAGTACTCTATTTCCTGCTGTTCTTAAAACAGAAGATTCTTAAGATAGCTTAACCTAATGAATGCACTTGAAATCACTGGTGATAAATTATTTGCTCTTGGATCCATTATTAACCTAGACCTTACACAGGAATCTAAATGCTCAATGAGTTCTTTCACAATGTGGCCTGTGTAGCTTTTCATCATAAGGATTTCTCTTCGTAGTGCCTCGTGTAAATTAGCAGACTTAGTTCCTCATTGTGTGATCCTCTTGGGGCACCTTGTTTTAAGGGGTAAGATAGTGAAGCTAAACTTGAGACTATTGCAAGAACTAATGACTCTATGACAGGATACTTTAATCTGTTTCAGTGATATCTCTTTAAGCCTGTCATCTCCTCAGAGCATTTTCCAGTTTCATTTCATGGGTATTTATTGGGGGGACTGAAAAAAAAAAAACCCAACAAGTAAAAACAAATGTGAAAAATTATCTTTAATTAATCTGTGTTGCATTTCCTGCAAAGTAGTTTGTAAATAAATACTGCATTCAGGCATAAATTCATCTTGAATATGTAAGGAGTGTATGGAGCAGTTTATAAAAAAAGAAAAAATTACTTCTGCATGTCAAACTTTCATACCAAATCAGATTTGAAATGTGCTGTTGTACAAATGGAACTACTTGACTCAAGGGCTAGGGGTGAGCAAGGTTTCTCGACTACATATCCTGGAAGGTCCTCTTTATAGACTTCACAACTCTGTCATTGTACATGAAACTATACTTTTTCATGTAGAAATTCCATCCTGAGGACATGCTATTCGTTTTTAGTTTATACTATTGCATGCCTGCTCCTGCAGGTTATTATTGACAGCTAACTTTGTCATCATTGCTGTGGTTTGTTTGCATGGTAGAGAAATAGTCCAACAGTACCGAAGAGATCACCACTATTCTTTTATCAATCATGTTTGTTTCTATTTCCTTACCTTTATGATGCTCCACTGTTTTGTACAATCTTGTGTATTGCTGTCTTTGTTTAGTTTGGGATTACTGTTTTTTTTGTTTGGGTTTTGTTTGTTTTTTTCTAATTGGTCGAAGTACAGTGAATGTAATATAAGGTTTCTTATTCAAGAACACCTTTAAATGCATAATGCTGTTTTCATTTTATTGACTTTTTTTTTTTTTTCAATAAGTAATGTATGTAATTTGTTTGGAGCTGGAGGAGGGAATAATGTTTATGTGATACATTTTTAGAAGTGGGACTTCCAAAAGCAGGAATTCCATTTTGAGTAATAAAGTTAAATGCCTAAAAGAGCACAAATGGACTTCAACAGTTAAAGTTAGCAAATATTGTATTTCTGTATACATTATATTAACAGCTCCTCTGTTCTGTAGCTTAACTTGCTTTGCCCTGTTTTTTTTTTCCATCTGCATTTCCTATTCTAGTCTTGATAGTGTTTATAATTTCTGTTGGCATTTAGTTTCTTTAAAGTCCACTCATCAGTGAAGAAGGTAAGGAAAAAAGCAAGTTAGACCACAAAGTAGAGTTGGTTAGAAGAGGTCAGCAGTGCAAAACCAGAGCAAAGGGAAGACATAATGTGTCGTGGTGGAACAGGTAAATTTAACAAACAGAGGTGAATATCAGGTGAGAGTGAAATCTTGTATGCTGACTGTTTCTCTGATTATCTTTGAAGTATGTGTGACTTTTCTACCAGAAGAGTTGAATGAAGATCTCTATTAGGCTCCAGCTCTGAATTGTCTGGCAGAGACTGTGTTCGAAAAGAGTGAGGGAAAGACAGGAACATCCTAATTTATGCTGGTTGCTTGAAAATAGGGGAGATTTTCTCTTACTTTCCAGTTTTAATCAGGCTTTTTTGGAGAAGGCATTACACCATGTAGCAGATTGAACACTAGGAAAATTGGCTTGTGGTATGTCATGATGCAGTGTGGAATGTGCGTGTACTAAAACTGAAGACTACCATAAAAACCTTTTTCATCTGAAATCTATTTAGGTTTTTTGTTCTAAATTCTGTATTGATTTGCATTGTTTTACACTTATGTTTCAGGACACTCTTAAGAAATACTGCCTGTTCACTCCTGCTGGCTTGTTCCATTTCATCCACCCTTTAGCATGTTTATGAAAACAAGCTGTTTTTCTTGAAAAGCTGAATCTATTCCCTCTGTATGGATGGTGCTGACAACCATAGCGGGGATTGGAGAGGGCAGCAATGACAATGTCAGCAGAAGTTATTCTTGTAGAACTCTCACCAACAGGTGAACATATTGGCTAGGACTGGGACTGTTTTGAAAGTGTAGTAGCTCGTGCTACTGCTTGTACCATTGTTCCACTCGTGTGAAAATTGCTGAAACTCAGAGCAAAGGTAGGAGCAGTTAAAGGGAAACTTTTAAATTCCTTGTTTCTTAGTTCCCCCTTAACTGTGAGGGGGGGACAAATGTGAGTTTCTTCTTGAATGCTTGTGTGTGCAAATGGGTGTACCTTTTCTTAAATAATTCTACCTTTACTCTTAGGGTTAGCATCTAGCATATTAGGATTTAATCTGAATTACTTCTCATGTAGAAGAGGGTCATAGGTAATCCTTTGAAAGGGATTAGAGATTTAAGTTCATTTTTAATAACCAAGGCTTGCTTAATGTGTCTGGGTTAGGGAGAAAGGAAGACTTCTCTCCATTACATTTATTTTTTTTTATCCCTTAGTGCAGTAGTCTCCAGAATTTCTGTTTCTATACTCTTGTCAATAAAAAATACTTGAGCATGCACCTCTGATGGATGTATAGTTAATTTATAAATTACACACATGTACTGCTGTACTAATACTTACATTACAAAACATTCACAAGAAATAGAAATTTTAAAAGGATGAGATAAAGATTAATATTTGAAAATACTTTATTAATGGCAAACCCCCTTTTTGTTCTTACGGAAAAAATTATTGGGTATTCTTATTAAAATCTTGGTTTAACACTTTGTGATACAGTGGTTTGAAGATACAGGTCTAAGTTCAGTTTATTTTGATACTTTTTTAATGGCTAGTATAGCTGAAAAAGACACACGGATCCAAATGGAAGAAATGCATCGTTAGCTGTGCTTACTAAATCATGATACTGGTTTTTTCAATCCCATCAACTAGTTATGCAAAGGTTTTTCTTAAAATTTGTCTAATAAATTTCCGTCTGGCCTAGTGTCAGTCAGTTCTTGCAAATTAATCGGAAGGATTTATGCAGTTTTATGTTTTTAACAAATGGGTTTGAAACTCACTGAAACTCTTTGGAACATTTTTAAACATCGTTTTTGGCAATAAAATCCCATCATCATGGAAGCCTTTCTCAACATGTGTTTTCAAAATGCTCTCGTCCATAGCATGAGTTTCTTTCTTTCAGAAAGAGCAGTTGCTTTCTTATTGTTAAAATGTCACCTTCACCTGGAAGGGGTACACTAAGTCTGTTTATTTTTTCAAAAATGTGCTAGGTAGCATACTACTGATGACCATTTGTTTTCACAGAAAAGGTCAGCAAACTTGGAACACTTGCCTCTTTTGTGTGGTGTGTGGTGTGTTTTTTTTTTTTTTTTTCCTCCAAAAAAACCCCCACAAACCAAACCCAGACCCCACCAAAAACTAATCTTCAAGGTCAACAATGGTTTTAAGCAGTGAACCTCCTTTGGTAAAAAAATTTTTGTAGTCACTTCCCATCTCATTACAAAGTATTGTAAAAAATTTACCATCTAACAATGTTCTTTTCATAAAATTAACCACATCAATGACACCTTTTCACACTTTTTACTCTTCTGGCTCCAGATTCTTTGCTGCAATAGCTTCCATATTCTCGATGCAGTGGATGAATTTCATGTGTGGTGCTGTCTCTACCACCGTTACTAGAACCTGGTTTTTATTCCAGTCAAAACAGCCATTCCACCTACTCCATCAATGGTTACACTTGCACAATTCTTTCATAAAACTTTTTTTTACATTAGGAAAAAAAAAAATGTTTACTGTTGAGAACGTATCTTTTCTGATACCTCTTTCCTTTAGCGGCTCACAAAAAAGTAGTTTTTTGTGCATTTCATCACTGAAACAGAATGTAGCAAGTAGCATAAGTTGGGATATGTTAGAAGCATCTGTACTTTCATCCAACCATAGAGCAAACCTCCTACAGCACATGATTTGTTCTAGTACTTGTTTCTTCAAATCTTCACCAGTGTTTTCTATGTGTCTTTCGACAGTGTTTGCTGACCAAGAAATGCACTTTAGTTTGCCACTATTGTTTTCCATGCACTGTTTTAGCCATTTTTACAGGAGCAAGAAGTAGATTCTCCAACAGTATGGGGCATTTTTGTCTCTCAGGTAAAAGAACCTCAAAAGAGGCTTCTAGACATTTATCAGTAAATATAGTGAAATTTTGTGAAGTGCAGGATTGAGTATCACATGACTTGAAACATCGCTGGGAGAAACAGAGGTTTGTCTTTGTGTTCTGGATGGTTTGTTTTCAAATGTTTTGCTGATTGTGATGGCTTCATACTATCATTACCTAGTGTCTCGATGCACAGTGTATGCTTAAGGCGAAGTTAATTGTTAACAATAGTGGATGGAAATAGCATATTTCATATAGTCTTGATAATCCAGGTATTTTTGGTCCAACTTCTTGTCAGATGTAATTAGATTGTAATTGTTTTTTGTCTTGCATGTGGATGATGAAGAGCTTGTCCAGGAGTAGAAGAGTCAGCTCTACCGTTTTTTTGGTGTTTGCTTGCAGTATTAGTGTTATCTTCAGTCCACCATTTCTTCACGGGAATCTTTTAAAAACACTTTACCATTTTGTGAGGGTTAGTTTGGTTAAAACTAGGTAATATAATCCATAAATCCACCTAACCAGGCAGAGGCAAACAGCAGTATGTCGCATTGCACAGAAAGGGAATGAAGGCCTGATGGTGCTGCTGTTGCCCCTCTGTGTTGTGGAGCGCAGTGTCCTCCAGGGTGCTTCACCTGCCACGTGTGACACAGGACCCTCAGACATACAGACTGAGTGAGATTACAAAAATTTAATACATGGATTGACACTGGCAAAGCTGAATTTGTGGTTTGATTTGTTTCTTTTTTTTTCCCTGGGTTGCTGGTTTTTTGGTTTTTTTTGGGTTTGATTGGTTTCTTGTGGGTTTTTTAGATTAAGAATAAATCTAAATAGAAGTTCCAGTATTTTCTTCAGATACCCCCATGGGTTGTCTTGTGCACCTCCTGGGTGTGTGCACCCATCTTTGGAGACCACTGCCTTCCTGTGCCAGTAGTTTGGTGAATGACAATGAAGTGTGTTGGGGCTGAGAGAGGGGGGAGCTGTTTCTTTCATGAACACCTTTGGGCTAATACTGCAGCTAAAAGATGGCTCCTTAGAGGATGGTAAAGCCTTTAGTTAAATTCTGGCATTCCTCACATCAGTTAGCAGAAGGATGGATAGTCTTTCTCAGCAGGGAGGCTAGCTTTTAGAGATATGTTTCTCAGTGAAGTCCTGAGGCAGGGTGACTCTGGGTCCTGCTCATGCGAAAATGAGAAGCAGTGACTCATTGTTAAATTTTATATTGATCAGCGCTACATGTAAAACACAAGAATAAAAAGCCAAGTACAGATAATGTCCCAGTGATTGTACATCTGCAGAGGCAAAGTGCTAGAAAAGGTTGGTCTCTGAATGCTGAACTGATATACCAGCAGTGTGCTGTATCATTCATGCTGAATAGAAGTTGAAATTAAAAACTACAGCTACAGTAGTTTTCCAGTAAGACTTCATTTTCAATATGTTGTTTTTTCATTATACTTAAGAAACATGGCTAGAAAATGCCACAGAAACGTTTTACTTTTCCATTTGTTATGAGAGGAAAGGCAGTTCTTTATTCTTCTCTTTACGTAACACTTCTTCCTTTGTCCCCAGTGAGTCTTTACATATTTTGGTGGCTTTCTTGATTTTTAGAAAAAGTTAGCTAAGTCTATGTTTTTACTGCTGCTGCTTTCTTACAAGTATTATTTAAAAAAACAAATAAGATGCTCCTTTATATCAGAAGTTGATGGGTAGTCTGACAAGTCGGTAGTTTGGTCTGATGCTGGTCTAAAACTGCTTCCCATGAGAGATAAATAAAACCAAGAAAAAACCCAGTTTTCTTTCTTTCTCTCTGTCTTGTAGGTACTTTAGAGATAATTAAGAAATAAGTCTTAAGCTGAAAATTTCCATTCAATTTCTGTTTGAATAGGTAGCTGGTCCTGATAGGCTGTAGAGAGGTTTTGTGGTGTTGATACAGAAAGGTTTTCTTTTAACTGCTGACGTTTCCAGATGGTGTGATTAGGGAATGAGTTTTCCAAGTTTATTTTTTTCCCCTAGTTTAAGAAAAAAATTCTGAGAGCAGAAGCACTGACTTGGTAGAGGGAATAGCTGAACTAAGTTCTCTGTTCTTCAGCCTTCTCATGATAACACCTGTGTTAGTGTAAAATCACTTGGAATTGAGTAGTAGTAAGGTTTTCTTTAAAAAAAAAAAAAAATCAGTGTCATAGTTTGAAATTATGATATATTATTTTGCACATTGTGAAAGAAGATTATCGTCAAAAGGGCTAAATCAAACTTCTTGGGTTTTTTTAGTATAGAAAAAGCAAGGACACAGTCTGCACCCAGAAGTGTGTGGTGTTTTAATATTGGCATAAACATGTTCTTGTTTGGATCTTTGACTGCAGTAACTGAAGTGATAGGGAGAAAATTGCTATTTTTCTTTTTAACATTGAAAATATTTTCTATGCTGAAAACTGAGCACTTAACCTGTAGCTCTTACTGTATGGTGTGTGTTTTGCCTCAGGTTTCCTGTCATTGTTACTGTTGATATAAAACTTTTAAATTTCTCAGAGGAAAGTCCTTTGTTGTGTGGACAGTTGAAGCTATTGGGGATTTATAGGTGTTACATGTCAAGCTGTGCTTCTCAGTACTGTCTCAACAATCTGCAATGTATCTTTACTGCATATGTTTATGCAGAACTTACTCATTTATTGCCCCATCTACTACCTCCTTTGCAAATAGCAGCTTCAGGTTTCTGGGCTTTAGTACTGTCTTAGTAGAGGTTGTGCCTCCAAGTCAACAGTCTGCTGAAGCTCAGATTGAAATCATATGAAAGGACATGATGAAATAACCATTCGTTGATAGTCCTCAGAGCCTATCAGTTACTTGTCCCATGGCCAGTGAACAGTAAAGTTCTTCACAATTCAGTAGAAATAAAGTCACACCTGTTAATCTTACCTGTTTTTTTGTATGTGCTGTAGTTGCATCAAGACCTGTGGGAGTATGTGGTGCACATAAGGAAGTGTACAGGCAGAAACTCTAGTGTAGTTTCACACTTCTGTATTAATTTGGATGATTAGACTTGAAGTAAGCTCTGCCAGCATAGGCTAGTCTTGCTTGAACTCCTATAGTGCTTTTTATGAGTTAATATCAAACTGTTTTTAAGCATGTATGAATACTGCCATACCATCTAAAGAGTTGATAAATGCTTCTCTAGTTTCAAAACTGCTTGCTGCTACTCAGTTTGTCTTTTCACATGTCCTTGTGCTGATTTAACACTCTGGGATAAGAAAGCTTAGTAAGACTTTATTGATGCTATGGCCTTTAGATTTTGTTTCTCTGTTTTCCTTTGTTCTATGTACCAATTAGCTGTTAGTCTACAGTGGTGATCCTGCATTGTCCTTCGTACATGGCAACCCGAAGTCAGTTGTGGTGAACATTATTTGTTCTTTCTTCTTGTGTCTTGTAAATCCCTTTCTTTCTCTCCTCATCCCTTGTACTTCTACCTGCAGGTTTGGTTTGTAGTCTTGCATTTATTAGTAAGGTGGTTGAGTATTGACTTAAAGATTTTCACTCTTGTCAGGTGTTACTGTTAGTTGATATGCATTTGGTTCTATTAGTCTGCTCTTGCCCTTATCAGGCCGATTCATTGTGAGAAGCAGGGTTTATGAAATAGCTCTTACTTTGCTCGTCCTGCTCATAAGCCTAGTGAGAATTTGTTCCCAGACTCCCAGCTTTGTTGAGATCTCATAGGCAAGGTAAGGAGTTACATGTTTTGTCTGAATAGTGAGTATTCTGTGATCCACATCTGTTGAGACGTTGTTAGTACTTAACAGAGGCCTTACATGATAAGCTAGCTGATCTTTTCATAAAGAAAAAGATTTTGAATTAGTTGGGTTTTTTGCATCCAGCTCCAGAACTATTAGCATTATCTATTAGACTTTTTTTTTTCCTCCTATCCCAGTCCCTTTGTTTTTGAACTTGCCACTTAATTTCTATGTTCAAGAACCACTTAATATTTCCCACCAACTATGAACCTAGCTGATTTGACTTTTGCTTACTTAACTAAGTAAAAAGTATTATTTTTTTTCCCTGTAATCTCTCCACCATTCTCTCCTGTTACTGGTTTACATGTTTTTAATGTTGGCAAGTTGTTTGACCAAGATGGCTTATTTCAGTGTCAGTTCGCCCATGTTACCTTAGAAAAAAGGTACTTTGTTTTGGTTGCCTCTGGCTGCATGTGCCATTGAACCTATGGTTAGCGCTCTATTGGTGTGTATGAAATGTTTTACTGCTGTATGGAAAGCTAACTTAATTATCATCCTTATGGCTTAGTGTTTTGCATCTTTTTTAGATTTGGTAATCCACATTATTACTGCTGCCTTTGAGCAAGCCTTGTCCTGCGTGGAAGTATTTGATTCCCTTCCCCCCTCCAAGGTTATGCTGGATTTACACATTTTTTGGTGGCTTTGTGGCAATGCGACTTGGCTGGCTGGTATTTACTTGTGTCTCAAGATTTCTCTATGCTGAGTTTTCTTTTATTGCTCTTCATTTATAGTTAGCGCTGACTTCCACAGCGCTTCCCGTGACATTTACTTACGGCACTTTGCTACGCTGAGAAATGCTGTTTTTTTATAGTGGTCTGATTTACCCAGCATTAAATGTAAGGTAATATTTATGTACAAGAACACTATCACAATTAAAATCGTCATGGAGTGCCGTTAATTTCTGGTAAATTGTTTAAACTTCAGTTCTATTCTGTAACGGGTGCCCAGCTTTATTTGGGGAGAGAGGGTAGTGTTGTAGCACCATACCTGAAGTAAACCTTTGATGACAGAAATAGGAAGTTTGGGAGCAGACTTGTTGCTTCCCAGTTTTCCTCTCCGCAGGTGCGAGGAGACCCAGCAGCAGTCTCCACATCTCCCCCTTCAAAACAAGGAAGCTTCACCATGGTCGGGTTGTTTCTCTTTCTCTCAAAGTTGACAGTTGCAGATGGCTGACTGAGGTACATTCTACAGGGCTCTGTTTAGGAATAGCTTCATTTCTTCTTTACTGGTAGAGTTTTGTTGGCGTTAGCAAAAGCAGAAACAGGACTGATTTTTTGGTTTGTTTTGTGGTTTTAGAAAGGTGCCAATTAAGTATGTTCTAGGGCAGAGGATTAGCAATCTGCCCTTTCCCCCCCACAGCTGACGTGTCAGCCAGATGAGTTGTGCTAGCAAAGATCGTCTAAGTTTTGATACCAGGTTTTGGTTCTATAATTTTCCATTCTGGCCTCATGCTTACTCTTTTTTTTAAGTGTTTGCAGCCCATGTGTACATAATTTGAAATTATTTTGCTCTATGGTGGTATGAATCTGGTGGGTTTTTTTAATAATATCTTTGAAATATGGTAGTATTAACCTAATGAGGAGTCTTATTAAAGTTTTAACTCAGCTACTTTGTGAAGTTGTTGTAGAAAACTAAATTTTTCTAAGTTTTTGAATTGTCATAAAATAAGTATTTATCTTTAATTATTGTGCTTTCTAAGTATGTTAAATCTGTTGCAAAATTAATATACAGGTGGATAATGTGGCAGCTCAAGTGTATGCCAAGGAAAACGCCACAGCCGGTGACACATTCAGAGTTGTCTGCATGGGGAATTTTGCTGATGTTACTGTAGCAATAAACACGATCTGCACAGCTTTTTTTTTTTTTAAGTGAGAGATACTTCTAAATTTTTTTTTTTTTTTAAGGAGTACTGCTGATCTATAAATATTGAAAACAATCTTTTACATTTTAGTAGGACAGGTCTTTGTGGAGTAGACTTAACTGTTAAGAGGTGTGTATGTATCTATGGGGTTTGATGGAGCTAAACAAGGATTTTGGAGCGTGTGGGGGTGGAAGGTTTGCGTCGGTAAGAAACATTTCTGCTGCTTTTTTTCCCTTACTTTACTTCTCGATACTAATTTGAATGTTCTTGATTTCTTTTAGGCTTCACAAAGAGTATGTGATTATACTCTGAATTCTCATTTCTTGTTCATTTTTAACTTTATTCGTCTCAACTTATTTAATAGACTGCATCCATTTGTGTGCTACTCATTTATCTGGTCTAACTTAATTGATTTATAGGTGAAGCTAAGGCATTTTTTTTTTCTTTTAACCCTGTTACCTTGGCAATTGTGTAATAGCGTACTAACTTCTCATTGCAGCCAGTCAGACGATGATTCCGGGTCAGCATCAGGTTCTGGATCTGGTTCAAGCTCTGGAAGCAGTAGTGATGGAAGCAGCAGCCAGTCAGGCAGCAGTGACTCTGACTCTGGTTCAGAGTCAGGCACTCAGTCAGAGTCAGAGTCTGACACGTCTAGAGAGAAGAAACATATTCAAGCGAAACCACCAAAAGTTGATGGATCTGAGGTAAACAAAATATAAATGAACCTGTTGTAAGGGAAAAAATATTTTAAAAATCTTTCTGTGTGGCTAGTCTCAAGAGCAGTTTTCATTTTAAAAAAATAAAAAGAAATGATGAAGTGTTTTTAATTAGGTTTTAACTTGGTTGGCTTAGTAAATGAGTGTGTTTATCTGTCTTAAAAAATGGGCTAAGTTTCTCAAGGATAAGTACTTGAATTGATGCTTTTAAAATTCTCAAGTTTGAGTTAAGTGCTTACCTAAATTTCATCATACAGAAGCATGCACTAATTTGCTGGAACTTAAGGAAGACAAAGGCACACATAATGTTGTTATTTCTGAAATCCTATTTTTACATTATTTCTCTAATCCCTAGTTCCCTTGTATCAGTAAATGATTGTGTAAAAATTTCAAGCTTACATACAGTTGGCTTTCTTTATCAGTAAGTTAGCTAAATTCAGGAAAAAGTGGTGTTCAGAAACCTCTTAAATCCTATGGGCGAAAATTACCTGCACTCTCCTGTGTTATATGAACCTAATTGGGGTGGTAGACCATATTTATGCAAGGTAGTCATATATTAGTTACTACCAGAATTGAAGATTGTTAAGGAGTCTCTATTATATTTTTGTTCATGTACTTCATTATTACAGTATAAAAAAAAAACAACACATCATCATCTAAGTGGTCTGAAAGGATTTATCTGAATCAGTTTAAAAATTTACTTTATAAATGTTTTACCTTAAAATACGTAATTTATAGATAATAATTTATAGACTTTATAAATGTTTTACCTTAAACCTACACAACTATTGTGCTGTAGAAATTGTCCTGGCAATTACTATATAACATTCTGTTCTGTGGAAATGTTACTACTTTAAAATGCTATCTATTATTACTAGTGCATGCAGTATTCTGTAGTGAATTTTTTTAATTGATAAAATTAAGATCAGTCTTAATAGCTGTGCTATTTAGAAGAAGTAAATATGTGGTAAACTGGAGATTTTCAGTATGTTTAACTGACTCTTGCATCTCTATTCCTGTTCAGTTTTGGAAGTCTAGTCCAAGCATACTTGCTGTGCAAAGATCAGCAGTGCTCAAGAAGCAACAGCAACAACAAAAGGCAGCCTCCTCAGACAGTGGTTCAGAAGAGGTGAATAATGTAATTTAGATTTTTAAAATGTAAACATGCCTGTCTCATTATCTCATATGTTAGAATAAAATTGCAGAGAGCCAAGTTATATTCTCTAAGTGTGCTTAGAAATCTGGTTTTAGCCTACAAAAGTAACATTCAAATAACTGACATTTTTATAAAGAAAAGTAAAAATACCTCTAGTTACTCATTTTCAAGTGAGTTGTGCCAAAAATATAGCAGCCTCTATTATGTGGTATTTTTAGGTAGATATTCTGTGATGTATGGGCAAAATTTTCAAGCCACACAGTACTGACTTGCATTGTATTTTTGGCTTCTTGAGTTTTGTAAAGACAGTTAAAAATGCTGAAAGATTTTTTTCAGCTTGTTTCTGTATAAAGGTAGCTGCTATAATTTTCAAAAATTCTGTATGGAGTAGAAAACTCCTTTTTTTGCAATTTTTTAAACTTTTACTATAAAAGAATTCTTGTACTTTTAGAACAGCACCTGTATTCTAGATATTTTAAAACCTAAATCATATGCTAAAGAGATGTTGACTTTGTGCAGAGTAACATCTTCAGGACAGTAGTAGCTATGAAATGGAATTTATTTTTAAAGCAGCCTTTTTCTCCTTCACTATGAAAACTGCAGTCTAGTCACACTCATTTGGTTGGATTTCTGATTTTGTCTGGTTTAGCAGCTCATCATTAAGACTTAAACATAGAACTTAATCACGTATCATTAAAAGGTTAATTTACAGCTGTTTTTAAGTACTCTCTTTCAGAAGGATGTTTTTCAGGATAAATCTTAATCTGAATTTAAACTTAATCCTGATATTGGTTTTAGGAAAATCTAATTTTAAGAGGGTTTTTGTTTTTCCTTTGAGCATAGAGAAAGAAGAAACATGCTATCTTCAAAATCTTCCTAAACAGGTGTTTAAATATGAAAGAATGTTGAAGGTCAGAAAGTTCCTGAGGGTAGGAGATTTTATTAGGATTGTGATAGAACCATCATCTTAGAATTTAGGGCAGCTTAAACCATCACTGTTTTTACATGGGCACGATGTTTACTTTTTAAGATGGGGTTTTTTTGTGATGTTCGTTAGAGCTATGCTGACACAAGGTATGGATGGATAAATACAAGAACAGTAGTGGTCTTTATCTCATTTTGCATTAACAGCTACACTGGGGGCGATGAAGAGGGTAAAACATGAATAATATGCCTCCAGTTTGAAAGTGGGAGCTGATTTATCTGTTTGATGTTAGAAGTACTTCATTCTTTTTGAGGTAATGATGTGGTGGTTTTTTTTCTTCACTTGCAGGACTCATCAAGTAGTGAAGATTCTGCAGATGACTCATCCAGTGAAACCAAGAAGAAAAAACATAAAGAGTAAGATATTTTTATAAGTAATAACACGTAATTTTTTTGTCATAGTGACATATGCTTATAATTCATGCTTCATTTCTCCACACTTGAAATGCTTAAGTTCCCTTTTTAATTCATCTTGATTTTGCATTTCCAATTTTTGATAAACATTTTGGAATATTTAAAATAAACTCTGAAAGGAACATCTACATTGTATTAATTTCTCAGCAAACGACTCTGCAATATTGTTCAAAAACATTCATCAGTGCTTTTATTTTCAAAATACTTTGTTGCAGTTTATTTTTGAGCTGAAGGCTGTCCTTAAAAATTCTTGTGGAAATGAGAAACTGCTTAAGCAGATTGTCTCACAACAAACTTAAGTTAGAATCCCATAGTTAATGCCAAATTCTTTTGGTGTCCCCCTACTTACCTTCCCCCGGACGTGCCTAAAAGTTGCTATAGTTCTGACTATAATTAACTTTACTGGCTTGCAAAGAATTTTGACTGCAAATAAGCTCCTTCTAAATGATAGATCAAAAAGTTGTGAAAAGGATTATACATTGTTATTGTGGCAGTGAGATGCCAATTCATAAATCACTTCAGTGTTCGAGATTGCCAGTATAATATCTTAAAGAAATGGTAGTTGGGGGGTGGGGGGAAAGAAAGGGGGAGGGGCACAAAAAAATCCTGTACTAACTATGCAAAATGGTACTTCCCTAGCCATGAGCTGTCATTCACAGTCTTCTGTTAGTTAAGAGTTTGATTGCATCTGATAGCATACTCTGTTAAAGGAAGGATATTAAAGTTTAGAAACCCATAAGCAAATCATTTTGTATATCTAATGCTTGAGTTTTTGTCCTATGGCTCTACTGAACAGTCTGCAGTTGTTATCTGACATGCAAACTGGACATTTCTCAATATTTAACTTAGTACATGATCTAACCATAAAGGATGGTGCTTTATATCTGTTTTTTTAAATTTCCAAATAAATGCAGGTCATGGATTTGTGTTAGTGTTATTTTAACTTACTGTTTGCAGAAAAAGTATTCTAATAAGACATTCTGTACCGTTGGCCATGTGCCGTCTGCACAATAGACATATATATGTGTTTGTCTTGAATGAGTGGAACAATGGTAATGTGATTTCTGCCAGGACTCAATGTCCTGGAAGACAGGAAAGAGAGAAGAAGAGAGGGATCAAAGGAGTGATTCATAGGCTTCCTGATTGGAAATCTAAGGAAGAGATTTTTTTAGTAATATTCCAGCTTTGAATATTATTACTGCTGTAGCACTCTGGTCAAGTAGACCTAAAACTGATGCTAGTATAATGATCTTGCAACTGGTTGTGAAGCACTGATTGGGGAACTCATTGGGAGCTTTTGGGCACTAGTACCACTCAACAGGTTGCTGCAATTCAAATTTTTCTGGGTGTTTCTCAAATCTGCTTCTATTATTTTTTGATTCTTGTGCAAAAGTTGCTGATTCTTTACGTGGGCCACAGGGACCATAGGCATTAGACAATATGGAACTCCAGAATAAAACATGACAGTCCTTTATGATCTGAGCATATGTAAGTTCTGATAAATATGTATCTTTCCAGTTAGACTTGTTAAGTGCTTTGTTTTCTTAATGTCATGTTAACTCATTTCTTCATGGTAAAATTTATATAGAAATCCAGATTTTTGTTTTGTTTGGACTTTACATCTACTTCTTGATAACAGAAAACTTAGTCCATTGAAGCTACTAGGCATTTTTACTTACCTGTTATTCGTTGGTGACAATTTTCTGTCTCATCAGCTGAAGTAACTGTTAAAAGATTTTTATATCTGTAAAGAGTTTGTTGAAATTACAGCAGATAACCCTGTGGATGAATACATGATTTAAAATAAAATTAATTTAAAAAATTAAAAAAAACCAATGTAAGTTACTCTTTTGTCTTCCAATATGTACAGTGAAGACTGGCAAATGTCGGGATCAGGGTCAGTATCAGGAACTGGTTCCGAGTCTGAATCGGAGGAAGATGGGGAGAAAAGCAGTTGTGAAGAGAGCGAATCTGACTATGAGCCAAAAAACAAGGTTAAAAGCCGTAAGCCTCCAACCAGGTAAGAAGTTATGCATTTGGATACTGTGGTACTATTTCTAATAAGTGAGTATTTACTACCAGTATACTTGCAAATGAAAACATTAATGCTTATTAAAAAAAAAAAGAGTTTTTTTTTAAAGCTATATAAGGTGTTGATATACTAATGCTTTCTAGTGAATACCTCTTCCTGTCTGCTGCAACTGAAATTGGAGTAGCGGAGCATTCATGAAATACATGTGTTCAGAGAGCAATAGAAGATTTATAGATGTTCCTGTTTAAACATCTTTATTGTGTATACCTTATTGTCTTCAAGAATTAAGCCAAAAAGTGGGAAAAAAAGTGCAGTACTGAAAAAGAGGCAACTTGATTCGTCGGAGGATGAGGAAGAGGAGGAGGAGGAGGATGATGATGATGATTATGATAAGAGAGGATCTCGCCGCCAGGCAACAGTTAACATTAGTTACAAAGAAGCTGAAGAAACCAAGACAGATTCTGATGATTTGCTGGAAGTTTGTGGAGAAGATGTCCCACAAACTGAAGAAGATGAATTTGAAACTATAGAGAAGTTCATGGATAGTCGAGTTGGCCGAAAAGGAGGTATTTTTATTTTTTTTGTGGGTATTCTTAAGATTCTAGAGTGCATTGTGGTGCAACTTCAGCAAATGTTCTCAGTTGTAGATCACCTCTGGGGTATATAAACATCAATAAAATGTCACCTTGTTTTGTCTTTTGTATTTGTAACCATGTTCCTTTTTAAAGTCCAAGCGTTGCAAAGTAAGATGTAGAAGAATTGCACATCTAAGTAGAAAATAAAGTGGAAAATAGCTCTGTATTGCATAAGTGCATACCATATTGTTACACCAATGTTTGTACCATTTAGTGATACTTGCTCAGTATATATCATATACAGTGGAGTGGAGAAAGTGGACTAGATAGGAGAGCTGACTGTTAACCTGAACCCTGAAAGGGTTACTCTTAAAAGTATTTTGTGAATAGTGGTAGGCAGGTCGTATTTCTAGTGGTAATGGGATGCAGTGTCTAGCAGTTCTGCTTTTGTGTTTGAGTCTGAAAATTAGGATTCTAATTATAAAAACAAACACACAAAAAATCCCCACAACCTTAGGCCCCTTGCACTTCAGAGCTACTTTTCTCCATTAGTTATATCCAATCTTTAAAGTTTGTGACACATCTCAGAACTTGCACTCTTCTTCCTTTCAAATTTCTTGTCCCAAATGCTAGCATATCCTGTTCCAATGCATAGAGTAACTGCTGTAGTCAAAGCCTTTGGAACTAGCCTTCTTATATTCTTCCTGCCTGGGTGATGTTGCTGTTTGCGTTGCGTTGCTGTTGCCACACTCTGTGGCTTTATCTGGCCCCTGCAGCTTGCTGGGCTCATTTCCTTACCTGGTTGTCCTCACAAATGAGCTTGTTTCCTGCTGCTAGTATACTTCAGCTGTGATACAGACTGTACTTAATTAAAAATTTTCCCAGGTAAGATAAAAAAGGCAGAACAAATAGCAAAACATGTTTAGGAAGAAATAGATTTATAGTATCCCTTAGTAGTAGGTTATTGATGTCTCAAGGCTGATCAGGCATAATGTCAGATGTCTTTTGTATGCTAGGAGATGAGAGTAATGTAATAGAAAAGATGTCAGGCAGCGTTAGTAGAGTGTTCACTGGTGATCACTTTAAAAACTAGGAATACAAAGAAAATTCTCATGAGGAAAGATATTGTAAGTCAAGTGCAGAAGTTAGAGTTGCTTTTTTGATTCTCTTTTTACTACTTGAGCATGTGTTAACATATCTACGTCATAATAATCCAAATAAGATTAATGACATGAGAGCTATAGATAGTAGTCAAGTATAAGCTCATCTAAAAGTATCACTAATTACGTTCTGCACTACATTTCTTACTGGTTAACTTATGACAATGCACACTTAATTAGCGCTTATGATGTGGTTTCTTCCTCAGCCACAGGTGCTGCAACCACCATCTATGCAGTTGAGGCAGATGGTGACCCAAATGCTGGGTTTGAAAAGTCAAAGGAGCCAGGAGAAATACAGTATCTTATTAAATGGAAAGGTTGGTCACACATCCATAACACTTGGGAAACTGAGGAAACACTGAAGCAACAAAATGTTAAAGGAATGAAGAAACTGGACAACTATAAGAAAAAGGATCAGGAAACAAAACGATGGTGAATATTTTCATGTAGACTTCCATAATATTTGTTTTGTAACAATGTACATGTTCTGTTGTGTTTCTGAGCCTTATTATATCCAGGGCATCCTGTCTATGCAACACGAAGACAGACTTTAATAGTTGAAGCCTCCTTAACATGTTCCTTTAACATAACCTGAATCTGGTTTTAGTGTGTGTGTGTGTTGTAAATGGAGTTTTAACAACATGGGTAATGTTTAAAAGTAAATAATAAATTGTGCTTTTTACTGATTTTCTTGTTATACTTTGGTCATAGTTCTTCAGGAGTCACTGCAGAAATGGCTAATGGTCCAAGAAAATATTACTTTAAAGAATTCAGTTTTCTTGGCTCAAAACAGAGGTTCAAGCCTGAGAACAAAAACCTGAAGAAATCCATACATTCTAAAGTAACTTTTTTGGTTTCAGTTTTATTAGTCTGTTTAATATACTCAATGAATACTGGTGGGATTTTTAGTAACTTAATCACAAGATGAATTTGTATAGAGTGAGCCACTGAATACTGTTCCAGTAAAGTACACTACTTACTGTTGAGAATAGGTACTCTGAATTAGCTGCATGACTAATACCACCAGTACTGTGTCTCTTGATAAGCATTCTCAGTCATTAATAATGAGGCACCAAGGCCAGATTCAACAGTTCTGTAGTAGGAATTTTTAAGTTGTCCCTTCAAAGAAGTTCTCTAAGCAACATTCCTGTCATGCTTACATTCATAGCTTTAGAGTTGCCAAATTTTCTTAGTTTTAGAACTATACAGTGTAATAAGTGTTGTAAATTAATTCCCATTACAGGCTGAAAAATGCTTCTCCAGAAGATGTGGAATATTACAACTGCCAGCAGGAGCTTACAGATGATCTGCATAAGCAATATCAGATAGTGGAAAGAATAATTGGTATGTTGCAAGCTTGCAGACAGAAAGCAGTGTTGAGAATAATCTATGTTCACTGTTTATATGTTGCTTTTGTAGTTAAGAAATTTAGAATATGAATATCACTAACTTTTTAATTGAAAACTAAACTTTGAGTGAAAAGTTGTCATGGTGTCTGTGTCATGAAGCTAGCTTGTTTTGTCTTATTACCTAAAATGAGTATTTTCATTAGATACAGAAATAAAATGCTGATCGGATATCTGTGGTGCATTTCTGCAGCTCACTCAAATCAGAAATCAGCGGCTGGTTATCCAGACTACTATTGTAAATGGCAGGGTCTGCCTTATTCAGAATGTAGCTGGGAAGATGGTGCGCTCATTGCCAAGAAATTTCAGGCACGCATTGATGAGTACTTTAGTAGAAATCAGTCCAAGACCACTCCCTTTAAGGACTGCAAGGTGAGTACGTAATTTGCAATGGATAAGTTGTACTGGGTCTGGCTGGGATGGAGTTAATTTTCTTTGTAGCAGTCTGTATGCCCCATGTTTTAAATTTGTTACCTAAACGGTGTTGTTAAATATTACTGTTTTGGTGGTTGCTGAAAAGCGTTTGCACAGCATCAAGGCCTTCTCTGTTTCTTGCTGTGCCCTCCCCACCATGAGTGGGCTGGGAGAGAACACAGTCATTGCAGCTGACCCTAACCAACCAAAGAGATACTCCATGCCGTTTAATGGCATGCTTAACTGTAAAACTGGGTGGGTTATGAAGGGGGTTCGAAAGTGGCTGTTGCTTGGAGATTGCTGGTCATCAGTCTCCTGGTGAGTTAATGTGTGACTCCCTTTCTGTCTTTCTGTCACTTGCGGGTTGTTTTGGTGTTGGTTTTTTTTTTTTTCGTTGTGTATTTTTCTTTTTGGGTGTTTTTCCTTCACCCAGTAAACTCTTTAGGTTGACCTGCAAGTTTTTCTCACTTCCGCCCTTTCAATTCTCTCCCTTGTTCCACTGGGGTGGGAGTGAGCAAGCAACTGGGTGGTGGCTTAGCTGCTGGCTAGGTTCAAGCCACCGCATCAGCTGTGATAAAAAAAAATGTGAAAATGTTCTAAGAATCCGGAGATAAGATACATATTTGAAATATTGTTTGAAGGTTGCTCAGAATAGTAATAATGATATGTATATAGTCATATATATGGAAAATATCACTACTAAGAGCAGCTTTTTGTAGATAAAAAGTGTTTTTACTGACATTCAAAGATGGGCTTGTTTAGTATTGTAGTTCATTTTAAAAATAAACTTTGAGTTGATGTGACTCCCATTGTGAAATTTAGATTAGCAATCAAAGTAATTTCAGCTTGCAAATTGCTTGGTATTTTTATATGGCCTAGTTTTCATCAATGGATAAAGACTAGACTTGGTGACCCAGTAGATCCCTATTGCTATTTTCCTATGGGAAGATATTTTGGTAACTTCAGTCAGTAGTGATGACTGATGATCAATTTGCTTTTGATAGGTTCTAAAGCAGAGGCCAAGGTTTGTTGCACTAAAGAAACAACCATCATACATTGGAGGACACGAAAGTTTAGAGTTAAGAGATTATCAGCTAAATGGATTGAATTGGCTTGCTCACTCCTGGTGCAAGTAAGTGTAGTCTGAAATCAGTTTTCTGTTTGTAAATAGTAAGCATTTATAAAACTTTGATTTTTCTGTATTTTTTTTTTGAAGTTGGAGGGTTTCGTACAGTAACCTCAAATTAGAGGTCTGAGGGGAGTGGTTTTGCTCTTAAGTAGTACCAAAGCTTATCATTCCATGGCTGTTCTCAAAAAAACAGCTAAGCTGTGTTGTTGCTTTTCTTTTAATTTCATATGGGGGTAAGTCGTATTTTTAAAAAACAAACGAGCTACAACAGTAAAACCAGAAAACCAAGAGCAAACACTTCTGAAATGTCAACATTAGTGTTATACTTTTAAATCAGACTGATGAGGAATACTTGTAACGTTTTTGTTAATGAAATTCAAGTATTAAGAGGGGTGTGTGGAAATTGTTTTTATGGAAAAACCATGGAAATAAACTTCTTCAAGATGTATAGTTGCAAAATCTTGAAAAATTGTATGGGTGGGTTTTATGCTCAAAAGACAATTTATTCTTGCCCAAATCCTGCCCATCTCTAAATTCTTCCTTTTTTTTTTTTTTTTTTTAGAGGGAATAGCTGTATTCTTGCAGATGAAATGGGTCTGGGTAAAACAATACAAACAATTTCTTTTTTGAACTACCTGTTTCATGAACATCAATTGTATGGGCCTTTCTTGCTGGTCGTGCCACTTTCTACCTTGACATCTTGGCAAAGAGAGATTCAAACTTGGGCTCCTCAGATGAATGCTGTAGTTTACTTAGGAGATATAACTAGCAGAAATATGGTGAGTATTTATCATTGGTAAGGGTTGTAGATAAGTCTCACTTCATGTTTCTGTCCTCTGCTAATCTCCAATATTTTGGTTAGGACTGAGCAAATACTGAAAAACTATGTGTTTTAAGGTGGTAATTGAAAGTTTGCTTTTAATCTGATACAAATGTGTGTGAAAGATTTCCTTCCTGCGTAATAGTGAACTGCATTAAAAATCTAGTCTTGCATTTGAAAACATAATTCTTCTGCCATTTGATTATTTAGGTAAAAATAAATATATAAGAAAGCCAGTCATTTTCTTAATTTATTTCCTTAAAGGTTGTTGGTTTGTTTACTTAATGTGTTTTCTAAATGTCTTACCCATTAAAGTGAAACTTGTTTTGTAGAAATTCTTTGCTATTTCTTCAGAAGTTTAAACAAAATATTTTTGGAGTCCGTAGGCAGATTGGAAGTTCAGTCTTGTGTGTATTAATATGTTTTGCTTCTGTTTTGGGATCATATTACTATATGTCATTAAACATTTACATTACTGCAGTACTTAAATTCATCCCAGTAAGCAAGACCTTTTTTCTTTAGCTTATAGTTCACTTGATTCTTTTTCTAGATAAGAACTCATGAATGGATGCATCCACAGACCAAACGATTAAAGTTTAACATACTTCTAACAACATATGAAATTTTGCTGAAGGATAAGGTAATCACACTTCAGGGAGATAAAACTAGAACTCTATTTCCACTTGCATGTATTTGGTTTGTGGGCCATTAAATTTATGGAGAGTGTCATAGCTTTTGCTTTTGGAAGTATGACAGTGCGTGCTTTGGGTTTCTGCTTTTTTTTTTTGTGGGTTTTTGTTTTTTTAAGGACGTCTAGGTTTCCTGTATGTGTGGTGAGGCTTTCAGCCTTTTTCCATTTCATTAAGTGGATGGCACTTCTTTTTCTCCAGTTTGATTGGGATTCTCATTGCTGTGATAATCTGCTCCCATCTTCAGTAGCTCTATGTCTTTGCAGACCATCATCGAGGAACTGAAAAAGAACCTATCCTTTAGCCTAAAACGTGATACAGAACTCTGAAATCCCATATAGTTTTTCTTTGTTGTTGAGCATACAGTAATATGTGTACATGTATTAATACTGTCTCCATAATTGTTGCTTACAGAGTTATTGTTAATCCTTCTAACAGTATATGGAAATTTTTATAGCTAGTCAAGAAACTGAACATTTTTACTTCACTTACTTGTACATGCTGGGAAGAAGAGGTCAATAGTGATTTTTTTTTTTTTTTTTTTCTGTCGTAAAAATTAATGTGACTCAGACTTCCGGCCGTTTTTTTCCATTTGAAATTAATTTATACTTTTTGTGGAATGCTTGCACAGCCTTTCATTGAATCTGGCAAACATAAAAGCTATAATTAGTACTAAAAACATAGCTGTCCATATTTTATTAAAAATAAACCAAAAAGTGATTGTGTTTATAGCTTGATTATAAAATGTGGGAAATCACATACGTTTATTTGTGTAATGTTCTCCCTCTCATCCATTTCTTTAAGTCATTCCTTGGTGGTCTGAATTGGGCGTTCATAGGAGTTGATGAAGCTCATCGTTTAAAAAATGATGACTCTCTTCTGTACAAGACTTTAATTGACTTTAAGTCTAACCATCGTCTTCTTATTACTGGAACGCCTCTGCAAAACTCCCTCAAAGAGCTTTGGTCTTTGTTGCACTTCATCATGCCAGAAAAGTAAGGAAGAGTTTTACATGTTTCTTTCTAACATTTTTTTTGTCAAGTTTGTTATTGTGAAGTAGTAAAGTGATTTGAGAATCACTAGAGGTAGAGAATCATACTGAAAGATTATTTAAATATTCTATGCATGTATTCTTTTCATGCTGCTCCTGGTAGGTAGCACTGGTAGCAGTTGTCACCTTTTTCCATTTTAGCAGTCCAAAAAGATGATGGATTGATGGATAGGTCAGAACCTGGAAAAAAGCCTGCATCTTAGCGTAGGAGGAAAACCATATGGATTTGCTCTGGAGAAATAGAATGGAATCTTTTCTGTGTTAGTACTACTAATGAAAACTAACTTGTACCAAGATGCCCAATATCCTGTAGTTCAGTCAGATGGCTGGTTTTCCCTTACAGTTCGCATCCAGTAAGCTTACTGTATTGACCTTATTTTGTACTGACCTCTGTTTATACCTAAGATAAATGAGAGCTCATGTGTGAGAGCACGTGTTCCTGTCAGACACCTTGTAAATGCCAAGCACCATAGCTCCATTTAATTTGAGCTATGGATTGTACTGACTTCCTCAGAACCTTACAAGCATAGTCGCTATGGTCTAGTACCCATTCTTCATTTGATCATCACGTCTATTCTCGTAGACTGTTTGCAGAGGACACTTAGGCTTCAGCTAGACCACACAAGCTGCAAAGCATACATTAAGCATGGCTTTTCATGCTGTTCTTGATAAATGTAATAATGGAATTTCTGCAACCATCTAGGTGAGTATCCTTGCAGAAAAAGAAAAATGTTGAATTTCCACCAGGGAAGTTAAAATTCAGTAGTTTTCATTCTGTTAAGTGTTTTTGGAAAATTCCATTCTTCTATTTACAGGCAAAGTATTTGGAATTTCTTGTGAGATGAAAATTCAGAAGTTGTATAAATTAAACAGAAGGGAATGGGGAAGAAATCCAAATGTGTGTGTGCACCCTTGTGGTATATATGACAGGACAGAGGGATGTATATATGGACAGGACCAAGGGGTAACGGTTTTAAATTGGAAGAGGGGAGATTTAGCTTAGATACCAGAAAGAAATTCTTTACTGTGAGGGTGGTGAGGCACTGGAACAGGTTGCCCAGATCAGTCATGGATGCCCCATCCCTGGAAGTGTTCAAGGCCAGGCTGGATGGGGCTTTGAGCAACCTGCTCTAGTGGGAGGTGTCCCTGTCTATGGCCGGGGGGTTGGAACTTGATGATCTTTAAGGTCCTTTAGAACCTAAACCATTCTACAATTCATACATTTTCTGTGTTTGTGTTATCTTTCTTCTTGAATTTTGCTTCTTCAGGTCATTCACACTATGTCACTATTTTGCACTCATTCTTTATTATGTTGAAGGTTTTCCTCCTGGGAAGATTTTGAAGAGGAGCATGGCAAAGGGAGAGAGTATGGTTATGCAAGTCTTCACAAAGAACTTGAACCATTTCTGTTGAGAAGAGTTAAAAAAGATGTAGAAAAGTCTTTACCTGCTAAAGTTGAGCAAATTCTGAGGATGGAAATGAGTGCGTTGCAAAAGCAATATTATAAGTAAGTAACAACTCTTTGTAAATTGTGCTGGTTTAGTGATATGTCTATATGCAATTTACTGGAGTATGATAGTTTTTATAATGCAATTTGAACTTGAGGCTTCTAGGGCTTCACAACACTACAGTTCTGTGAAGCAAGGGATCAAGAACTACACTGATCTTGTCTATTCATGTAATTTCTTTTGTTAGGCATGCTTGTACATTCTTTTGGGAGGTGCTTTGTTTCTTCAGCTTGTTTATATTTTGAGAGCTTACATCTATCTTGCTTCCACATATGGTTAGAAATTACTTATATTGTACATCTTATATCATAGGTGGATTTTAACCAGGAATTACAAAGCCCTCAGTAAAGGTTCAAAAGGCAGTACCTCAGGCTTTTTGAACATCATGATGGAACTCAAGAAGTGTTGTAACCATTGCTACCTCATTAAACCACCAGATGATAATGAATTCTATAATAAACAGGAGGCCTTACAGGTAATGTCACTTTTTAATAAAAAAAAAAAAAGAGTTCTGTTTTACATCTGTGATATTCACACAATTTTATAGTGCTCTGGCAGTTTATTAATTCTTATTGAAGTACATTAAGAAAAAACAGGTTCTCTGGAAAATGGGCATCCTGGGTTTTACAGGTAAGTGAATTGATTTTTGTTTCTAAATTGGAACTGAATAATGGAGCTTTGAGAGACCTGAGCTAGTGAGAGGTGTTCCTGCCCATGGCAAGGGGTTGGAACTAGATGATCTTTATGGCCCCTTCCACCCCAAACCATTCTATGATTCTGTGATTCTCTGACTGATTAAATAAAATATCCTTGATTTTACTTACAATCAAAGTAAAAAAAAATAAATAGTTTGAAACAGGCTGTGTATTTTCATGCACAATAAACTTGAGACCTATTTTAAACCTAAGTAAAATAAAGCAGCTAGGCAGGCTAAATGTAATGTGAGTGGAAATGCATGTGACTGGCAGTGATAAGAGCAATCTATGTGATAGCAGAAAGTGATGTGCAGAATCCTTTTAAGCTTTTTTTTTTCCTATAATCAAATACTGTTCTTTGTGGGCCTGCACACAACCAAAGTGAAAGAAAGTGAAAGTAACAAGCATCCAAAGCTCAATCTGATTTTGCTATCATTATTGTAACAGATGAAAACAATTATCACCACTACCAAAGATGGTGTGGTGTTCCTTTATTTTTTATTAAGTTTAACAAATATTTCTACCAAAACTGTTGAGAAGCCCAGCAACAGATAAGAACACTGGTTTTGTTGATGCAGTTTATACCGAAATAAATGTTTCAAAAGTTGATTTTTCTTTTCTGTAAGCTTTCAAGTAGATGATTTAAATACCTTCCCAAAGCTACTAGTTTGTACTGTGACAAGTATCTTCCTCCTTTCTGGCATAAAGAATAAAAGCACCTAGCTCAAAAATTAGCATTCCCCAAATTCTGTCCCAAGCCTCTTCACCTAAAGAGGCCTAATGTTTTCAACATTAGATTTCACATTCGCTCAAGTTTCTCTTCTAGTTATTCCCAATGGAGCTGAGAAAGATTAACAGGCTTTTACAGAATCACAGAATAACAGAATCTTCTTGGTTGGAAGGGACCTTTGAGATCATCAAGTCCAACCACAAAAAAAACCCAAAAACCAATAACAACAACCAAAAAAAAAAAACCCAAACGAAAACAAAACCAAACACCAAAAACAAAACAAAAAACAAAACCACACAAAAAAACCACCCACAACCACATACCACACCTACCCACAAACAGACACAAACCAACAATCTCAGGCACTAGGGCATGCCCTGAAGTGCCATGTCTACACGTTTCTTAAATACCTCCAGGGATGGCGACTCCACCGCCTCCCTGGGCAGGCTGTTCCAGTGCCTGACCACTCTCTCAGTAAAGTAATTCTTCCTAATATCTAATCTAAACCTCCCCTGCCGCAACTTTACACCATTTCCTCTGGGCCTGTCATTATTCACTTGGGAGAAGAGGCCAACACCCACCTCTCTACACCCTCCTTTCAGATAGTTATAGAGGGCAATGAGGTCCCCTCTCAGTCTCCTCTTCTCCAAATGAGAGTGGGTTACAGTGTTAAGCACCACAAACAGTATTCCTCTCACTTTATCTTTCCTGAGAAACTTGATTGATAGGCTTTGTTTAAAAATACTTAAGAGGGTGAAGCAGCAATACCTGTTCCTTTTTAAAAGATGGGAAGAGAAAGTAGTACTAAAGTAATTTTTTCTCAATTTTCTATTTTATTGGTTACTTATTTTTATTTTTTACTTGGGAGAAAAGAACTTGGGCCTACATTATAACTTCTTGAATTTTTGAGCCGATGTATTTACTTGATGTTTTGATGAGATGTTAAGATGTGACTGTAAAAGAGGGAACTGAACAATGCATTTCCTTTAAAAATATATGAGTTGGTAATCCTGTTGATTTCAGTTAGAATCAACTAAACTAAAATCAGAGTAAGCTTTCATGTTCAGTTAATGCTGCATACTAGTAAACTTACATAGCAGTGTTGTCACATGAATTTGGTGGTTTGTTTATTTAATTCTAGGAGACTATATATTGTATGCATGTTTTAAACTATAAAATTCTGAAGGAATGTCAGAATTTGCCTTTTCTTTTTCCTTTCCGACATCAATAGAAAGAAGAGCAAACCTCAAATGAATGTTTAACCAACTGCAGTGTTTATAGTGTTGAGCTTATTTTTTAATATGTATTTCTTGGTTTTTGTAGCATTTAATACGTAGCAGCGGGAAACTAATCCTTCTTGACAAGCTACTGATTCGTCTGCGAGAACGTGGCAACAGAGTTCTGATTTTCTCACAGATGGTGAGGATGCTGGACATCCTAGCAGAATATCTGAAGTATCGTCAGTTTCCCTTTCAGGTAAGAATCTTTGTGGTAGTAGCCAAGAAGCTTTGATCCTCAGTACAAGAAAAATCTTTGCTTTGCTTTGCAAGTGAGAGAGCACTTGAACAAGTTGTCCAGAGGTTTTGGAATCTCCATCCTCTGTGACATTCAAAAGCCACCTGCACCTGACCTCGGGCAACCTGCTTTAGCTGTCCCTGCCTGAGTAGAGGAGTTAGACAAGGTGAGCTCCAAAGGTCCCTTCCAACCTCAACTGTTTTGTCATTATGAGATCTTCACCACTTTGCTTAAGAAAAGATATAAGAAAATGTCATCTTTTTCTAGAAAGACTGGCAATTGCCATATGCTAAATAGTATTCCGAAAGAAACAGATGAATTAAAAAATAATGTGAGGTGTTGCATCACTTTTATTGTTTTACTTCCCGTAACAGTTTTGGCAGAGAATTCAAGTTGCTTTCATTTTGAATATAGTATAAGAGTTACTCTTTAACTATAATACTCAATCTCTTTAGAGACTTGATGGATCAATAAAAGGGGAGTTGAGGAAACAAGCACTGGATCATTTTAATGCAGAAGGATCAGAGGTATGCTATTTTTTTCCTAAGGAATCTGATTTATTTTTTTCCCAAGAAATAAAAAAAAAAAAACCACTGCATAAAAGCGAAGGCTGAGAAAAGTGAGGAATCTATCAGTAAGGCTGAAAATTCATTGCTATTGCCTATACTACAAGGTTTACATCTGGTTTGGGGTTTTTTCTCTAAGAATCAATTAAGTAGAAAACACATACCTTATGAATATGGTATTTAATCAGTTATGTAGCTATCATTTTTTTTTTTCTAAAGCTCTTTATCAAAGTAATTTTAATTACTATATAAGTGTTCAGTTTTGTTGCTGTGTAGAACTTAATCCAGCAATGTTTACAAGAACATTGAATTTACACAAGCAGTTAGCATCAAAAACATCCTCTGGCAATGAGCAGAACTAATGTGTATAGCCTTGCATGAACAACTGTCTTTAATTGTTTCAAATCTGTTCTCTGTTATCTTCATTTGTTACACCTACTTACTTGCCCTGGAAGAAATGGTGAAGAACTGATTTCTAGCCATTCTTGTGAGCAACCCGTGAATATATAGGTGTCTCTTACAGATTATTTCTTTTCGGAGTTGGAAGATTTGTAGTTTATTTAGCATTCGTAATATGCAAGCCATTCCATACCCTTGATAAGCTTAAATCTTTTGTCCCACACTGGCAGGTTTAGGAGAGAAGGAGTTGTTTTTGTTGGATTGTTTTGTTTTTTTTAAAATGTCAGTAATTGAAGGATAGCGTTTGTCAGTTGCTGCTGAGCTTGTTTCTTCGATGATGGAGGGAGAAGGACTTAACTCCATAATGTAAACTTCAGATATTTGTTAAATACAAAACTTAATTGTGTTTCAAATTTCTAGCACGGACATTGTTGCCTTTTTCTGAAGTCTTTGGGGTAACACTGTACATTTTTTGAGTTGGAGAGGTATTTAAACTTCATGCATTTCAAAAATGGAGGCAAAGTATGCATTTCTGCAGCAAAAAAAATGTTCTCAGTTTTATTTTTTATGTTTCTTAAAAATTCAGAACATTCTGCATGGATTTTGGCCATTACTGAGCATTGCCTGTAGGCTCAAGCATCTTCCCCTCTGGCATGGCTGCTTAGTCTTCCAGGGCTTGGGGCAGGAGGCGTGGGAGAGGGACTTTGTAGCATATGAGGCTTTAACAGTCCAGGTTTTGTACTTTTTTGGCCAGTCTTTGGTTGGGATTTTTTAGTTAGTGGCCATCTTCTAGGATGCTGCTTCCATAAAACTGTTGAGAAGTCAGTAACTATTTCTGAAAGAAACTGGTATCAATGTTTGCCTTATGCTTAAAGAAGCTTTAACTGTAGAACAGTTACAGAATTGGTAGTATATGATTTTGTAGTCTGCACCACAGACTGCATAAATAAGTGTCATGTGTTTTCTTATTTTATGATTTCAGGACTTCTGCTTTTTACTGTCTACCAGAGCTGGAGGGTTAGGTATCAACTTGGCATCTGCTGACACTGTAGTTATATTTGACTCTGACTGGAATCCACAGAATGATCTGCAAGCACAGGCTAGAGCGCATAGGATTGGACAGAAGAAACAGGTATGTGCATTCAGCTTTAAGCTCCAAACCTGAGGAGAGGTTCCATACAATAGCTGTCCACTGTCTGCACCATTCAGTCTTCATGTGTTTTTGGGAATAGCTAATACTTGCTGCCTATGCCCCAAAACGTTAGTAAAGCTCATTTAACCTTCTCTGTTTTTTTTAAATCTCCCTATATGAAGCTGTGGTATGTGGATGGGAGAAGAAGAGTTACGGGCTTGTCTTTCCCACATTTATTGGCATCATGTCATTCCAGAAAGTAACTGCTACACCAGGCACATCCGTCTTGCTTAAATATTTCTTAATTCTTCAACTTACTTTCTAGTAGAAGACATACAGTAATAATAGGAAATACGGAAGTTTTGCCTGTGCCAATGCTTGTGCCAAATCACTGAGTTTTAAAAAAGACAAGTCTAAGAGTTTATTTCTCTGAGGTTTTTTTTTTAAATGCTTAAGTAAAGACTGTGGTAGCATGATTGAACTAGTATTTCATATTGGAACACAGTCAATAAATTCAGAAGATACGTAGTGAAGACTGAGATTTCTCCTTGTTGTTTACTTTTTAAAAAATATTCATAGGTTAATATTTATCGACTAGTCACGAAAGGATCAGTAGAAGAAGATATTCTTGAAAGAGCCAAGAAAAAGATGGTGTTAGATCACTTAGTAATTCAGAGAATGGACACTACAGGGAAAACCGTACTACATACAGGCTCTACTCCTTCAAGGTATATTTGAATTTATTTCCATACTAATTTTCCCTTACGTTTTCACTTACTTATCAAATATACTTAAGTTATTTCCCTTGGTTAATGAAAAATAAGATTAAATAAATAAAGATACAAAGTATATTGTCTTTGTAGATTTTAAGTAATAAAGCTTAATGGGCTCATGATTAGAGAGAACTTTTTCATGTTACTAAGATAAAATGTTTTTCCTGAAACATCCTTTATTTCAGCTCAACACCTTTTAATAAGGAGGAGTTATCAGCAATTTTGAAGTTTGGTGCTGAGGAACTTTTTAAAGAACCTGAAGGGGAAGAACAGGAGCCTCAGGTAAGAAGTATTTCTCATCTAGATAAATAAAACAACCAAAAGTATGTTTGAATGATTTTTTTTTTTTGTAAAAAGGAACTACTTTTTTTTTTTAGGAAATGGATATAGATGAAATCTTGAAGAGGGCAGAAACTCGGGAGAATGAGCCAGGTCCATTAACTGTAGGAGATGAGTTGCTTTCACAGTTCAAGGTATTGCTCTGTTCCCTCCCTCATGCCATAATTACACTTTCCTTTATAAATGGCACTATTTTCTTTTGTGTACCTATCAGTCTCTTCATTCTTAAGAAATAGATGTCATAGTAAGTCAACTCCATATCTCTTTTTACTAAAACGCATTTTCACCTATGCAAAATACCTACCATCAGTATAAACATTGGAAAATACATGATGTATTTTGCTAATAAAATAAGAGATATTTATGAATGTATTAATGATTAGAATTCTAGGTAGTTTTGTTTTTTATTTACTGCCTTTGATAAACAGCTGCAGTATTGTTGAACGCAAAATAGAAAGTTTGCATTTCTTAGTCAATGACTTCTAGAAATAGTCTTAACGTAAATTTGAATGCAAAGCGTTATCAGTTACACATATTACAATTTGGGTGCAAAAAAAAATGCAGAACATGATGTATTTGTTTAGACCAGCAGATTCTTAAATAGCTTTCCTACTGATTGTTCATTTGCAACATATTTTGTTTTCTACAGTGTATTAATGCTTTTTAGTTAGTTTTATTATAGCTTCACATTAACTGGGGCATTCAAATGTTGTTAGCCCTTTTTTGAAGGAAGTCAAACAACAATTATACAGCTATTGGGGAGATGTTTCATTTTGCATCTGTATTAGTCAACTTTTAAAAGAAAAAAAACATTCTCATCTTTTCTCATCTTAGCCCATGTTGTATGGAGTCTGTCTGTTTCGTAAATGAATAAAAATACTTTTATTAGGAACAGTTTTTCAAGAAGCATTTTGCATGTATAAACTTTATATATATATTATAAAACAATAACATGTAAAATACAGAAAATATATAAATGCATAAAATATGCCATCAAGAAATTTGTTTTCCTAAAATATATTAGTTGCTCATTTTTTTTTTTTTCAAATAAAGTCATGTATTGAGTTGATGAAAATACTTATATTCTGATAAACAAGGTGGCCAACTTTTCCAATATGGATGAAGATGATATTGAGTTGGAACCAGAAAGAAATTCAAGAAATTGGGAAGAAATCATTCCGGAAGTCCAGCGACGAAGAATAGAAGAGGAGGAAAGACAAAAAGAACTTGAAGAAATATATATGCTTCCAAGGATGAGAAACTGTGCAAAACAGGTGTCTCTTGATTCTGATTGACTTGTACCTTTATGTTGCTGTTGGTTTACTTTGTTGGGAGTTGTTGTTAGGGTTTGGTTTTGGGGTTGTTTTTTTCCTTTTCTGAACACATATTTTTGACAGGCTAGGTAAAACTTTACTTGTGCTCATTAATCACATAGCTTTGAACTATTTATTCTGAAATTCCAGATCAGCTTTAATGGAAGCGAAGGGAGGCGCAGTAGGAGCAGAAGATACTCTGGATCTGATAGTGACTCCATCTCAGAAAGAAAACGGCCGAAAAAACGTGGAAGGCCACGAACTATTCCTCGAGAAAATATTAAAGGATTCAGTGATGCAGAGATCAGGCGGTAAGATATGGGGGGACATGCACATTTAAAAGGACAAGACAATTTTCATTGACAGTACAGAATTCAGTATGTTTTTCCTGAATTTTTTGATTTATTTTTTTTTTATTATAGGCATTTAATGTTGTACCTTGTGGTTCTAACGTAGTGAACTGTTATGGCAAGAATTTGAATACATTTTAATGAGGGCTAAAATTAAGTTTCAAAAGTATTCTAGAGTGTTTTAAATTTGTTAATTCCTGCATGAATTAACATGAAGACAGTGATTTCAAAAACCAGATGTTACAATGAGCTTTTCTTTCGATATGCAAGCGAAATAATGTGCTTCCCATCATTTTATCTAAAAACTGCAGCACTGAAAGAATATGTAAAAATTTTTTGGTGACAACTACAGAAATTTGACTGGATTTTGTTTTCTTTTTAAACTTCTTGACACGGTTATTGAATTAATGTTAATATGATGCTTTTTTAAATTAAAAAAAAATATAAAATACTATTTGAATATTGTACAGCAGGAGCCTTCAAGATTCAGTGCTAAAATAGTTTTTTGGTAGAGGGAGAAGGAACTTTTGGTTTTGTGAAATGCTACTTTGCTTCTGAAATTCAAGTATGCATGTTTGTCTAAATGCTGTAAAGCTTTCAAAATATTTTTGGTCAGAGAAGTGACTTCAAAGAATTTTTTGCCTTTCCATTTCACCTAACAACGCAGTGAATTGGTATTTTTTTCAAGGCTGTTCTTGTGCTTGCACTAGCAATTTGAGACCTTGATTGTTGAAGAAACTTTCTTTTTTAAATTTTTTTTTTTATTTTATTTTTATTTCATTTCCTTTCTATCCCAGGCATCTTGTTTCTTTCAAACACTTACACATTCCTACAGAGAATATCTTTCATGTCATATTATCCAATTCTTCAAATCACCTTTTGCTGATCGCTCCTTTTACTATATTAGGCATAATGTCTGAAATCTCTATTTACTGTAAATCTGCATTAAATTTTTATGATTAGGCACATCCAGCTGCTGAATCTTCTGTCTTGTGAAATTAATAAAGCATTTTCTGAAATAAATTCTACTTTCTATTGTTTTATTTACATCAGTTTTTTAAGCCAATAAAACTCTGACTTAGTTTGAGTTATCTGGGTGTGCTAAGCTGCCCTACTCACTCTACTTTTTGGTTTTTCTTCCATTGTCCATATGTCATTATACAAAGATTAATAGTTGTATTAATACAATTTTAAAACCAATGAAGTTAGTTAAGCATATATTTAAATGGGAATTTTTTTTCTGTTACTAGGTTTATCAAGAGTTACAAGAAATTTGGTGGCCCTCTTGAAAGGTAAAGTTGTTTGATTATTATTTGTGTAGCAACTCGGAACCTTGTTTTCATAAAAATTAAGAACAATACACCAAGAAACGTTAGTCTAAAGAGAAAACACATTTGCCTCCAATATAACATGACTAGCTTAATGGTCTTCCCTTTCTTCATATGGTATGTGTGCAAACAGCCACACAACAAACCTTTCAATTTGCAGGACTTACTCTTTGTCTTGTCTGATCGTTCGTTGGTGATAATCATTCAGTTGTCTTGTTTGACAGCCTGTCGAAAGCCTATCAGTTTATCCACTGTGACTGTCAAAGTTAGTTTTGCATTTTCCTTATTGTCATTTCTTACTATTAAGCTTTTTTTATTATTCCATATTTTAAGAAAAACTTGCCATCCTTATTTTCCTTATAAATATTTGTAGTCCAATGAACATATGATACATGATGATTCCTTTTCTTTTTTTGAAGAAATGTGCAGTAATTTAACTAACACTGTAGGGTTAGGGTCCTTTACAGTTTTTGGTATATTGTCCTCTGATACCTGAGTGACTTATTTTTCTTTCTTGGATCAAAATTGTTCACAGTATAGCAAGTGCAGATGACTGATATCTTACATGATCATTTCTCTAGTTTCAAAGTCTGAAGGAGTCATTCACAACTACTAAAGTTTCAGAGCTATAAAAACGTGTATTTTTTTATTACAGGTTAGATGCTGTAGCTAGAGATGCTGAGCTAGTTGATAAATCAGAGACAGATCTGAGACGTTTGGGAGAGCTTGTACATAACGGATGCATTAAAGCTTTAAAGGACAATTCATCTGGACAAGAAAGAGCAGGTAAAATGTGTTCAAGGGACTTAGGGGCAATAAAAAAATGTCAAGAAGTCTGAATTATTCTTGCATTCTGATCATAACAGAAAACAGTTCTGTTGGGGAAAATATAAACAAAAATGTTGACATGCTGGGTGATTTTTAAAAACGGTTATAGGAAGATTACTGGTTTTTCCCCTTTCTGTGTGTGAATTCTCACTGGAGAATGCAGTATGGTTTTGTTTTATTGTTGTCTTATTTCCTGTTATTATTTGGAAGACCTCTTGATTCTGGAGCTTAATTCAAACATTTGGTTAAGAAAATGTTGTTTGGTATAATTGAAAGTTTGCTGCTATAGCATCAGTCTTATTTGTTTTCTTTACTTTTTTCTGCATGATATGCATAAAGGTAGATATTTTAATAGCTTTGTCATTTATTTTAAGGAGGTAGACTTGGGAAAGTTAAAGGCCCAACATTCCGGATCTCAGGAGTGCAGGTGAATGCAAAGCTAGTTATCTCTCATGAAGAAGAGTTGGAACCATTGCACAAATCCATTCCTTCAGATCCAGAAGAAAGAAAAAGGTATTGATTTTTGGTTTTTTGGGGTTTTTTTGTTTTTTTTTTTTTAAAAAAAGGAAGTAGTAACTTAGAAAAATTTTCAAGTTTTATTGGCTTTTTTTCAGACAATATTGACTCGAAGCACACTGTGACAGCATTGTCCCTCAATTCCCTGTAAGGACTGGCAGCAATAACCTGCTCTACATCTGTTTTTCATTCTTTCTTCCCATGTAGTAGAAGCCAGTACTAGTTTTGGCTTCTCAGTTGTATTCACTGAGGACTCTCTTCAGTTACTAATAATACTCAGGGCTAGAATTCGTTGTTGCTGAGGAGCTGCTTTATGTGTCATCTCTGCCTGAGGGGAAAGCACTATCTGTCAAAGTGCAGCAGCAGTTATTTCTACCATCTGAACTTCTTCCCTTGCCACCTTGTCTATCACAATCCCTAAATTATCCACTTAGTTAGCCGTTACATTTGGATGATGATTTATGCTTTCATTCATGGTTAGCCAGCTCTCTGGAGCTTATGGCCATAGACAGATGTCTGTTCTTCATATTTCAGTCTTAATCAGCTTTAAAATACCTTTCAGTGCAGCTTTCAATAAATATTTTATAGAAATGTTAAGGAAACATAATAAATACTTGAATTAATTTCTTAAGGTTACCAGCATCTTAGCAGAGAAAATAAATCTAGTTACATCGCTTTTAATATGCTCCGTCTGCCTTGCTAAGCTTCAGAAGTAAAAATCCCTTACTTGTCTTTCTAATTTATTTCTGCTAGATATGTTATCCCATGCCACACCAAGGCTGCTCATTTTGATATAGATTGGGGTAAGGAAGATGATTCCAATCTGTTAATAGGCATCTATGAATATGGTTATGGCAGCTGGGAAATGATAAAAATGGATCCTGATCTCAGTTTGACACAGAAGGTATGTCATCTACAGCATTTCATGAAGGACTCTCTTTGTTTAGGTGATAATGCTACTAAGAACAGGTACTGAAAGAGCTTATTTTATGAAAACTGGAATTTGCAGAGACATTAGTATCCTTCTTATGCTATATTATTAGATTTTAAGGTCTTGCGTATTCAGTTGAAGTATGCCTTCTTGCAGTCAATTATGTTGCTGTATTTCCATGTAGTTGGACATCTGTGATTTGAATATTTTCTTTTCAGTATTTTGCTTCTCAATTTGAGATTTTCTAGTTTTGTTTTTTTTGTGTTCTTGAACTTTTGGAAGGGAGATTTTTCTAGACATTTGATTAGGTTTCCCCATCCTTACTAATCCCCAGGTTCTTCACTTGAAGCTGTCTTTCACTCGGAACATGAGAATAGCTGTACTAGAATTAGTGCAGTAGCTTCTTAGCATTAATGAGCAACAGGTATTAAGGGAAACACTGGGATGAAGTAAACTTTGTGGCGGTGCCAACAACTTAACAGCTTTGGCATTTGAGGAGCAAAGGGTTGTGTCCAGTTCATTTAATAATGATTTCTACTCCTGCCTTCCATTAATTTGCCTGTTTTTTGGAACCGCCCATTTATACTTCTTTGCTTTTACAATACCCTGTAGAGAGTTCTGCATTTAGAAGATGAATGAGACAGAGCCAGCAGTTGTGTTCCAGAATTTCTTAAATTCAGAGTGGAATATCTTAATATCAGAGTGGAAACAGAAATCTGAGGCTTATTTCTTGAGTTTGTTTTAAACTGTGGGGCAATTTCCATTGGCTGTAAGATTGGAGAGAAGTGAAAACATTTAAGAAATTCTCCATTGCTTCAAGCATGCTGGCATACCTGCTAGGTATAGTTGAAATTGATTGTTTTCCATCTTCTTTTACTCAGCTTTTTCTGTTCTGTGTGCTCCAGGCTAGCATCTTCCAAACTTGATAGTATGTACTCATAGCTGTGATACTACCGTTGTTCTCCTCAGATTTTGCCTGATGATCCAGATAAGAAACCCCAGGCGAAGCAGTTACAGACTCGTGCAGACTACCTCATTAAATTACTGAATAAAGACCTTGCAAGGAAGGAAGCACAAAGGCTTGCTGGTGCAGTAAGTAAAATTTGGCATTCATTAGCGAGATAAAACAATACACTTACCGGCATGGTAGCTGATCCTTTTCTTGTTCTTACTCAGTTCTACTCTTTTTCTTGGTGTAGTATTGCTCTGTGTTGCTAATCGTATTACATAAGACTCACTCCATGCGAGTTTCATATTGTATTATTTTCTCATTATTTGTATGTATTCTCTACTGTTGCACCATGCTATGTCTCCAGCCCTGAGAAAAGCGGTGGTCATTAATGGTAATAAATAAAATAAAATGAACCCTTTATTTGATGTGAAAACAAATCTTTTTTTTGCAACTGTTGTGCAAAGATGCTTGTCAGTTGACATACTAAAGAGACCAATTTGCATTCAGGGCAATTCAAAGAGGAGGAAAACAAGAACTAAGAAGAATAAGGTGATAAAGGCTGCAAAAATAAAAGAAGAAATAAAAAGTGATTCTTCACCACAACCCTCAGAAAAATCTGATGAAGATGATGATGAGGATAATAAGGTAAGTATCTTTCATATGATAAAGATGGCTATTCAGTTCTTTCTAATAGTATCAATTTCTATTTTATCTTCTGCTTGGCTTAGTAAAATTGAAGCACCTGAATGTCATCCTTTCCTGTGGCCACTACAGTTGATGTTGCATCAGTACAAGTACATGGAAGACTGTATCTGTTTTAATTTAATGATAAGCCAGTAGCTGAGGAATTATGAGTAGTTTTCCAAATTATATTACAAAAAAATGTTGTGGTCTAATTACAAGTGGCATTGCTCAGTTTTAGCACTTTAAAGACTTCAGCATTGTGTCTGCTAGAAATGCAAACCTAATGTAACACACAATTATAAAACTAATGTTTCTGGCTAATGCGTTATAACTACTGACAGACATTATTCAGTTAAAGTTTTTTTTTATTCAGGAAAAAAAATCAAGGTCAATTAGAATGAGCATCATGAATAAATGATATTTCAAGACTTGCATGGGAAGTCTCATGTATAAGTCATGGCTTTTATAATCCAAAACTAACCAGCTATTTAACCTTGTTGTGTTCTGTTACTTCTGATGTGTTCATTCAGGCCTCTGCTTTTGTTGAGTCTTTTTATTTCTAACATTTACACAGCAGAAACCACTAGAGGTAAAAATTTAGGTGAAGTTTAGGGTCATATCACAGTTAATTTTATGACATTGAAAGTAGTTTAAATAAATCAGTACAAATCTATATGTATTATTAAAATACTTTCTACTTGGTTTAAAATAAACTAAATTGAAGTGTCTTGCATAACCATTTTAAACTAGTAAAAACCATTGTAATTGTCAACTCACTCTAGAGGATTTTTCACTATACACGGTTAAAACTGAGTCAGACTTAGAAGAACCATGATACATCTATAAAAAGTAATCATTTTTAACTAAGCATTCCTATATGTATTTATATTGTACTATGAGGAATAAAACGTAAAGCCAGAAAAAAAAATTAAAAATTTGAATGTAGACTGGCTTATGTTTATAGATACAAAACAGAAGACGCTGTCAGTTGATTGGCTTGTTATGTTTTGGGAAAGAGCCTAGAATGCTGTCACTTTTTGTATATGTAATAACAGTTATTCATCACTTCAATACTTTTGGACACAGACTGACAATTACACTTCTGAAAACTGGACCATACACAAGGATGGGCTTTAACCACCTGAATGGTTGGCTTTAGCTACTTAGCTGCCATACTGTGTACAATATTTAAAACTTACCTGTTTAACTGTTAAAACATTCAGGAAGCTCTTGAAGTCATTGGATTTTTGCTAGGAAGTTTCCATGATACCTAAATACTGAAGTCCTGGTTGGACTGATGACTTGATACCTTATCTAAGTAACTTGTTCAGATTCATGTATTATGCATTCTTTCATCTGTTTTTCTGATTCTATATATGCCTTCCTTGGGTATATTCAGATGGATTCAAAGATTACAATAATTCTTGCACCTGTACGTAATACTTTTGTTACATATTGTGGTATTTTTCTGTGTCTGAAAGAATTTGAGTTTCCATCTCAAGTTTTATAAGTGAACATTGTAAAGAGCAGTGGAGAGTGGTATTTTTTTCACCTTCAAATAATTAAATGGGTGCCTATCAGACAGCTGTAATCAAGACTTTTTTAAGCCTAGTAAAAAAGAACACCTCTGGAAAAGAGAAAGTTGGGACTCTGTTACCTTCTCCTGTGAATGTTTAAAATGGGATTGGTAAAAAGTTACTTGGACAAAGCTAACTAGAAAGAGGTCTTCTAACATTCGAGTGTTCGTTCATAACTCCTTCATTTGAGTGTCCTGACCAATCAGTTCAGTTTTGCTTGACTATTTCTTTAAAGTTTTTGGCTTTTCAGAGCCTAACTACCTTTTAGAGGAACAGAATTCTATGTTAATTCTAAGTTAAATGGACATAATTTCTTACCCCCCAACTACCACTGCCAGATCAGTCCTTGTTTTGTCACATCAAGGAAGTGAGTAGTTCTCATCTTTCTTTACAACTGCATTCAGTTCTACTTGATAGCTGTTAAATCTATGTCCAAAAAGAAAAAAATGCACAGATAAAAAGTATGTTTTAATCTGTAGTTACGAAACTTGCATAGATAGGAACTCAGTCTGATGTGACGTATATGCTTGCGTATTGCAGGATGAGATTGTTTCAGTGAAACAACCACATAAAAAAATTAAAGCAGAAAAAGAAAATGAAGAAAAGCCTGAGCCAGATATTGGTATAAAGAAGGAAGCTGAAGAAAAAAGAGAGACAAAAGAAAAGGAAAATAAGAGGGATTTGAAAAGGGAGAAAAAAGAAAAAGAGGATAAGAAAGAATTAAAAGAAAAAGATATTAAAGAAAAGAGAGAAAACAAAGTAAAAGAATCCACACAGAAAGAAAAAGAAGTAAAGGAAGAGAAGGTAACTAGGTTTACTTATCTTACATAGCACTAGAAAAGGCTACTAGGTTTACATGAATGATTTTGAGATTAAAAGGTATTTTGGATCTAATCAGTTGTCATTTCATTGAAGTCTTTTACATCATTTGGAGTTTTATTTTTACTACCCGAAACCATGAGGTCAAGCAGTTGCAATGGGAAATTACATCTTCAATTATATGTATCTTAGTTGGAATGAGAGTACAAGTTTAAAATTCTTTTATTCCTTTTCCATTCTTCTTTTCCATCCCACAGAGAAAGTAAAATATACTGTCATTGAATATCAGCATATTTTTTATTATTACTGAAGAGAATGCAGTAGTTATGGGGACTGTCATATATTATAGGACAATTCCAGAGCCAAAATAAATTTACTTAAAAATTTTATACCTTGTTCTTAGGTAAATGAAATAAAATCTGAAAATAAAGAAAAAACTAAAAAAACTCCATTGTTGGATACTCCAGTTCATATTACTGCAACTAGTGAACCTGTTCCTATATTGGAAGAATCTGAAGAACTGGATCAGAAAACTTTTAGTGTGGTAAGTCCCTTTTTGATAAGTTAGTGTTTGTACTTGATAGTCTAAATGAGGACAATTTCTGATGTTCTTAATTCTGTTATTGGGCACAGTAACACTGGTGATCTTCTGCTAGTAAAGCTTCAGATCAATGAATGTTATTAACACTGTACTAAGGTAATTTTTGTCTTAATTTCAGAAGTTTTATTTTGTTTTTTACTGTATTTATGCAGGATTGCAGGAAAACTTATGCAGTGGTCTGTGTGCTGAATAGATTTAGTATATAGACTGTAAAGATATATCCTCAAGAATAACTCGTGTATCTTGCTTCTTAAAGAGCAGACATGAATGAACTTCAGTGCAATTGCTGGAGTCTGTGGCTTTATTTTATCATATATGCCTTACTTTTCTGTAAGATAAATCAAGTTTCAGCACTTCCCTCCTGAAGTATTGCAGACTTAAATTAGTAGACTAGGGACGGAACAAATGCTAAAGCCCTTAGAAATACCTTGCTGGAGTACTGCCTTTTGACACCAGAAGAATTTTGTTTAATCACTACTTCTAAGAACAGAATCAATAATAGAGGAAAAAAGGTACATACACACAAGTGATATTAAGTTCTATAGGTTGGCTGGGGCCTTTGGAAAGGAATCAAGGAAATTACTCAAGTACTCTCCTGTGAATGTTTCATCATTCAGATTTCAACAGTTGTTTGTTTCTGCCAGCCAGGTTTGTTGGGGCTGTTGTGGGTGCTGGCTGCAACATGCAAGTAAGATTCTCTTGAGTATGGCAGTGACTGGTCTATGTATGGTTTTATTTTAAACAATCACATACCTGTGATTTCCAGGATGAGCTTCAAGTGATTCAGATGGATATGTTTGTGTGGCTAAGTGACAGAAAATCACTTGACTTCATTTACAGTTTTATTTTTCTGATCACTTCTACAGTTAAGTAGTGCACTTTCTAAGCTGTTTTTTAAAGGCTACCTTGAGCTGTGGCTAGTTTAATGTGTAATATAGCTGCTTAATTACTTAGTGGAATGAGCTGGCAATGGAACAGCTTCCCTGATTTTTGAGTTGTCCCTAGATGCTGACATGGTAATAGCAATATTCCATTTCATTCCATTCCAAACATTTACCTCCTTTGATTCTTACTGGGAATAATTCTAGGTTGTGTTTGTGTATAGAATTTTTTTTGTCTGGGTTTTTTGTTCTGGAATGTATGTTTATCTTATGCCATGGTTAGATGCAGTCTAATTAGCATATGTAACTACACTTGCAAATGGAAACTACTACTCTGGGTTGTTCAGGCTTAACTAATTTGGCTCTTTGTGACAAGGAAAGTATGTATTTAATCTGTTTACTATGCCATTGTAGTTAAATGGTATTCCCAAGCAAGTGTCTGTAATTTCAATCGTGCTAACTGGCTTTATCTGGATTTATTACTAAAACATTTGACTCAAAGTGTGAAAAGTCAAGAATGCATATATGACATATGTTTGTGTTGCTATTGCTGTTGTTCCTAATCTAGGCATACCCAAACTAGCTTTAGTCTAGATACCACAAGTTCTGCTACTATCTGCAAGGACTGAAGTTTAAAAACTCCTCAGAGAACCAGTGTTAATCTTCTGCTGAATGCCATGTTTAACTGTTGCAGAAAGTATGTTTGAATCTGTATGCGTATCTGTACTGTGAGGGTACTGAAGCACTGGAACAGGTTGCCCAGGGAAGCTGTGGATGCCCCATCCCTGGAAGTGTTTAAGGCCAGGCTAGATGGGGCTTTGAGCAACCTGCTCTAGTGGAAGGTGTCCCTGCCCATGGCAGGGGGGTTGGAACTCGATGATCTTTAAGGTCCCTTCCAACTCTAACCATTCTATGATTCTATGAAATGTACTGAACACTCTCATATTTAATTTTGGCATTGAGTTTGTATAGCTTTCAAGGTGCTAAAAAGTATGTCTTGTCCCCTAAACTTGTGCTGAAAGTCATAAATCGTAAACCCGAGTTGTAATGAGTCCTTTTCCTCAGAAAATCCCTTCTATTAAGCTAGTGCTTTCTTAAATCCTTGATATCAGTATTTTATACAATCTAATGCTTTCATAAAGGAGTAAATTTCCAACTGAGTTGAAAATACAACTCTCTTTCCAAAGGAAACATGTAAAACATTTTTAAACATTTTTAAAAACTATGAGAAACTCTTGTGTTTCATTTGGCTTGTAACAATACGGTCTTTGCCTATATATATATATAAAAAACAATAAAGGACGTCTTAGGATACTTCTTTTTTTTTTTTAAATTTGAATTAATACCTTCTTTTTTTTTTTCCATTTTATAGTGCAAAGAAAGAATGAGGCCTGTCAAAGCAGCATTGAAACAGCTGGACCGACCAGAGAAGGGCCTTTCTGAAAGAGAGCAGCTGGAACACACTAGACAGTGTCTAATCAAAATTGGGGATCACATTACTGAATGTCTAAAGGAGTACACAAATCCAGAACAAATTAAACAGTGGAGAAAGTAAGTTATTATCTGTGTTTTCTCTTGAAAAACGAAAATCTATAATTGCTTCTATTAAGCAGAATAGTTTTTAATTATTTCCCTTGTTTCTTACTCTCCCTTTCTTGTATCTTTCTGCAGTTTCAAATAGGAATCTATAAAAAGATGATTGTAGATTATTCTGACTTTCAATAGAGTCATTTTTTCATACTGCATAGCAATGCATTTTGTCCAGTAGGTGGAGTCATCTCACTTCTTACAACAGAAAGCAAACACTAGATAACTTGTTACTTAGACTGTGTTTAGTGGAAAAGCATTCTTGCCTTTAAGGATCTGTTTTTCTCAACTTTGAGGTGTTGGAGTTTTTTTTTTTTATTTCATGCTAAAAATAGGCAATTCTAAATTTGTGATGAATTTTGTATGATTTTGAGTTGCAGAGTTCTTTATTCTTTTTAAAATATACTCTAAAATTAAATTACATATTAACTATGACTTGATAAATGTATTTATCATAATGTACTCAGATATATTTCAAAAATGAAAGAAGAGTGCATCCTTATGTGGTCACAATTTAAAAAAATAAAATATGTTGGTTTGTTAACTTCTTAGATTTCATTGTTAAGGTCTTAATGCAGTTTGAGTTACTTTTATCGGAATGTGCATTTTAATCTTTTATGGTTGAAAATACATCCTGAAATTCCATATACAGACGTTCTTCATTTTCTTGTAGATATCTGTTAGTGTAGAATGCTTCTGATGTTTTTACTTGCTTTACTTCAGAATATTGAGGTGATCTGAGATACAAAGCCAAGATCCGTGTCTTACATTTTGGTAAAAGTTGTATTTCTTTAAGTGCAAACTTGTAATAGAGCTATTGTTCATAATCTACAGTATTATATGTAGATTAATAAAATACATATTTCAGCTATCTTTGATAAGAAGTGTAATTAAGTGACTTAGTTTATATAAAGTTATAGAGGTGTCATTAGGGACACCATTGACTGATTGTCTACTTTTGCAAACTTCTAGACCAAAATTACAATGTTTAAATAATCACAGTGAAGAAGGAGACTGGTGCTTTCTGAGCCTACACGCTTCAGATACTTCTGAACACTAGTATTCTGTAATCTCTTTTAAGCATTCCACCTGTAAATTTGACAAAAAGAATTCCAGACCTCTGATCTGTTACCTGTGATAATAGAAGCAAATTCTTTCTTCAGGGTTTTGGCATCTTGATGACAAAAGACTTGATTTGTTCCTTCATTCCTTTGAGTACAGATTAGGTAGAAATTTATTGCCATGTCACTTCCATCCTCTTACACAGTTCTCATTTGATTTCAAAATCTTTTACCAGGCTTTGGAATTCTCTGGAAAAATTGTCTCACTGATATTTTCATGAAGTAAGGCTTGTAGGTCAAATGTCTTACGCTGTAAGAGATTTCAAGTTTGGAAGAATTTTTACTTACTTTACTTACTTAAATTTTTATTGGCTGAGTGGTAAATACTCAAAATTCAGCAAACTTTCAGAAGACATACATAAACTGATAGTACGTTCTTAGGCAGTTTCACAAATCGTTCTGTTAACACAATTGTTATTAGTACTACTTTACATGCACTTTGAACGTGGAAGTACTTATAAGTATTACAAAGTGACAAATTGTTGAAAGAATTAATCTTTCCAGTGTTTGAAATACAGCTGGGTAACGTTTGCTGTGCAGCTAGGCAATACTGTGTAATTCTTATAGTGTTTCTGGTTTACTGAAGTACTATTAAAATAATTTCAGTTAAATCCATATCCTGTTGCATAACACAAGGAAAAAAAATGTATAGAAGAACTATAACTTCTCTTTCCTTCTTCCTCAGAAACTTGTGGATTTTTGTCTCTAAGTTTACAGAATTTGATGCCAGAAAGCTGCACAAACTATATAAACATGCAATCAAAAAACGCCAAGAATCTCAGGTAGTATTTTCAGATCCTTTCTAAACATACACACACGTGTATGTTTAAGTAATGTTTTAAGTATTGTAACTCTTTTATTAGTTTTAAAGGATTATAAAGAACACAGAAATACACTTCAAGTAGCATTTCTGTTTGTAGTAGTCTCTTTTGTTAGGATATTTTTCTAATTAATTCAGATGAATTCAGCAATGAGTTTTTGTACTTGTCTCTTTTAGCAACAAAATGACCAGAATATTAGCAGCAATGTGAATACACATGTAATTAGAAATCCAGGTAAGCAACCTTAAGTATATTCCTGTTAGATATCTTAGGTTTTGTGTTTATTTCATTTCACGTCTCCTACATCTGTCTCCCACGCTGCTATGTACCACAGAGATGGGCTGATTAGCAAAAGTTCTGGTTTGCTAATGAAATCCAGCTGAGTGCAGACAGAGGGTGGTACTTACTGGTTTTAGTAGCAAGTTATTTCACCATCCTTTAAAAAAAATCTGGAAACATTTTTTGTATTTAATTTTGGGGACGAAGAGAGGTCTACACAAAACCTGTAAAATGATTGAAAATTCTGTGCTTGCTTATAGCTATTTTAATGTCACTACCATTAAGAAAGCAAGTTACTCCTTCAAGTCATAGTTTATAATCAGTTACATGGGCTGCCTTTTATTGTTGACAATAACACCGATTTTTCTATGCTGCCACACCTGCTTCTTGTAATACTTGCTTTTATACTGTGTTATGTAACACTTAGAGTGTATTTTCTTGGACTTAAAGTCAGCATAATGTATTTTAGGAATACCACTGGAAGTCTTCTATTAACAAGGTGTACCTTGAAAACTTACTCATGCTAAGGCCATCCCTTCTTAGAGAGGAAGTTGCTACCATTCTGCCTGAGATTGCTGTACTAAAGGCACATCTGCTTACTTATCATTTGGACCACACTTAGTTCATAGACTGAATGGAAAAGTCAAAAAGTTCAGTTTCTAAGTCTACATTCTAGCTTGATTCCCTCTTACTTCTGAGGTTTCTTTCACTTCACTCGTGTTGGTGCATTTGTCTTTCAACTGTTCAGGTCTTTTTTTCTGTGAAATTATAAGTTGCTTTCGTACAGCTTTATGTCTGACAGGTAGAAGTGCTGTTTGGGTGAAGAAAAGACTTTATGAGACTTCCTTTTAACCTTTGTTTTATTAAATAGATGTGGAAAGGCTGAAGGAGAATACAAACCATGATGACAGTAGCAGGGACAGTTATTCCTCTGATAGACATTTGTCACAATACCATGATCATCATAAAGACAGGCATCAGGGAGATGCTTACAAGAAAAGTGACTCTAGGAAAAGGCCCTATTCGGCCTTCAGCAATGGAAAAGATCACAGAGACTGGGATCACTACAAACAAGACAGCAGGTGAGTTTCTTCAGTAATTTTAAAAATCCGTTCAGAATTTCCCTTCTGTTTTTCTGTAGTATGCTTGTAGCAACCACCGAAATACCTTTTCTCAGTAATGCAAAATTGCAACTACTGTATTTTTCTAATACAGTTCTGTTGTTTTTATAGAACCATAGAATGGTTTAGGTTGGAAAGAACCTTAAAAATCACCTAGTTCCAACTCCCTGCCATGGGCAGGGACACCTCCCACTAGAGCAGGTTGCTCAAAGCCCCATCCAGCCTGGCCTTGAACACTTCCAGGGATGGGGCATTCACAGCTTCCCTGGGCAACCTGTTCCAGTGCCTCACCACCCTCACAGCAAATAACTATTCCTGATATCTAACCTAAATCTACCCTCTTCCAGTTTGAAGCCATTACCCCTCCTCCTATCACTACATGTCCTTGTAAAAAGTCCCCTTCCAGGTTTCTTGTAGGACCCCTTGACATACTAGAAAGCTGCTATAAGGTCTCCCCAGAGCCTTCTGTTCTCCAGGCTGAATATCCCCAACTCTCTCAGCCTGTCTTCGTAGGAGAGGTGCTCCAGCCATCTGAATGTCTTCGTAGCCTTCCTCTGGACCTGCTTTTGACATAATTGCGGCTCTTAATGTGTGTTCACTAACACTAATACAAATAATATCTGTTTTTTAGATACTACAGTGACAGTAAACATAGGAAGTTAGATGACTACAGGAGCAGAGACCACAGGTCAAACCTGGAAGGAAGCTTAAAAGACAGCCGGGCTCATTCAGATCACCGTTCCCATTCAGACCACAGGATACATTCAGATCATCGTTCCACTTCAGAGTACAGCCATCATAAATCTTCTAGGGATTATAGGTACCACTCAGACTGGCAAATGGACCACAGAGCTTCGGGTAGTGGCCCAAGGTCACCATTAGATCAGAGGTCTCCTTATGGTTCAAGATCTCCCCTAGGACACAGATCTCCATTTGAACACTCATCAGATCACAAAAGTACACCTGAACATACATGGAGTAGCCGGAAAACATAACAAAGACTGACATTTTCTGGACCTTCTTTTAGCCATATACAGTAAACTAACACAGTAATTGCCTTACATGACTTGAAAGATACAGACTGGATATTCTATCAGTAGCAGTATTGTTACTTCTTTCCAGGATGCAAGGTCTATTATCCCAACAGAAGAAAAATATTTTTGTATTTAAAGTTTATGCTGCACTGTGCTGCAAATGCTGTGGCACTCTTTTTTTAAGAAATGTAAGATGTTTACTTTTACAGGGACCTCAACACTGCCCCTTTCAGACTGGATCTTACTATAAAGCTCTTCATGTCAAAGTGGTTTTAGGCTGAACACGTTTTAAATTATGTTTGTAAATGAACTTTTAAACACTGACCTGTGCTCATATTTCAGGAAGGAATGAGGAGTTTATTTTCTTTTGTTTCTTAGTAAAGAACTCTCAAGGACTTTGTTCACTTTCCAAAGCTACTTGTTTACATTGTACACTGCGACCACCTTGCCGCTTTTCATCACAAGCTTGAATATTTAAATTCTGTACCTATAACTGTAAAATAGCCAGGATTTTTCCTGTTTGTGATCAGTTATAATGCCTTTTTACAAAACAAACAAAAAATAATAATAATAATAAAAAAAACCCACAAACGAATGGCTGTAAATTATTGTAAATTAATTAAATGAGCTTTTTTCCCCTCTCAGGCTTTTTTTGACTGTTCCTTTCCCCACCAACTCAGGCCTTCTTGTCACAAGTATGAAACAGAATCAATGTACTTACATGTTTTAATAAAATATCTTGATGGAATCACTGTTCAGAATGTAAAAATGGGGAAAGGGAACATTTAATTCCATTTAGTGCTCCTTTTTTATGGATACTTTAGATACATGTTTCGGCTTTTTTATTTTTTTTGTTTGGTTTTTTTTTTTTTTTCTTATTAGACTGTCAGTGTTGTGATTGTTTGTAATGAAATGGTAAGAAATATCCAACTAAACTGTGCTCTGGAAAGCTTTTCAGGTGCATTGGTTTTAAGAGGGAGTGTTAAGTATCTGAACACTTCAGAATCCAAATCAGCCAAAATTTATTGTAAATCCATTTGTGTTCCCTCTTCAACATGGGCAATAATGTCAAACGTGCTATGCAGCCAGTTAATATTTTAGAAGATTTGAATGACTTTATTGACAGAATTGTTACAATGCACACTGATTGTACATAGATAACTTCTATCTGACAAATTAAATTTAAACTAAAAGGACATATGGGCTCTTGTAGTTTTCTGCTGTGTTTTTCTCTACAGCATTATTTATTCTGAAGTTTACCCTTAAAAGCATTAAACTCTTAAGTACTAAATTTTAATACTTAATCTGATAATTAGGGGAGATCTAACCTGGCATCATGTGGTTGGAGCTGCATCTGTTGCTCCAATTTTTCTCTGCTCTTGCAATGTTGAGCATTTTTTCCAATTAAACAGCTTTATATGAAAGCATTTCTATAGCACCAAAATCTATCCACAGAGCATCTGTTAGGATCTTACTATAAGCACAGTTGCTGCACGTTAAGTTTTAAGCTTGTTTAATGTAGGCTGGGACTCAGTTAATTAATGCTGCTTTATTTCTTAACTCTTCATCTTCCCAGAATCTGGAGGGTTTTGAGTTGTTCTGCTTTTGAGTTTAATTGCTGAAGCAGTGTTTAGGCAGTGGAGCGGTGTCTGATAAGGTTGCGCACATGTGCCATGTGTCTTGTCCTTCCAGTGGTGACAACCAAGAGGTTGGAGCATCTCCAGACATTCACTGATCATTACTGCTTAGGTATTGCATAAATCCATTAATAGAGCATAGATAAAGCAGTCCCATGGTGCCTGGTTCACCCTCAGTGTTGCTGTATTACGGCATGGTGGCTGAGCATGTCAAATACAACATGGCTAGTCTGCATCCATTTTTGTTACAGGCATCTCAGGTGTCTCTGAAATAAGACAAAATACTTGGTGGCGTTGATGATTAGGATCTTTGGCAGTTGGTCTGCTTAGGCTGCTGTGTTAACTTTTATTCAATCATATTCACAGATTTACAAATCACATTTGCAACTGTTTAAATTTTTCCTCTCTGGTTTCAACTATTTCTTAAGTATAACGTGTGATGGTGGAGATAACAGTCAGCACCATAAGCAATGGAGGCTAACAGTGTGTTTTACTATTTAGGAGAATCCCATGTCCTCTGCAAATAAGCTATTTATAATTCGTTTTCCATGCACGCAGATTTGATCCTTCTTTTGTTCATTTGTAATGAAAAGTCTTCAAGGAGTGTGTCCAGTTCCAAAGCATCCATCAGATACTAATGTGGCCTATCTATAAGAGATTTGGGAAAGTAAAAATTCTGGTGACTGCAAGAGAACTCCTCATATGGCTGTTGATAAAGATTCAGGTGTTTCATCTACCATGCATGGAGGTCTAAGATTTCCATCTTAATCCTGTGAGGTATTTCTAGTCTACCATTCCTAGTACTGCCTGAAAAGAGTAGATTGTTGGTCAGGAGCTGTTTCGATCCCCAGTGTTACACTTAGTGTTGTGTTCAGCAACAACAGCTTTTTTTGGTAGGAAGTTACCTCACCATTACTTAAGAAGACGGGCAAGACTGAAGGCACACTAAAGGAGATCATCCTGACACAGCTTTTCTTCCTGATTAAACCTTTTAGTGGAAGTTTCCCTGTGATCAAGTTTTATTTGAACAGCAAACTAATTAAATCCTAGCTTCTTTGTGTGTACTATGGCTGAAATGAGGTTGTCTCATTTTTACCTTTACAGAAATAAATATAGACAATCTCTTGCTTCTGTGAGGGAGGAGTAAAGACTATTAAAATAGGTAACAGTCATCCACTTGTACTGATGAAGGTTTGTTTTACTGAAGTACGTTGGGACACATACGTAGTGCTGTCACTTGTATCTCTTCATTCTTCCAACAAGCCAGTATGGTTAAACCTGAAATCTAAGCTTTGTTCTTAAAACTTTATGCTGAAGCTTTTATTTGTGAAATGTTCCAGAAGCAGTAGCTGAGAAATACAATTGTATGAGACGCTGCTAGGAGCAGAAAGGAGGACTTTTCATGGAATTTGTTATTTGTTTTTTATCCTTTTCATTTTTCTTTGTACTCCAATTATTATTCTTAAGACAAAAGTTGAGAACAACTGAGTAATGGGGAGCACGTTCTGGTCCACCCATCCTTATATTCTCACACTGCATACAGTGTGAAGGATCTCTCTTTAGATACGGCCAGTACGAAAAGAAAGAATGTTTCTATAATGTATTTTCCAACCTCTTAGCCCTGCCATTTTATTGGTAATTATCTTTTTGGGTTTTATTTGCAAAACTCTTTAACAAATGAAAAATTCCTTTGGGATAAATAATGACATTTAATCATGATGGTTAATTTGCATAAAGAAGTAAGAATTGCCGTTGTCATGTTGAAAATAACTATTTCTAGACCTAACATAACAAAGAAAATAATTGTACTTTTTTTAATTATTTGTAGCTTCTTAATAAACCTATTGTGGCAGCTGCTTACTTTGTTTTACACTTTAAAACTCAGCATTAGGCTTTTAATTTATATTATATCAATATAATTCCCAGTTAAATATTTTTTTTATATCTTAGATATTTGTTGATATTTTGTATGATATATATTATAGAAAAAAAAGTGAGAGGGGATGTTGTTTTACAGAAAAGTGGCAAGTCTTGGTCAAGTGCGTAATTTCCAGTTTACTCCAAAACTTCATTATTTACATAAACATTCTGATAAATATAGAAAATTTGTGTGCATTTATTGTGGGTGATCAGGACTGTATTTCAAATTTGTTTTCTACCATTGTATAATATGACTTATCCTCATGAATCTTAATCATATACAGGAAGTAAACTGAGCAATAGTCCTTTGAGATACATAAGTGCTAACTGCATTTTTTTGAAGAAACTTAAAAGCGATTAATTACAGTTCTGTGTTTAGTCAACGCCTGGGATCTGGCTGTAACCCCCAAACTATTTAGTCCAAGCTTGATTCATTACAATACTTCTTTTATTCTAGCTATAAGGAAGAATGTAGTCCTGTAATGGTCTGCAGTAACATATATGAATTATAGGTGAGGTAGCTGCCCTCTGAACCTTGGCGAACTGCTTTTCCTTTCTGTAACAAGTGACCCACAGCCTTTGGCCACAGCAACTACCGTGGCCTCTTATGGAAGTTCCTGCATGCCTGGACCTCTCTTCCATTATAGAACTCACATGGAAGACATCTCTCGCGTGTATCATGGATGTATCAATATTCAGGCAGCAGTGCTCCATTTCCCCTTGCCCTCCTGAAGTGTTTCCTTGGCAGCATATGCTTTCTCTTACATGACTGAATATAAAGATGATACTGATCAATCTGCCTCCCACCGCATGGCCACCAAGGACCCTGCAGCACCTTGAGAAAAGGGCAGCAGAACACAGACTGCCAGAACGATTCGTACATTGGACGGGTCCATCTCGGGCAGCATTTGAAGGGCCTCTGGTAAGGAAGTGCCATGGGCCAGAGCTTGTTGGCAAACCGCAGCATGGGCACGGAGCAGAAAGAAGAGGATATTCATGGGATTTGTTTCTTATCCTTTTCATTTTTCTCTGCAGTCCAGTTTCTCACTGAAAAAATGAATCCGGCTGCACCAGCTCTTTTGGGGAACTGATTTGCAAACTTTTAATACAACATAGTGCCTTTTTTTGTGTGAAGGTTGTAAATGAAAGCCAGTGAAAATACACACTACTCACTAAAGCCATATGAAATATTTTCCTGTTTAGGATTTCCTGCCAAAAATATTAATCCTAAACTTGAGCAAATTGGTGGAACTATTTGGGGGGGCTGGGCATTACCGCAGTTGATCCTGTATAGTTTAAGAGGTGTCATGTTTGCACCGACAACAGGAGGGCATTGCTGGAAGGATGGCAGTCTTACAGCTGTCTAGGGGGTGGGAAAGAGGAATCAGGTGAGTGTGTATTTCTTGGGTGCCAGCCAAGTGGTCACTGGGAAGATGGTGCCCCAGGGTACTGCCAGTCCCTCTGACCCCTGCTATTCAAACCTGAAGTATCTCAGCCCAGCTTGCTACTGAATGCCCCTGATTTTCCCAGCCCAAACTCCCTCCCCACGGCTTCACCCTCAGTGTTCCTCAGTGTGCTTTTTTGCTAACCTACCCCAGCAGCGAGCCAGGAAACCCTTTCTTTCAGCCTTCCTCTCCCTCTCACCATTGCTCAGCTTCCCAAGCTTCCATCTTCCCAAGCCTACTCCGACGACTTTCTACCAATGCCCTTAACTGCACCCTCCAATCAATTTGTTTTCTCCAGGGCCTCCAGCTCAGTGCACTCATGCAGGCAGCCTCCAGCCCCTCAGCAGCTGAATCTGTTTAGAGGTGTGCTGTTTCTGTTGCTAGCTACTGCTCTCCGCTGGCTGTTGCAGTTAGCGAAGCTTGTACATTCCTGTAAAACCGAAGCTTGAATTCTCATTTTGGTAAGGATTTTGGAAACCCAGGCAGATTGCTCTTCCCTTAAATCAGCCAAGGGTGTTTTCAGAGACTAGAAAAGGAAGACACACACACACACCTCCCAAGGTGGAAGTTACTCGTGTGATATATCTAGGATTCGGTGAAGTACGTTATGATCTTGGGAAATGCTTAATGAAGAGTTCTTATCTGACTTGAGTTCATACAGCGAAGATGGGCGCTTAGTGTGATAACTGCTGGGCTAAAAATCATGTAGAGGAATGAAGGTGAGAAAGCGAAGGTGAGATATGGTGCAAGTGGGTTCTTAAGCTGTTAACAAGGAGCTGGCAAAGCTGCTAGAACGGGTAAAACCAGAGTGCTCCAGAGCACAGAGGTTCAATACAGGTGGTGCTTAACGTTGCAATAGCCCTGTTCTTGACAGTTCTGCAGACCATCAGAGTAGTTTAATGGCAGATGAAATACTACAATCAAAAAGTTGTCATCCGAAGAGCAGCTACTGTCAAAGTACATTTCATGAGCTTTATTGGAAGTGAGCTGAAAAATACATAATTTTTGAAGACACAAAAATCACTGATGCAAGACTTTGAGAGGTTTTAAAATATAAACTTTTGGTTCTGTTAGAAGGCTTAAATTTAAATCTAGATTGAATTCATGCACTAAGGCTGAATCCCAAAGAACATACTTGGACATTATTATTATTAATTTGCTAAAAGTAAATATATTATTTGTCACAGGTTTTCAGCAAGCTCAGTTTTAAGCCTGTTTTCTCAAAAATAAACATCCAGAAATCATGTCAGAAAATCACGTACCACTGATCACACATGAGAAATTAATCTGAGACCTTTTATTACTTTGAGCCCCCCAACTGAGTTTTAACCGCAATAGAGTTAGTCTTTGCAGAAGTAACTGGAGCATTTTGAAAATAATATTCTCAATCATCGGTTAAAATCAACTACTGTGGTTTGCAGTAATCTTAGCATTGTTAAGTAACTACCTGTCCTCAAACCAGGACACTCCCTGTAGTGTACAGACAAACTGAAATTAACAAATGTTTCTTTAATTTTTTCTTAATCACATAGGAGCAAAAAGAACTTCAGAACTCTGATTTTTGTGAGCATACCAAATCATCATTCCTTTAAGTGAAGCTCAATTTAATCTTGTTACGAGTTTCTGAGATACTTAAGAATATATTCTGTGAAACTATCTATGCCTATCAGTATCATAATTAAGTGCTATGTCTTGTGAATCTTGAAATTGTGAAATGTAGTCGACGACTGAGTAACACGCACAACGATGGCACTGAACTTCCACAATAAATCTGTCGGAAGTCCACAGCCTTAAAGGCCTTTCAGTTCTTTTGTCTGGAACCAGCTGCTCCATCTCTTTTTGGTCCTGTTTTCAAAGGAGTTGATAATATGAGAGAGAGGTTTCTGGTTTTATTTTTTTTTAAATTAAATTAGATATGGGGGGAGCTGATGATTTTCTTCCTGTAATGAAATCTGCAGATGGAGTCTCTATCCAGAACAGAACAGGCAGGAGATCAGTTTTAAAAGATCTTGGACAGAAAATTTTAATTCTACCTCACTGAAGTCTGTCAAAACTATCAAATCTAGAAGGGTAAGGTCTAATCTGGTCTTTTTCCTGGCATGAAAGTAAACTGGGCTGGAAAATTACCCTTACCTTCCCAAGATCTTAAGGGTTCATGTCAATGACCCTCTTAAATCACGTCAAATTCCAAATAAATACACCTGAAGAGTCAGGATCCAGATTTTCATTAAACACAGCGCTGGATGGAAACGCGCAGGAAAGAGATACTCCATGAGCTTTAACGAAAAAGAAAATGCACACAAAACACTGCATTCTCTCATTTGGTGCTTTAAAACTATCTTCTTTCCTTCAAATATATGGTACTGGGACAGTCTCTGGAGAGATGTTTGGAGTATATGTCCATGAGCTGACAAGACGGATCACTCCGTAGGTCCTCCATATTCCAGCACATTCTGGTGAAGTTTTTAAAGTATAAACTCCCATTCTATCTCGTATATGACCTTTGATAGTGCAGCCTTCCCCACTCTGTTTTAAATAAGTGAATTCATTGTAAGAAAACACAAGAATACAGCCAGAATACTAAAACAAATGAATATGAAACTATCTGAAAGCTGAGGTATGCCCAATTATTACCATCTGCAAGTATCTTTATCACTTGAAATAGTTACCTTTGTGAAGTTCAAGGACATAGCTTCTGACAATCATAGATGACTGCCCTTCTGCAGTTTCAAAATTCTAGAGCAACTGCACAACCATGACTGCAAGTGGGAGAAAACCCAACCCTGCTTGCTCTGTGATAGGGACACAGTGGGAAAATGAGTGAAGTTTGAAAAGTTTGTATTATTTCAATTACAGTACTGAGAACATGGAAGTGTGATGTATCTTATATCATCAATTTACTTGTAAATTATCCAATTTGTTTTTAAATTTTTGACTATTCCATCTGTACTTAAGGGTCACTCTTGTGATTTGGTCAAAAATTATTCTTAACAGGGAGAACACAATGTTATTTAAGCATAAAACTCAAACTAGACCTTATTATTAGAACCACAACCTCTGTTTCCATAATTACAAAAAAGACATTGTCATTATTAATTTGAAATTTGCTTACATTAACTGTGAGTCAAGATATTTTTCCATTCATAACTTACAGGCTTACTATATGGGTTTGTAGTATAATAACACACAGAATAAACAGATGGACTGACAACCTACTGTTTCTTTACAAAATAAATGTTTTCAATAAATACATTGTAAACATTCAAAACTGAGGTAAGAATATTTTTACTTGACGGTATTTTTGATTTTTTTTCCATAAATGTAAGAGTGACTTGACTTTTACATAATTGCAAAACAAATCACTTAAAAGTTAGGAGATTCCAGAACTAAGCTTGCTTGCAGAATCTTAATTCAGACCCCTCTATTCAATTCATATGATGCAACTTTAATGAGAGAGCCCCCAGGTACTTTTTCTAGCAAGCCCGCTTCATCCACTGCAGAGAGTAGATGATGAGAGTACACTATAGGGTACATGAATTAAAGCCTGTATTTCTTTTGTTTTGTCACTATTCAGTGTATGATAACGGAACAGAAAACTAATAATTTCTTCTCAGGTGTAGCGATGCACTCAGTTTAGTACTGCAAATGCTTTAAAACATGTTTTGTGAGATGAATTGGTGTTATTGCAGCTTAACAAGGGGGACATGAGACACACGTCAGTTAGTAGCAATGTCTTTTGAACACCAAAATACTGTAGTGTGAGTATTTTATTTTATCATCACCCAGTGCTTCCAAATACTACAATTTATTCAATATTTCTTTACCCCTTCATATCTTCTTTCAGCCATCAGGATTGACTCAGCTCTCTCGGCCTAGGATTTTTTCTCCTAGCTTGTTCCTGCACCCTCCAGGAAGGATCTCTGATTGCAGCAGGAAGGCAAGCATGGCCAGTGCCAGCTGTTCCTGCTGGGGCAAGCTGGGAGATGAGACTCGTCTGAAATACAGCATGTGGGAATTCTGATTACTAAACCAAGTCTTTTCATTGGCTCTTGACTTTAAAATACTCGGCAGATGTGGGAAACAAAACAAGGAAGCTGAAAACAGGCATAGTGAGGGAAACTTGTTCCAAATTATTCATCACTTCACAAATGTTGGAAATGAACTGAGTGCAGATGAGGTCTTGTTTCTCTATGGTAGGAACTCATACATAATTCTCTTCCTCTCTTTTTCACACTTCAAAACCTGAGTGCTAAGTTGAATGAAAATTTTAAAGTTCAGTTTCAGAGTTCCAGCGCACCAGAGACCAGAGTTTTTCTGACAAAATTGCTCCTTCTGGAATTTTTTTGCACAGAAGCACCAGTCAGGGTCATGCATGAGACTCAGACTCCTGCCGGCACCCCTGTGAGGGGGCAAATGTGGGACAGCTACAACCTTCCCTTGGTTCTCTCTTCTCATCTGTTGTAAAGATGTTGAGTGGTTGAATGCAATCTTAAAACTAAACACATTAATGTTATTGGCCTTGTTGGTGTCCCATATATAAACACCCAGATGCCAAAATTACACAGAATGAGAGAATAAGAACCTTTGGCCTATGTAGTTCGCATCATCTGTGGAAAGCATTGTCTCAAAATTGTCTCACCAAATGTCGCGGTTGACTGCTCCAACATATTGTCCATCTGCTTTAGGAGTGTGACAGCAAAGTAAATCTGTAAAGCATCAAATCTTTTGATCTTTGCCGAACACTGAACCTAGCTGCAAAGCAGATACCAGGTTTGGAAGACTGGCCCTGAAACAACTGTTCCACAGAGACAGTGAAAAAAATCTGAATTTCAGCCCACTGCAAAAGAAGCTGCTCTGTAGTCATCCACGGGAATGCTAGCTCACAGCTGCAGATGAAAGAGCACATGTGTGCCCTGTGGCAGTCAACAGCACCACCAGGGTCTCACGGCCAGGTGTTTCCCAGAAACAGTGAATTTAGACAGAGTTGAGTGGTTGCAGCTATTTAAAATAAACACAAACCATCCTCTGCCAATGCCCTCACTTTGCCACCCAAATAGCAGTGGATGCTACAGGAAGTTATTCACTCTGTCATAACTGTGATTCTTCAACTGTAACTTCTTTAAGAATCATAATTACTATGGGGGGAGGAGGGGAATAAATAGCTATCGCATTCACAAGTCAGTAATTATAATGTTTATTTAATAACCATTCGACCACCTAGATTTGGACACTTCTCAGATTCTACAGCATCTGAGGTTTTGGATAACAGGATATCCATTTAGTCATACGTAAAAGAAAATCCTGTAGTATTAGTGGAAATATTCTTTTAGGAAGCCTGGTAAGGAAGAAATGCCTTGATGTTTTATTTTTTTGGTGGTGGTGGGTTTTGTTTTTTTTCAGATCCTCTTGTCCCAAAATATCTGTTGGCATTTCTGGCTTATTACTTTCAGTAACTCAGAACTTTTATAACATTGGCTTAAAAGGTTTGATATCCTCACTGTTCTCGGACTCTTTTGAGTCAGGTGCCTGATGGGTGTACATTGGGGATGTACAGAAGCTTCCAGACAACGTGAACTACATGGAAAACACTCCATGCATCTACAATGGGATTTTAGACAGAGTGAGGAGTGGATTTTAGAAGTGCATTTCCTGATCCCTTCCACCCTCTGCACTTTGATTGGCACTGTAGAGCAATCTCCCTCTGCACTGGGCTGGTTAATTTCAGGTGAAGCCAGGGTGTGGATGCAGTTTTAGTTCCTCTGCAAACCCACTCCAACTGTAACTTGCTAATGTAGACGTAGCTTTCCTTCCCCCTAAGGAAAGCAGTGAAAGAGAGCAGAAAAACTGAACACATCCCACCCTGGGTAGGTCCCGTCAGATTGGTGCTTCCCAGCAGATGCAGGGACGTCACGTCTGTCCTGTTTTCGTGCCAAGTCTGTTGCTTTCATGGTTACTCCAGGTCTCCCACGCAGGGGTACAAATTAGCAGCGGTCTGCCACAGTTCCAGCTGTTTTAGGCATTGTTAGCTTTTAGCTTATCAATTAAGAATTTCAATGAGATAGTGAGGTACTCTCCACTTGCACCAAACAATTTGTATTATATTAAAAATAATGGCTTTGTTCTGTTACTTTAGTAAAAATGATTAGACAGATCAACTTGCTGTACTTACTGAGTCCAGTTGATTGACATAGTGGAACGTGCCTGAAAAAGACAAGTTCTGATGGATTATGCTTATTTTTTCCTTTCATATGTATCATCAAGAAACAGCCCTCTGGCAGCTACTGTAAATGCGTGCTCATACATTTCAAATCTCTCAAGTGCTTTATCATTTCTATGCACATTTTTTTAGATACTAACTGCTCTTGGTTTTGCGTTTTAACATGATTTTAGAAAGTGAACATACGGAGAGGGGTTTTTATGAGTGAGCAGAAAGCATTGCACTATTTGCTAATCGGAAAGTACTGCCTGAAGTGCAAGATGTTTATTTACTAAACTGAGATTCATTTTGTTTTGTAAATTCACTTTAAATGATGTACTCTTTGTAACAGGATTTAGTAATTTCAAAGAATACAGTACCTCGAATGCTTGTAATATGGATGATTTTTTCCTGAAGCATTGGGAATGCTCGAATGTTAATTAGATGTTAAATATTTGATGATTAACCATAAGATTCTTTGTATTTATTTTCAGCTTTGTGAGTAGTTCAATTTGACAGGTGAGATTTTCACACTTCTTATGGTCTGTGTATTTCTCTCAAACCTAATTCTTATGTAAAACAAGTTAGCTGTACTTTTTGAGTTCCAGAATGGAGCAATCTTCTTGCAATGAATTCCAAAACAGAAAATTTGAGAACTAGATGGCTGGTACAATTAGTTTCAGATCTTTCTAGACTGTGAAGTGAGCCCTGTTTTATTTTCCCACTGAAAGAACCATCAGATTCTAAAATGACCACATGGCACAAATATCAGGTCATCGTGGCTCTTTCTGATCACAGAATCATAGTATTGCCTGGGTTGGAAGGAACCTTTCAGATCACCTAGTCCAAGCATCAACCTAACACTGACAAAAAGACATCACTAAACCATGTCGCTAAGCACTACGTCTACCCGTCTTTTAAATACCTCTAGGGATGGTGACTCAACCACTGCCCTGGGCATCATGTTCCAGCCTGATGCAATTTATTGTTTGAAATGAATGTCAGAAATAGCAGCAGAGAGAACAATGAGAACAGGGGAGCAAAGCATCACAGAATCTCAGAGAAGACCTTTAAATTCAACGTCTCAGCTGGTGGATAAAGAAAGTGAAACTTTCATCATGGCTTAGGATGATATCATGACAGCATTGTGCAACCCTTAGGGTTCATGGAAAAAAAAAACCACAAAGCAAGCAGACAAAGGGCAAAGGAGAGTTTTTCCAGCAACCCACTGTTCTTAAAGTCGAGGGCAGTGCATTGCAGCCTTGTTAACCTATGCCTGACCTCACTTAATCATGTCTCCTGATAGCAGTAAGGGATATGTCAGCTTCTCTGAGACGCTTGTGGCTTCAAAAGCCTGAAGCCTTGCTGCACTTGAGGAAGCAGGCAGAGTCTGTGAGTACAGGTGTGGGAAATGAAGACTCCCAGGAGGGCAAAGGCTGGAAACTGGTGGCTTTCAGTCCTGGGACAGCATTCTGCCGCACCTGCAAGTCTGCACCTAGAGAAGAGCTACAGCGCTCTGATAGCAGATGAGGGACTGGGAGCTGCATCTGGTGAAGTGCCCCAGCTGGCTGCAGCTGAGCCCCACAGCAGCCAGGGGAAGTGGCAGCGGTGCAAAACTGCCTGCTGTAGGGCTCTTCTCCTCCCTTCCCCTCTTTATTCCCCCCGTGCTCCTCCCCATGAGCACCAGCAACGAAGCCAGGGCAGACCTGGAGCAGAGCAAGAACGGCTATGAGGCTCTGGAGGCAAGGGCGAAGGGCACCAGGGCCCCGTGGTGTCACATGCCAATGAAAGGAGGAGCTCGAGGAGGAGCGGATAGAACCTGGGGGTCAAAAACCACTTTTGCAGCTGGTATCAATTATAGGGTTTCAGCTTTTATGACTACCAGGGCATTTTGAGGATCAAGGACTCTTAATTGGTCTCACCTGACTGAGTGTGGCAAAACATCTTGTCAGGTTTTTCAAGTCTGGCCAACCTGGTGAGAAGAGCTTTAAATTAGAAACAGCAAGGGAGGGAGAGGATGATGCACAATCAAGAGATTGACAGGCAAAGGGCACACGGTAACGTGGACAGGGGAGACCTTGAAGCCAGTCATATTTGGCGGAAGTGGGGCCACCCCAAGTGTAGGCACACTAATAAGGATGTGCAGAGAGGACTGCATGATGAGGGTAACGAGGATGATTCAAGGATTGGAGCGTCTCCCTTATGAAGAAAGGCTGAGAGAGCTGGGACTCTTTAGCCTGGAGAAGAGAAGGCTGAGGGGAGACCTTATCAATGCTTATAAGTATCTAAAGGGTGGGTTGAAGGAGGAGGGAGCCAGACTCTTTTCAGTGGTTGCCAGTGAGAGGATGAGGGGCAACGGGCACAAGCTGGAACATAGGAGGTTCCACTCAAATATGAGAAGAAACTTCTTTACGGTGAGGGTGACAGAGCCCTGGAACAGGCTGCCCAGGGAGGTTGTGGAGTCCCCTTCTTTGGAGATTTTCAAGACCCACCTGGATGCAGTCCTGAGTAACATGCTCTGACATGCTCTGGGCAATCCTGCTTCGGCAGGGGAATTGGACTAGATGATCTTTATGGTCCCTTCCAACTCTAAAAAGTTCAGTGAAATTCAGTGATGGGGAAAATGCTTACGCTCTTTCTGGAAAATCATCATGACTGGGTGCCTCTCTACATGCACGTAGCATGTAGTCATGAGGGACTTCACCTGACCGCCATGACTTTTCAAATACAACAGAGAGCGGCTTAGTCACTATGGCTGCCATATCCTTCAGGAATTTGGGATGCATCTCGTCAGGTCCCATGGATTTGTGGATGGTCAAAATCCAGGCTCACCTGCAAAAACAGGAGTTTGTTAATTTACAGGGATTACAGCCTTTAATCTCTGAAGAATTTAGACACCTAGACTCAATACTGCAGTCATGAGAGCCTGCCCACAGCTGTTGCATAATCGGGTAGTAGCTGAAGGGTCTCAATTTCCTACATTAAAATTTACTGCCTTTCTAAATTTTGTGCTTCTGATCACACGCCAACACTACCCCCTGGCTTCAAAGGTCTGAGCAGCTCAGTGCTATCTCCTGCCTGCATCCAAGAGGACATGTTTCTATACTTGTCGTCCTTCAGAGTTCAATCCAGTAGGCATTTTCATTTGCCTCTGGATTGCCAGGTCTCAAGGCTGATGTTTTTGTTTTCCCTTGTGGCTTTGGCAAGACTTTTCTTGACACAATCCCAGAAATGGGATAGGTATTATCCATGTGTAGAAAGCTGTGTTGTGAATTTCACAGAATCACAGAATCTTCTAGGTTGGAAGGGACCTTCAAGATCATCTTGTCCAACCATCAACCTAACTGACAAAAATAAACACCCACAAAACAACAAAATGCAACATCATCACTAAACCATGTCTCCCAGCACCACGTCAACCTGTCTTTTGAACACTTCCAGAGATGGTGCCTCAACCACCTCCCTGGGCAGCCCATTCCAATGTCTGATAACCCTTTCAGTGAAAAAATTTTTCCTAATATCCAGCCAGAACCTCCCCTGGCGCAACTTGAGGCCGTTTCCTCTAGTCCTGTCGCCCGTGACTTGGGAGAAGAGACCAACCCCTGCCTCTCTACACCCTCCTTTCACATAGTTGTGGTTTCTTTGGTCTAGGTAGAAAGTGTCGAAGTATAAGAGAGTGAGAACACAAAGCTCAGTTAACTTCACAATGAAATGACATTTTTCTTCTGGGCTGCGTATCTGCTTGCTTGAATTAGATTTTTGGGTGTCGGAGTGGGGTGGCATTGCTGAAAACCTAGATATGAAATGGTAACTTCAGCTCCACTGCTTCCTTGATAGCATAAGGCACTCAGTGTGAGGAAGTTACGAGAAGTGTTTTGATGCTTTTTAGAAAAAAGCAGTTGCTAGTGAGTGCTATGAGCTTGTAACAAAGCTTTGGGGAGCACAAGTAGGGGAAAGAGCTTCCGCGAGATTCAGGGATGCAGTGATCCAACCAGAGCTGATACATGATGCTCTAATCCCTATATTCAAAGTATGTGTAAGGGTGAAATAAATAAAGAAAGGAAGAATTGTATTCCCCCTTGACGAGCAGGACAGGCTGAATGCTTACTGTGTGGATAAGGAGCAGAGGTGAAAAGGGATGGCAGTGGATATGCTCTTTATTCAAGATGGAGAAATGCCTAATTGTCTTAGCGGGTCTAAATCACCAAATAAAGTCACTTCGGCACATTAGAAAATTATATCCTGAGAGCGAAAACCAAGCAGACTCTCTGTGTATGATCCATACACACACAATCTCCAAGAACCCCACTGAGGGGAAATTACGGGGAAAAAAACCCACTTAAATTGTTATCTGGGGAAGTTTCATTAATGACTGCCAGATAACCTTTATTGTCCACGATTAAAATGCAGTTAGTAGCTCTATGTTTAAGGCAAGTACTCCACCAGAGGCTAATACACTGCCACTTAACTACTGGCAGTTTAAACGTCCAGTAAAAATATTGTCTGAGCAAAGCTGAAATCTGGAGGTTTTTTGCTTCTTGCCATTAGACTTGTTCACTTATAAATGAACTGCTTTAGATAGCAGGGTTGCAAGTTTTGGGTGTTGTTTTTTATCCAGAGAGATCTTACATAGCATGTTGATTTTAATGATTTCCATTATAACTGTTAGCTCTATCAGGCAAGTGACCTTTCCTTAACATTGGAAGACCCGGTAAGATTTTCATTTTTAAAGTAGACCTCCTTATTTCCTCCTCCCTCTTACCATGCTTTGGTTCACATCTCTGACAGGATGAAATTGATCTTTCCTGGGAAATGGGAAGAAGTGTTCCAGATCATGTAATGAGCTCCAGCTGCTAACAGCTGTTTGCTCTGTTTGAGCCAGTGTAGAACTAAGCCAAAGCAAAATCCTCTGAAACGTGCAGAACTAGAGATTTCACTATATACTTCTGCTCCCATTAAACAATATAGGAGAAATATTCTAACACTTTTTTGAACAAAGTTCTATTTGGCTTTTTTTTCCGAACTGTGAAGTTAGGCTTTTTACCAGAGCCTAAACCCAGAAGTAGAAAGTGTTTACATTTCTCAAGGTCCTCTATTTCAGTCAGTGGAACAGCCACATCAGGATTTCCAGGTTTTGTGAACAGGTCAACAATAAAAAATAATGCACCTAGAGAAAGCTGAAAAGCAATCCACAATCTTACAAGGGTTAGCTGCAAGCTCTGCTGACAAAGAAGAAAGTCTTAGCATTTGTGTCAAGGAATACTCATGTCTACTTGCAGAAAACTTTCAAGGACTCAAACACAGAGGGTCATCCCTGAAGGACTTGATATTTTTTGACTGAAAAGACTTAACTAATTGTGGGGAGAGGGCAGAAGACTGTGATTGCCATTGACATCGGTACATCTGAAATTGCTTTTCATCCATTATTCTTATTATAGAGGAATATCTATATCTGACTTCCAAATGGGACTATTTATTGATCTCTTTGGCATACATAAAGGCCATCTCGTTTGCAAGATGAGGTGAGACTTGTGACTTTTTTATATGCATTGAAAAAAATAATATATTCTGAAATGGTAGCATTCTGAAGAATCACAAACACTACTTGTGACAGCCACAGTTTAATTATTAAGGCCTTTTTACAGGATTTCTAGTTGCCTAAGTATTGTAAAATTAATAAATGAAAAAAAACCCCAATTTTTTTTTTTTCAAAAAGTCTATTCTGGTACCACCTGTCTTTCATAGATTAGTATCAACTTACTTATTTTACAGAGAATTAGTTCATTGTGTTTTAGGCAAGCTGGGGAGAGACGACTGGCAGCACCTGAAGAAGCAAGGACTAGATGAAGGCAGGTCATGCCAAACCACTGGCACTGCATCAAGGTCAGGTGTGGGGCTTTCAGAAGCCAAGGTGTATCCATCAGTCAGGCCTGGGAGACAGACGTGGTGCTGTGCAGGAAATGCTGGGTCAGCCGGCTTGTCTCTAGCACACATAGGTAGTCCCTGAGTAGGAACCTAGGCTGGAATTTCAAAAATGTACCCATCAGGGCTTTTATATGGCAATGGCTCCCAGTGCTAGGGCGCTGGCACTCCCTCAAAGGATCAAGGCAGAGGAGGAATTTTAACTTGTCTCCCAAACTCCGGCAGAATACTTACCACCACTACACTGTAAACAACTCTTACCACCATCTGCCAAACTCGAGTGAGCAGGGTCGGGTATCTACCAAAAAAAGCCCTACAAGTAAATCAGACAGACGAACACCATGTCAATCTGGTTAGGGTGCAGGAGCAACCTGCAGGACTGTGTATTTTCTCTGCTCAGCAGCAAAAATAGGTTCCTTGAGGGACTTTAATGGGTAAAGAAGAGAGGAGTAGAGATCCCAAAGAAACACCTGGGTTCAAGCTGAGACGGTTTTACTGTGTATCTCAATTTTGGACACCAACTAGACATATAAAACCTTTTGTACAGTCAGCCCTCAGCACATACTGAAATCATTGACGCATACATGCTTTGTGTATATAATGGATTATTCTTCTACTGTTACCATGTAGAAAAAAAGTGGAAATTAAGCTTTAAAACTGCAGTAATCATGAAAATAATTCCTATAAATAAGTTATTGGCACTCCACACATGACACATTAAGTCCTTCTTATATTTAGTTACCAGTTCTGTGACATACTCCTGCATGTATCCAAAGTCTGTAATCAATCTTACTGCTCACAGTTGATTTACTATTAGCAGCTTTTAATTTCAATGCAGTGAAATTTACATAGTCAGATTAAATGAATTCGGAATCAGATCAGATGCAATTGTTTTACATCAACATCACAATGAATTTACCTGCATACTTGTACTTGATCTGTGGCTATGTTGCTCTCCAAGCCAAGCCAATTAATAAGAACGATAAAATCTCATAAACAAACAACACTGACCCACACAACCCCTGTTTGTTTTCAATATAGATGGAGACAACCAGCAGCACAACACAGAGAACATTTACCTTGTAAACAACAAAGAATACTTTCTAAAAAAAAAGGGAGTCATTACTACTCGTGTCTAGGTACGGTACAGATAGCAGTCTTTAATAGCTGGAACAGGGAAAAACAGAAAGGAATACAGTTTGTATCAGTCAAGACACAGATGGGAATTAAAATAACCCAGAGCATGAAAATGTCAGTGTAAAACACCGCAGCTGTACTTACGTGAAGAAAATGAATGCAAGATTTGAAACTGTACTATGAGTCTGTCAAAGGAAAAGAAAGCTGCAAATCACTTGGGCTTTTTTTCGAAAGGTGTCCACTAATGAGTCTCTCATTAGGCAGTGCAAAGTTTGCAACATTGCTTGGCTTCACTTTGGGGTGCAAGTAAATAGCCACTTGCACGTCCTCAAAACCCATAAAACAAATGCATGGTATTGATAATGCTAAGGTAAGAGAACGTAAATAGTCAGTGATCTATTTTCTGGCAGTACAGCAGCAGTTTGAAAGGAAATACAGTACCGAAGGGCCGTAAGAACAAAAGCCAGGTTGTTCTCAGACCCCGCATTCTCTCAAGTTGCATTCCACTTAACAGGCGCTCTATGCAGATTACTCTTCCAGCCAGGTTTTCCAGGAAGAGAGAAAAAAGAATTTTTGGTTTGACAGTCAGTTAGGCACACTATTTCCTTTTATAATATCCTTGTTTAGGAGCCATACATACGAACAAAAAGAAGGCTTAAGCATGTCGTTCTCTGCTCAGTTCTGCGACATGCTTCCTAGGGAAGTTAAGACTCCACATCTACAGAGAACTATCCTGAACTGCTTTTAAGAGCTCTGTTAGCATAGGATTAGGAAATACTCCAGTTAGAAACGCTCTAGAAGATACTTAAAATAACCTTTTGAATAAGCAACTAATATCCAAGGCACCAGCTAACTTTTTTCAGACAAAGGCCAACAACAGACAGCGTCAGTAATAGCTCACTAGATGTTGCATTAAAATACTGATGATCATGCCTTCTGCAAAGCTTGTGGTGGTAGATCAACACCTTTGAAAGTAAGCTCTAACAGACACAATGGCCGCCTTCTGTGTATGCTAAACATATATATATATATATTTAAAGCTCCTTTTGTTTCCTACAGTCGTTTCCACAAAGCATTTCAATGATGTTATCTACCACGTAAGATTGTTCCCCTCACACACACCTCAAATTCCAGCTGTAAGACAAGCTCAGCAAAACAACATTCAAAGTTGTGTTTATTAGGTCTACCTTTCCCGGTATGTATCTGACAAAAATTCCTTTCAGTTTTGGCACTTTCAGTTTACCTTCATACTGAGTGATTAGCCCTGCAGCTGAAATATTACAGCTCTCACGTATAACTTAGCAGACCATCTTGATACACAAAGTTCTGTAATCTTATGGACTACTCTATACCATTTATTCTTTCAGTGTCTCATCTCTTCTTGTTTTACAGCAAGTAATTTTCTCTTCCAAGGTTCTTCCGGTCTGAGAATTCTCCGGTAACTTTAAAAAAGGATTTTCGTAGCGCCTCTCAAACGCAGCAGTATCGGATCACTGTATTAAAGCTCCGCTAAGTATCTCAGCAAACACTGTGAGGGAACCGTGCAAGCGGGATCCTGAGGGGATGGTTCCTGCCGTTGGTTTCCCACACGCTGTCTCTTCAACAAACTGGCCTGGTTTGCAGCTGCTGGTCATAAATTTCACTACACAGCTTATTTAGCTGAGGGGAAACAAGCATCTGCAAGGAAGTATGACGACTGTACTCAGCACATTCCTATCCAACAAGCGATGGCTAGGAGACAAATTGGGCCTTTATTTGGATTGCCTGCCCAGTACGTGGCCCATATCCCCAGTTTCTCTGCACCCCACCAGGGGTCCCTAACACATTACAGACATTCCTCAGCAGGGTAGGCAACTTTATTCTTTTATCATAATTTATTTACACACTGCACAGCCACTCTTTTACACAAACATATACTTACTGGTATATTCATGAACCACATCTAAAATGTTTTGCAAAGACTAACACATTGTGGGGTTTCCAAGCATGAAAAAAAATAATCTGTAGCCTTCTAAGAGACAGCCATTTGGAGGGCCTGTGAAAAAAAGCATTCCCTCTAAGCTTAAGTTGTCTCCAGAGACTATTCACTAGCTTCAAAATATCCACGTCTGGCATTAATCTAAAGCTCTCTTGGTGATGGCAGACTTCAAGAATGAACATGTGCAAATAACATTTTCTCAAGAAATCCCACAGCAGGAACAAGGAAATGCAAAATTCTTCAGGTACTCTTTCAGAATATTATTTAGGAATATTATGAAATACTATTTATCTGAGAGGCTCACAACTCAATGCTAGTATACATATATATATAGCATATATATGTATATACATACGGAATCCAGGATAGATGAAATTAACTAGTATATGGTGCCTGCTGAATAAGTATGTGCACCGCTGCAAGCAACGCTAGGTTCATCCGTCAGCTTTCAGCCATGAGTACTTCAAATTCAGAGCACTGATGAGGAAGGACAGCCACACGAAATAGGGAGAAGCCCATCACCATCAGGTGAAACCACAGGAGCCACATTATCAGACATATAAATCCATAAATCTAACTCATCTGAAACAGCACCATCAGACAGCACAGACAGAACAAGCTGTCAATAGCCTAACCTAAAATAGTTTTACCTTCAGCCTTATGTCAGTTCTGATGACTTTCATCTCAAGTATTCCTAGAGTAACACCTGTATGCAGTTACCCATCCACACAGGGAATTAACTAGTTTATTTGAGAAGACTAATGCTGTCCTTATCAGTCAATAGTCCCCAAACCAAGCCAAAAGAGTCTTCGTAAGAACTAGGAGCTTTCACTCTATGAATAAACATCTCTCTTCATCACGGCAATCACTAGCTCAAGTTTGCTTAACAAAGGCAAGTGCTATTTCCATGTTATTCAGAGAGTACTTCCAACATTCCTGTCCAGTTTCAGATGAACAGTTTTAAGAGTGAAATAAGCCCACCTTACAGCTGGAGAGTTGGGCAGAGAGGAACCTGATGAAATTCAACAAGTGCAAGTGTAGGGTGCTGCACCTGGGGAGGAATAATCCCATGCACCTGTACAGGTTGGGGGCTGACCTGCTAGAGAGCAGCTCTGTGGAAAAAGACGTGGGAGTCCTGGTGGACAATAAGTTGACCATAAGCCAGCAATGTGCCCTTATGGCCAAGAAGGCCAATGGCATCCTGGGGTGCATCCTGCCCCTCTACTCTGCCCTGGTGAGGCTGCATCTGGAGTACTGTGTCCAGTTCTGAGCTCCCCAGCTCCAGAAAGACAGGCAACTGCTGGAGAGGGTACAACAAAGGGCTACAAAGATGATGAAGGGCCTAGAACATCTCTCTTATGAGGAAAGGCTGAGGGACTTTGGTCTTTTTAGTCTGGGGAAGAGAAGACTGAGGGGGAATCTGATCAAGGCCTATAAATACTTAAAGGGCGGGTGCGAAGAGGATGGGGCATCTTTTTTTCAGTGGTGCCCCGTGACAGGACAAGAGGTAATGGGGACAAACTTGAACATAAGAAGTTCCATCTGAACTGGAACTTCTTTACTTTGAGGGTGGCAGAACACTGGAACAGGCTGCCAAGAGATGTGGTGGAGTCTCTGTCTCTGGAGACGTTCAAAACCCGCCTGGACATGTTCCTGTGCAACCTGCTCTAGCTGGACCTGCTTTGGCAGGGGGGTTGGACTAGATGATCTCCAGAGGTCCTTTCCAACCCCACATCATTCTGTGATTCTGTAATTTTAACTAGTGAACTGATGAAATCACCGATGTCACTACAGGACAAGAGACATGCTGTCCCTAGAGTAAGTGTAAGATAGAAAAAAACCCACAAATTAAGGCAGTTAAAAAAAGTGTTTTAAACCGAGCAGTACCTAGAGGGAGCACTGTGTATTGTATGCACATGTTTTATGTATAATACATAGTTACTCAAATACACACATAAATATTTAATATATAAAAAATAAAGTGCTTTCTATCAGGTCCCAATGCAGGGACATTATAAAATATTTCACAAACTGCAAAACAAATAAGATACAAAGAATACTACATCAAACATACATGAAAACATGAACACAGTATGTACAGTCTGGTGGGTGTCCCAAGACAAAGCATCCCCTCATATACATGGTATATACATATATACTCATCTTTACTCAATATATTATGACAATATATATTTCAAAACTTTGTTATAGACAAAAAAACTCTACAAAAACACAACAAGGATCAAGCACACAAGTCCAAGAGAGACAGAGAATTTGCTACCCCTTCCCACACCACCACCTTCACCGCTGGGAAAGATATGCCAGTGCTCTTTTCTGGGGTGCAGTGCCTCCACATCCTGCAAGGCACTGTGAGCAGCAGCCGTGAAGTTAGCATCACCAGTGGTGAGTAGGTCAAATACACATGAGTAAAAATAGATGTCCTTCACCAGCATCTTCTCATGGCACTTGGTGGTGGCAGTTTCCAGTGTGTACACTGACCGGGGATGAGCAGCACCACTCTGAGGGACCAACTGTCCCATCACAGGCAATGGTAAGTGGCCACTATCATCAATACGTTCACTTGAAGGGCAACCGTTCACACACAGCTGCAGATCCTGGCTCTCCTCATAGGCCATGACCAACTCTTGAGGCATGCGAATGGCCAATGTTAAGTAGTGCCCAAGCTGACGTATATACACTGTAGTCCCAATGTACCTGGCATGCATTTCGACGTATTTACCACTGACTTTCTCCACAATTCGCAAGCTCTTGGTGTTCCCATCACCTCCACTTGTTGTACCATCAACAAAAGCTGCAGGCAAGTCATCAGTCACTGCTTGATATACTTTCTGATCTGTACAGTCTTGGTATGATTTAAAGATAATAGTTATCTGGTGGTGGGGAGGAGGAAAAAAAAAATAAGCAAAGTTAGTGTAAAAAATCTCCTTTGGAGTATGCACACATACCCTAAACAGTATTACATGAGTTTCCAGTGTTTGGCTTGTCCCAGTTGGTTAACACTCTCTCAGTCTTCCTGTCTCACAGAAACAGACAATACTTGCTATTTTGATTTCATACATTCCCACTGATGCTGTCTGACGGGAAATTTCCAATGACTTTTCTTTGTGTTTATCAGTTATACAGCCACCCTGAGACCATCTGTAGTCAAGCAATTTGGTAAAATGATGTCTGTGGACCACAGACATTCAAAGCTTGAATGCCTGTGTCCAAAATCCACAAGTGCCCTTGTTGCTGTAAAGTCCACCTCAAAACTTTATGCTTAGTGAAGTAAGCTCAGCAACTCAGAGAAGAGAAACCCAAGATCTCTCAAGTGATCAGTATTTCTGCATATAATCCAGAGCTTCATGCACTAAATCAGGTCTTACATTTTATGTAACACAGTTTTGATGAAACAGACTTCTATCTCGGTCTGCTCAAAGCAGCATTCCTATTTCCTCCAGCACATTTGCACTGTTCCGCAAGGAAAGAATGATTTACATTTCAACAGAAGTAATGCTTTAAGTGTGCTCAGCACCTGAACAAGTCTAGAGTCAAAGAGTTAATGGTTTTAATGAGACACAGAACTGTGTGATGAAACAGTTAAGCAAGGCACCTGGCAAAATTTATCACGAAACAGCCACCAAATTGTTCTCTCCAAAGCTCCCTCCTCTGCAAGAATGAAATGCATGCCATTTCAGAGACAGAGAGGGAGAGCAGAAGCCTTCACCCTAAGGCAAGATTAACAGTAACACTGCATGCTGAATGAGGGCTGAACAACTATTAAGTCAATGAAGGCCTCCACATACCATGCAAGGAGGCTCCAAAAGAGAATCAACAGATACCATTAAGACTTTCCAAGAACATACTCGTATTTAAACACTGCAGCTTAAAAGATTAGGTTTGGATATTGTGTTTTCTGCCATGTGACATCTCTCTAACCCATAGGCCAAATCAGTAAAAGCAGAGTTCTGTAAGGTCCTTCCCTTATTACCCACTCCTACCTCAATCTCATGTCCTAGTACTGAGAGATACTCAGGAGCTTATTGCAAAGGGAGATGAAGCAAATTTCACTGCAAAGCTTTCTCTGTTTAAGTTCTCAGGGTAGTAGAAAACATTAAATAGTGAAAAAGGTTATTTCAAACAAATTTAACACATTATTTGTGCACATGTACTTGCAATATTTTCTACACTCTAGCTGGGTTCTAGGAACATCCTCACAAAGCTGCTCACGCATCACTATTTATGCACTAGAAACAAGCTACCCTTTCTATACCTAGGACAGAAAAATCCAAATGGCAGAATCTTCAGACTAAGAAAGTTTTTTTGGAAGTATCGGTATTTGAGCCCTGTTCTCTGGGCACATACAGAGCTCTTAAGCTACTGCAGTAAGGAACCTTAAAAGATGAAAATAAGGTTGTTCCAGGGCCTTGTCTGAAAATACAATATACAAACATCAGCTACACTGAGAGTACTAAAAACAAGCAAAAAACCAGACACATTCAATGTGCACTTGAAATATTTTATTTTGGACTTCATCGTTCCACTCCTACTAATGCCAGTAACAACAGTCTCACTGAGTGTACTGATCACAAAGATGGCTTAAATCCCACTGCATATGCAAATCCTTTCAAAGATGGTGCTACTAACCTGCCAAAGTGAAGTTTCTGGAAGACCTTCATGTATTTAAGGTGCCTGCTGTGTGTGGCTTAAACAAAAGCAACACTTTGCTTCCCTGAGCAGTCTGTTCCAATGACTGACAGCCATGAAAGTTGAAGAAATTTTTCCCAATATCTAATCTAAACCTCTCCTGGTGCAACTTGAGGCTGATTCCTCTTGTCCTATCATTTATTACTTGGGAAAAGTTGTAGAAGGTGGGAAGGTCTCGCCTGAGTCTCCTTTTTCCAGGCTAAACACCTCAGTTCCCATAACTGCTCTAGACCAGCTTCACCAGCTTCAGTGATCTTCTTTGGACACGCTCCAGCACCTCAATATCTTTCTTGAAGTGCCTTTTCTGCCGGGCAGCTCTCCAGCCACTGTTCCCCAAGCCTGTTACCATTGCATGGGGCTGATGCAACCTCAGCACAGGACCTGGCACTTGGTCTTGTTGAGCCTCATACCACTGGCCTCGGCACATTGATCCAGCCTGTCCAGATCCCTCTCTAGAGCTTTCCTACCCTCAAGCAGATGAACACTCCCACCCAAGTTGATGTCTTAATCTGCAAACTTACTGAGTGTGCACGTGATCCCCTCATCCAGATCACTGATAAAGATACTAAAGAAGAACTGCACCAATACTGATCCCTGGGGAACAGCACTCATGACCAGATGCATTTAAACTGCATTTAACTCCATTCACCACAACTCTCTGGGCCCAGCCTTCCAGCCAGTTTTTTACCCAGTGAACAGTATGCTCATCCAAACCATGGGCAGCCAGTTTCTCCAGAGAACACTCTGGGAAACCGTATGAAAGGCTTTACTAAAGTCCAGGTAAACAACATCCATAGCTTTTCCCTCATCTGCTAACCTGGTGATCTTGTCATAGAAGGAGATCAGGTTAGTCAAGCAGGACCTGCCTTTCATCAACCTATGCTGTCTGGGCCTGATCGCCTGGTTGTCCTGTATATGCCATGGGATGGCACTCAGGATGATCTGCTCCGTAACCTTCCCAGGCACTGAGGTCAGGCTGACAGCCCTGTACTTCCCCAGATCCTCCTTCTGGCCTTCTTGTAGATAGGCATCACATTTGCTAACGTCCAGTCACTGGGACCTCCCCAGTTAGGCAGGGCTGCTGATCAACGATGGACAGTGGATTGGTGAGCACTTCTGCCAGCTCCCTCAGTATTCTTGGATGGATGCCACGTGCCCCCATAAACTCGTGTGTGTCTAAGTAGTGTAGCATGTCACTAACCATCTCTCCTTGGATTATGGGGGCTTCATTCTGCTCCCCATCCCTGTCTTCCAGCTCAATGGCTGGGTACCCAGAGAACAACTGGTCTTACTGTTAAAGACTGAGGCAAAGAAAGCATTAAGTACCTCTGCCTTTTTCTCATTCTTTGTATCTATGTTTCCTCCCACATCCAATAAAGGATGAAGGTGCTCCCTAGCCCTTCTTTTATTGTGAATGCATTTATAGAAACATTTTACTGTCTTTTACTCCACTAGCCAAAGTAAGCTCTAGTCAAGCTTTGGGCCTTCTAATTTTCTCCCTATATAGCCTCATGACATCCTTGTAGTCCTCCTGAGTTGCCTGCCCCTTCTTCCAAAGGTCATAAACTCTGTTTTTTTCCTTGAGTTCCAGCAGAAGCTGTCTGTTCAGCCAAGCTGGTAGTCTTCCCCATCGGCTCATCCTTCTGGGCACATTGGGACAGCCTGCTCCCACACCTTCAAGACTTCCTCCCTGAAGAATGTCCAGCCTTCCTGGACTCCTTTGCCCTTTAGAACTGCCTCCCAAGGGACTTGTCAACCAGGCTGCTAAACAGACTTCTGTCCTCTGAAGTCCAAGGTAGCAGTTCTGCTAACCACATTTCTTAATTCTCCAAGAATAAAAAACTCTATCATTTCATGATTGCTATGCCCAAGATAGCCTCCAACCACCACATCACCCACAAGCCCTTCACTGTTTGCAAACAACACATCCAGCAAGGTGCCTTCCCTAGTTGGCTCTGTCACCAACTGTGTCAGGAAGTTATCTTCCACACACTCCAGGAACCTCCTAGACTGTTTCCTTTCTGCTGTATTGTATTTCCAGCAGCCATTTGGTAAGTTGAAGTTCCCCATAAGAACACGGGCTAAAGATCGTGGAACTTCTTTCAGCTGCTTATACAGTATTTCATCCAACTCTTCATCCCGTTTGGGTGGTCTACAACAGACTCTCACCATGACAGCTGCCATATTGGTCTTTCCTCTGATTCCTACCCATAAACATTTGACCCCTTCATCACCATCATTAAGACCTAGATAGTCAAGAGACTCCCTAACATACAGGGCTACCTCATCACCTCTCCTTCACTGCCTGACCCTTCTGAAGATTTTATAGCCATCCACTGCAGCACTCCAGATGTGTGAGTCATTCCACCATGTTTCCGTGACTGCAACTATACCAGTTTTCCAGCTTCACAATAGCTTCCAGCTCCTCCTATTTTTTGCCTATATTGCATGCTTTGGCGCAGATGCACTTCGTCGTCACTGGATTGTACTTTCAGGCAACGGCTTGTACCACCACGTAATCATGCTGAACCTACCTCCACACTGCTGAAGACCCAAGGTCCTACTAAAATTCACAGACTCGCCCCATCCTTCCCAGTTACGACTCCAAGCACAGATGGCCACAACATGTCTTGAAAACATTACAGTCAGCATTCAGATAAGAAAAAGCTAGGTAAGAAGGAAAGCTAGGTAGAGGCAGGGAATGTTGATTACAAGTATGTTATGGGAGTATATAACAGCTGAATAACCAACCAGTGGAATATGTGCACTGGAAGAGTGTTTCCACAATGTTTCTCATGACATTAGATTTTCCTACTGAGCGTTTCTTTTCCTAACAGAGAGCAGCAGGGAAGCAGATGAGATCCCACTGTGACACTAGTGACATGTCTTTAAGCCTGCAAAAAGCACAGTAGGTCAGGCAGACTGCTGAAATGGCACTCTGATGCAGCTGAAGAAAAACACCCTGCTATTCGCTAGGGCCACAATGATCAGAGGGCTGGAGCACCTCTCCTTATGAAGACAGGCTGAGAGAGTTGGGGTGGTTCAGCCTGGAGAAGAGAAGGCTCTGTGGAAACCTTATAGCAGCCTTCCAGTACCTGAAGGGGGCCTACTGGAGAGATGGGGAGGGACTCTTTATCAGGGAGTGTAGTGATAGAACAAGGGCTAACGGTTTTAAACTGAGAGAGGGTAGATTTAGATTAGATCTTAGGAAGAAATTCTTTAGTGTGAGGGTGGTGAGACACGAGAACAGGCTGCCCAGAGAAGCTGTGGATGCCCCATCCCTGGATGTGTTGAAGACTAGGTTGGATGGGGCTCTGAGCAACCTGGTCTAGTGGGAGGTGTCCCTGATGGAACTCGATGATCTTTAAGGTCCCTTCCAACTCTAACCATTCTATAGTTCTATGATTCATGCTTCTCAACTTTATCTTCAGCATAGGTCTGCATGCCCTACCTCACGCCTATGACAAAACATTCAGATGCTTTCCTTAGGCAACATTTCAGTCTAAAGGAAAAGAGAGGGAAGGATGTTTATCCCCCCACAGTAGGACTGTAAAACTTAAATGGCAATCAAGCCTGTTTAAGTGCACAACATTAACTCCCATTTCTTCTCTGTCCTACTGCGCCATTGAGACCCCAGAGGCTTTAAAGACAATCAGATGTATACATACTCAGCAGCATCTATCTCTTCTTCCCTCTCCACTCCCGAAAAGCAGGCATTGAAGGTACTGAAATGTCTGTAACTGTTGTCCAGCAGCCCTAGAATCATCACGGACAAGAAAACAGTTTAATGCCTGCCAAAATGCCACAGCTTATCCACAAAAGCACCTCTAGTAAGGCCAGGCTGCCCTGAATACCAGGGAAGAGCACTGTTTATCTTTACACCAGTGAAGCTCAGTAAGTTGGCAGACCACACCAAGTTGGGCAGGAGTGTTGATCTGCTTGAGGGCAGGATGGCTCTACAGCCTTGGGGAAGTGTGACTGGAAAGCTACCTGTTAGAAAAGGACCTTGGGGTGTTGGTCAACAGCCGGTTGAATATGAGCTGACATTGTGCCCAGGTGGCCAATAGCATCCTGGCTTGTATTAGACATAATGTGGCCAAGAGGATTAGGAAAGTGATCGTCCCCCTGCACTCGGCACTGGTGAGGCTGCACCTCGAATACTGTGTTCAGTTTTGGGCCCTTCACTATAAGAAAGACATTAAGGTATCAGGGTGTGTCCAAAGAAGACCAGTGAAGCTGGTGAGGGGTCTGGAGAACAAGTCTTATGAGGAGCGGCTGAGGGAAATGGGGTTGTTCAGTCTGGAGAGAAGGAGGCTGAGGGAGACCTTACCGTTCTCTACAACTACCTGAAAGGAGGTTGTAGTGAGGTGGGGGTCAGTCTCTTCTCCCAAGTCACAGGCAATAGGACAAAAGGAAATGGCCTCAAGTTGCACCAGGGGAGGTTCATATTGGGAAAAATTTCTTCATTGAAAGGGTTGTCCATCATTGGAACAGACTGCTCAGGGAGCTGGTTGAGTCACCACCCTTGGAAGTACTTAAAAGAGGTGCAGATGTGCCATTAGGGACATGGTTTAGTCAGACTTGGCAGTGCTAGGCTTATGGTTGGACTAGATGATCTTAAAGGTTTCTTCCAACATAAATGATTCCATGATGTCCTCTAACAAAACTGGAGTTTGTACTACTTCTGAGAAATAAAGATAAATTCATCTTTACCTTTGGCAGGATGTCCACAAAGACAAAAAAACTGATCACGCACGATCAATTATCTGATGCTTTTACTTAAAAGAACAACTGAATGGTAAGTGGAAGATAAGTGTTCTAATATTACTTAAAGCAGGCTAGGCACGCTGTGTTCAGTCTGCAATGATTTCCTGCAAAAATAGAAACCATGCCGCAAAAGAGATTTAAGTGTTTTGACTCTGGGAAAAACACTTATGTGCAATGTTTCCCTGCCCTGCTAATACCACCAATTCCCAGGTTCAAAGCTATATGACCGGTAAATCCACTACAGTAACAGCTCTGTGTTTTTTTCCTTCTCTGTCCTTCTACTCACTCTCTCATCCTCAAGCTATCCACTACAAAACACCAGGATAGGAAAAACTCCATTTCCAGTTGCTGCAAACAAGAAGGAAAATTTTCCCCAGGCAAGCCCAAGCATCTCTGCCTCATTTACTATACAGGGATGACTACGCTAATGATACCCAGAACACCTGTCACAGTGATGAAAGCCAACGAAGACTTTGCACCCCTCCAAATAAAGCACGCAATAAATAAAAAAGCCATTTCTATTTAACGCATTCTACAATACCCTTCCTACCTGCTCCCTATACATCCCCTTGTAGTAGCCGTTTATTCTTATGAAATCCCAAAACAGGTCCCAAGACCGGGAAGCTCTTTATCTATAGCTGTAGAAATCAGACAAAGATGCCAGTGACCTTCACAAAACTAATACAGGAAGCCCATCAAAAAGAAAAAGAAAGGAGAGATTTAACTCAGTTTCCCAGCTACTTGGTGATGATCCTTCATTCTCCATCTCAAAGGCCCTAGGATCCTATGCCAAGGAGCATGAGCACATCAGACAAGCTCAAAAAAACTGGATTTTCAAGTTTCAGGGAGACCACAGAACATACAATACCTTTGGTCACTGTGAAGAAACAGATGTTGTTACTACGGGCATCACAAATATGCAAAACACCTACAAACAAATTGCCAAGACCATTTTGTGAATAAATACACAACTCCCACAAGAGGATGTACCATTCCAATTAAGGAATTAAAGGAAGAGTTTTCCTGCTTTCCATATTTTCCCTCCAGATGCACCAGGAGGTAGGGAACATACTTTTGTTCTTCACATTCTTTCTTAAGACTAAGAAAAGTCTCCTCCTGGCATTCTCTTGTCCTTTATGAACTTAATGGACAGCCCTCACGCTGTTAGGGTTACTCAAGTCTCATAGGTTATGGAGGAAGAAGATAACTCACTTTACACATAATGATGCCTTCACTGCTGATGTCCTTAATGCTTGGTACACCAGAAAGCTATGATACATACCTACAAGGGCAAGTGATGGTACACCCCTTTCAAAAGCCCTCCGCATACGGTGTGAAGATTAAATATTCTGTTCCTCCAACTTCTTAAATCACTTCCCCTAAAAAAGTGCACTCAGGATAAACTGTATTTTTTACTTTTTTTCTCTTTGCCTTCATTAGGTCTGCTTTAGAAGGGATTAAGTAGGCTAGTTAGCGATTTAGTATTTGCTTTGGCTTCTGTACAATTTAAGTTCAGCACAAACCTTTGTTATTATTTCCCATTAAACACCTATCTCAAATATCTGCAATGAAAAGGTAGCAAGACCAACAATGGATAATGTTCTGAAAGCTTTTCTTATGAAAAAGGTAGAAGACCTATTTGCACACTCTTAGCTAGGGAAAACACACTACATAGACAAAGGTAACTGAACTTCTCTTGGTAGCACTTCAAAGGTGCCTTAAGATACCCTGTGGCCAAAATTAGGGAATTATTATCAGCAAGAGGTAGACTACCACCATCACAATCAAAATGGAACACTTGCAGAGGAAAAAATGTCATAGGAATGAAACTAGCAGTGGTAGTGTAGTTTAACAAGCCTTCTCTGAATCTTTCACAGTCTGCTCCATAAACAAATAAAGGAGTCAAGAGATGCATTAGAGATATTAAAAGTTATCTTGCTAAGTTACTTGTACATTCAAACAACCTTCATCTCCTACAAGCAAGTGTGCTGACAAGTTTGATTACTTCCCCAAAAAAGAAATAACTCAAGGACTGTATAACAGATATTAACATTAGAGACATTTCCAACATCCCAAACCATACATCTTATGTCATTTAATTGCTTCTGCACACTTAGATGTACTTTTGCAACAGCAGGGATAGTAAACTACTATTATAAAAGAGAAAAATGTATTACCACTTTTTCCAGAATGACAAGTCAAATAAAAACACAAAAACATTGAGAATAAACAAAGACAGAAGGTATTCCCTTTAAAACACATACTTTCCTGCAGTATGTACAGACATTTATCTCCTGAAGTTCTCCCCTTGGTTTGAGAAGACATATACCAGCATAACATGCTACCACAGCGAATCATTTTCAGAATGTGGCTAAAGGGCAAGCTAAGATCACCTATCTACTACCATCACACCCAAGCCACCCACATAATTTGTACACAAGACAACTCTCAACTTTTTCCGCCAGAATTACCAGGAATGAGGAAATACAGAACACTCTGCAACACTTCAACGAAACTGAGGACAAAAGCTTACTGCAGATTATGAAACGCAGCTCTTTCTTGTACTTAAGAGCCTTCAAAAAGAGCTACTGGAGCATATTTCAAGGGACCTAAGTCTTTTTGCAAAGCTTACTCAGGTTAGCCTCATTCCTTCATTTTACGCTCCTCAGAACTCATTCATGCCTGGACGATTCTATGATTCTATGATGCAGACTGTTCTTGGAACAGGCTCAAGTTAAGAAAAGGTGATTCTGAATTTCAGTGATGTGTAAGTCCAACCTCTGGTTTCTGGCAAATGCAAAAATTTGCCTCACTCATACAAGCGCTGATATTAGTCAGTACCTCAGAAACCAGTATGAATGCAATAGCAAAATTGATTTTCACTTATTACTGCACAGCCATCTCTATGGAAGATGTGCAGGCTTTAACCTACTGTGACCGGCACACCCTGCTCTCAACCCTGGTTATAAAAATCCTATTTCTGAGCTTAACAAAACAGTTAAAATTCCCCAGTATTGATGGTCCTGAAACTGTGTATCCATAGCCTGACATGCCTTCTTGACACTAGAAGAGCTACACTACCACAGTAGTGGCCACTTCACTCCAAAAAGGGAATGAGATATGTAACAGACACAGCTTCAAACGTATGTGCAAGTCCCTAAAAGTTCAGAGCATTTTTCACCCCTGGCTCTGGAGGTAAATCTTAGCCAGGCTCATGCTTTATAGCTCCTCATTTTCTTCCTTGCTATCTCCTTCAGCAGATAGAGACAAGTTCCAGATTCCTAAGGTAAGGAAATGGCACAAGCTATCAATATGAGTGCATGTATTCCTCCTCCAGCCACCTCAAGTGGCCGAGAGGAGAGCAATCTTAAGTGTTGCCTGTCTGAACAGGGACTTACACTCTAAGCAAAATTTTCAGGCTGCTGCTTCTTTAGTAAAGCCAGGCTCCTAAGCTCTTCTGACAACCACTTGGCATCAATGTAATTTTTTGCTACCTCTTCTCAATTCTCTGCACTTCCCCTTCTTGTCTTTGCTCCGAACCCTTGGTGCCTTGATAACTCATTTGTTGTGCCACTCTGACAGTATTTTTTGTTTTCTACTGTTATGGTTATACAATTTAGAGAATTAATGAAAAGCAGAGACTTACACCTTTCATTTGCTCCTTGCCAAGAATTTCTACTTAGGGCAGAGGCAGTCACAGATGCTGCACTCTGATAACTGCTTTAAAGAGTTACGCTCAGTAACTCCTTAAAGGCTTATGCGGTGATATGTACAAGGTTTTCTTGTAGTGGGGAGAAGTAGTAAGAAAAGGACCTGGTTTAAGTTTACTTCGATTCTCAGAAAAGAAGAGGCTGACAGTTTTAATCTCCTAGACTACTGCATAGAAGATGCTCAAGCTGCTCAACTTGTTAACTGTTAAGGGCTAAGTGACTTTACTGTCTTTGCCTTTTACTCCTGCATGCATGCACAGTGCTTAATAATAATCCATACCTTATTTGTAGCAGTAGCACTAGATCCTGGGACGACAGGCACATTGGTCACTTGCACTGATAAGTAGTTATTGTCTATCAGGGGCCAAGCGCCTTCCACTTTGCACGTCTGGAAGTGATCCTTAAAAGTCCTCAGATGAGGATCACCAAACAAGCCACAAAATAAGTAAGTAGTAGAAGGAGTCTTCTCCCCTCCCTGATGTTTTCTGCCTTCTGTGTGGCCACTGTAATCGCAGGGGTCATGGGTGATTTCAGGGTTGGTGGAGGATGTGGGTCCATCTTTGGAACAGTTTCTCTGTCTCATGAGGTCGCTGATCCCAAGCACCACAGAATGGTAGTCTAGGTTTCCACGGCATACTTTGGAATTGCGATAGGTACAGGCAGAGTACCCTCGCAGGGCCTTGCAAAACTCCAAATCAAAGTCCTCAAGAGTCGAGTTTAGATAAGAAGTTAAGGAGACAAAATCGGTGGTGCACTTCTGGATTCGACAAGATGTTTGCAGCTGGCAGTCACCTAAGCACGAAACAGATGGCACAGAGAAATCAAGGAAACCTCTTAGATTGCAATACCCCAATTCCACACCCACAGGGACTGTCAGAAAACAACCTGAAGGCAATATACAATGCTCACCCATTAGAGAAACAATACATAATAGAGAAAAAGAGGTTGGGAGGCATAAAGATAGCAATACAGACCATCTCAAAGGCTGAGATGACCCATGCATGACTTAATCCATTACCTGATATTGTCTAGATGGAAATTAAGAGCACTATCTCCTCCCAAGTACGGGCACAGCATTTCTTTCCAGACAGGAAGGTGATGCTGCAGTTCTGTGCTTAAGTTAATTACTTAGTCAACAAGCAAGCCTCCATTTAGTCTTTCACTGCTTTACACAAGTTACTGAACTTTTAAACAGAATCCTGCCCCTTAGAAGGATGTGATAAAGGCAGCAAGCAATATAAGTATAGACAAAACCAGACTGAATGAAGCAGAAATCTAAGTTTCTCTCCTAGAAAGCAGTCTGGAGGAAAGGAGGTGAGGGAAATGGGCACACCATAAATTCAGCTTGCTTGATTTCTCTGGCACTGCCACAGTTAAAGCTTCACTGCTCACTTTCTGAGACAAATGAGTGAGAAAACCCACAGCTGTCTGAAGTGCAAATTGCCAGCTAAGGAATCCATACACTGCAACAGCTGTACCTCTTACAGTATAGTTCAATAATAAGACAAGGGACAAAGAAATCCTCTCCCCATGAAAACCTTATCAGACGTATGCAACAGGTACACAGTTCAGTTTACATGAACAAACCAGTAAGACCTTATCTGGTCACCTGATTTCCACAAAGAAAGCATAATTACCATCCCAGCAAGCAAACTGGAGTTTTACAGCCCTTTCCTCCACAGCTCTCACTGTCATGATCAGAAATCCTTCCCGATTCTCATGGCAGCTAACAACAGTCTTCTACAGGTAACTTTTACACGAGAACTCATGAGGAGCAGAAACAAAACAAACAAGGCTGCAACTTGCACTAAAGGAAAGAGTCACAGGGGTTAAAAACTAGGACCCCATTCAAAGGAGAGACGGGCTTCCCTCCCATGCAAAGAACTGAAAACAGCCGGAAAACAGTCAAGAGTATGTGCAAGATTTCATGCATTAGCTGTCCAAGCACCCAAAACTATCTACTAAAAACATACTGTGCTTATTTGTTACTTTATGACCTATACAATTTGGCTGTGCATACATTAATCTGTAATTTCAAAATGTCGTTCAATCAAGAAGATTCTGAACACCACAAGAATGATTATAAAGACACACTGAAGTGTGAAAAAATGGGAAAATACAATATACCTAACAGATGCTCTTTTTCCTCCCCTCAAGCACCTCTTTATAACATTTCCCTCGTTTTGCGCGTCCTAGAAGTAAAATAGGCATAAGCAAAGTAAAATAGTCCAATTTTAACAGCCTAATTAAAGTGTTCCTAAACTCCTAAGATGAAGAGTGAGAAATGGACTGAACAGTAATGTTGCACTTTTCATTTTTAAACGCAGCTGTTTTCTTCAATTCATACAGTGATAAGAGGATATTAGCAATTTCTTTGCTTGCTCCTTAACTGACCCTCCTGTGACTCACTTACTCACATGACATACTCTGAATACCCAAACCATGAATTTATAAAGGCAACATGTTCTGCCTGTGATGGGTAGCTGACACAAACCTCCTGTCAAAACCCCAAGACAACACAGAGCAGAAGGAGCAATTCTCTAACCCGTACCCAAGAGTGACCACGAACTGTATGAGTGAGCAGCAAGTTTGTCACTTGATCTTTTTGCAAGGGATACCTAGCCTTGTAAAACAAAACAAACAAAAACCACCATCAAATTCTGTGTTTGCAGATACACAAATAAAAAAAGTCTATGCCACACAAAATGACACAGGCCATGCTGGTCCAGAGCCTGACTTTCAAAGCATCAAAATTTTTCTTGTATTTCCCTTCAGTTATGATTCGTGATAATATTTTAATCAGATATAAATTAGTCTAGCTAAGCCAGTCAGTCAACTTATCAAATAAGTCTAATAAATCTGTCCCTCCACACCTTCCCTGCAACTTTAGGAAATTTTCTTGCAGCTTCCAGTAGATTCGTGGTACAGAGAGGGGTGAACCAACAGCGATTTGGCTAAAATCGGACGCCCTCTCCCTACAATTTATCTCACGAAAACGGTAAACACATACAAAAGGGCTCAGGCCGGAGCGAAACGCTTTCACAGAACTGCCCGCCTTCCCTCCCGTCGCTTCCAGGGCTGCATCCGCCTTCCCACCCGCAGGCTCCCGCCCCGCAGGGCGCTGCCCGCACGCTACCCACGCGTGGGGAGGGGGAGAGAGGGAAGAGGGAGGGGGGCGCGCCCTCGCCGTGCCCCGGCCCCACGCCCTGCGGTCCCCCCGCCCCGTCGGGCCCCGGCCCAACCCTGTACCTGAGCCCAGCAGCAACCCCAGGCCGACGAGCAGGCCGAGGGCGGCGAGCGACGGGTGGGTCGGCCCGCGGGGGCGCGGCGGCTCAGCCCCGGGGGCGCGGGAAGGCGCAGCTCTCCCCATGCCCGTCCATGCAGGTCCGCGGGCTGGCGGCGGGACGGGGCGGCGGCATGAGGCGGCGGGCGGGCGGGCAACCTCCTCCTCGCCGCTTCCTCCTACTTCTCCTCCTCCTCCTTCAGCGGCGCGGCGACAAGCAGAGGCTGCCGGGCGGCAGCGGAGCGGGCGCGGGGCGGCGCGGCATGGCGGCAATCGGCAACGAGCACAAAGGGAGCCGGTGAGCAGGCGGAGAAGGGAGGAGAGACGGAGGGAGGGAGGGAGAGAGGGAAGGCGGGCAGGCGGCAGCCACCCTCAGCCCCGAGCAACCCGCAGGCCCCGCGTCGCCCAGCGCACTGCGCCCGCCCCACCCACTCCGCCGCCTCCCATTGGCTGCCCGGCCTGTCCAACAAACCCCCACGACGTGCCGCTGGCGCGGCGTGGTCCCGCCCTCCCGGGAAGGGTGTTCCCCGCCTCCCCCTCCTCGCCTCGCCTCGCCTCGCTGCTCAGAAGCCCCGCCTCCGCCCTGCCGTCACTCAGCAGCGGGCGGCCAATCGCGGCCGAGCCGGTGGGCGGCCCCCAGCTCTCCCCCCGGCGGCGATTGGCTGCGGGAGGGTCCGCAGTGCCACGCGCCGCCGCCAGGGGACGCGCGCGGCCCGGTACCGGTGGGGCCGGAGCGGGGTCAGCAGCGGCAGAGCGGCTTGGCCGCGCGAGTCGAGGCGAGGCGAGGGCGAGGCGAGGCGCACCTCCTTTAGGCCGGCACCAGCCGTATCCGCGGCTTCTTCACAGGAGCCAGAGGGCCCACAACGCGTGCTCATCTCCGGACGAGGAGCGTCCCTACCTCCTAGCGCGCTCGCCCGCGGCAGAACCGGGAAAAGCAGCAGAATTGAGCAGAGGTGTCAGCAAACGGAGCAGTACCGGGTTTCGAAGTGGTTTATTTTGCAGACGGCAGGCATGACGCCTGGGCCTGCTCCCCCACAGGTGGCATCTCCAGCCCCGGCAGGCAGCACCGCCGGCAGCTCCTTCCGGGCTGTCGTGGGCCGCACTGTGTCCCTCCGCCCACTCCCAGCTGGAGGGCAGAAGTCCCAGCGCTGCGGCCCCGGTAACGGCCATACCACACTGGGTACTCACCTCGTGTTTGACTCCAGGGCGCTGCGTGGCTCAGCAGGGTTGGCGTCGCGGCCGTGCTGTGCTGGGCGGTATGGGGTGCTCGGCAGAGTAGGACCTGCACATGGAAGACATGACATGGCGAATGGCCGTGCTGCGGAGCCACGAACAGGGCCCACACAGAGTTGGCTCCACCAGTGCAAGCCAGACTTGGGGCCTGCCTGCCTGCCAGGGCTGGAGGGGTGGCAAGTTTCCTGCCCATTCCTCTGGGAAACTCGTGCCACCTTCCTGCCCAACAGCGTTAATCTCATCAGGCAGAAAGTGCAAAATCTTGGAAAGGACAATACCCTCACAGGTGCAGTGGCATTTCTGCTTCTTGCTGCTTTCCAGCAGAGCATAGGCAGCTGTTGCCACGTGTCATACTTTGGGTGTCGTACTCACACCCCAGTTCTAGGCCTGGGCCCTGCCAGTTCTACTCAGCATGGGCCCAGGGGGCCACACTGTGCTGCCTACCTTTGGGAGATACCCGTGGAAAATGTGTCCTGCCAGCACTGACCCCTATCCAGGGGCAGGGGCCACCCTCTTGCCCACCTCAACTTCAAGAAGGGGACACATTTTAGGCATGGAACAGGGAAAACCCTGTGGTGCCCCTGAAGGTGATATCCACAGGAAGCATGGGTGACGTTCACAGGGAGACGTTTGCTTTTTAGGATGTAACCTGAAGTTTGCAAACCTGCAAGTGAGCACAGATGTGCACCTGGACAGCTCGGAAACATTTCCCCTCCTTCTCCAGCCCCTGAACCCCAGGATCTTGGCACCTCTGAGCACTGGCTAAGCCGACATAAAGGCAGGTGGAAGAAATGCAACCCAATGGACGAGGATGTGTTATCCCAACACACCCCTCGCCGCAACCCCACCTCCAACAAAGGCACATCACAAACGACTCACCCGGAGCATCCCCATCACCACCTGTACCTGTTCCAGCGTGCCTGCCCTCTCTTGCTGGCACAGGCACTAAGGGAGGAGATAGCATAAGGACAGCATAATCTTTCTGCTTCCAATAGAAAACTAATGGAGAAGAAATGGGGAGAAAGCGGGGACCACGGGCAGCCCCTCCAAGGGATGCTCCTCCACCTGTCTCTCCACTCCCCTCCTGAATGGGCGCTACCCCACCGTGCCAGTGGCCAGCACCCTCTGCCCATACCTGTACTGTCGGCCTGACCCCAGCCCCTGGTCCCCTGATCCCCAGCCTGAACTCCCCCATGAGGGCAGCCCTAACCACCCCCCAGCACTGCCGTTCCTCGGTATGCATGCTCCTCACACCTCCCAACTCTCAGCTGCCAATAGCTCCATACTTATCCAAGTGCTGGGAGCTCACTGGGCAAGCTGCACACACAGTACAGCCCCCCAGTTTGGGTTTCCCCCTTGTGAGGGTGCCCACCATCTCTTTGCACATGCTTGTGGGCTTCTCTTTATGTTGGGCACCTGTAGGAATAACAGTGACGGATCTATATACATCTGCCTGGAAATCTGACCTCACAAATGCAGAGGCAGGTTGTAGCAGCAGGGCAGAAGGACAAACAGAAAGGCAGGGAAAACCTTCCAAACTTGGCTTTGTGGCTGCATAAGTCTTGGTTGGGTTATTAGAAAAGCTGTGTATCCAACCTGATGTTCTTTCTCTGGCTCATTACATTTTCACCCCTGAATTTGCTACACAGCATTTTGAGGGAGCCGATGTGCCTCTGATGTTTTGGGGGCCTAAGGACTGTGTTGCATGTTGGGTAGGTACATCTTAAGATGACCAGCCCTTTGCCTCCTCTGCTGTATGTATCGCTGGGTTCTCTGTTCCAGCAGTGAACGGATCTGAAGAAAGCCTGTCGCACATTTCTACCCCAGAAGGGAGGGAGACCTCAGTCTGTTCACAAGTCTGCACCAACAGCATGCAGTAGTCTGTCAGATCACTGTGTGGGGCAATGCGAGCCTAGAGCTCCTGAAACTTCCTTCCCCTTTCTGACACTGGAAGCAGGCTCTTTGTGTTAAGAACATTTCGAACAGGTCCATGCGTAGCCCTCAGAAACATGGGATTTTAATTTATACAATTGCTTTGGAACTTGAAAATCCACTGTTGCAATCAGGAAAGTTACAGCTTTGATTAAAAATCCTAAAGGCAAGACTCGTGTTGTCTCTTACCCTCCTTATGTAAGCACAAAGGAGATTGGGTGCATAAAATAATGATGAGTGAGAGTTCAAAGCAACCCCAGAAAGCTGGCCTTAGAGGTTTTTTTCTGATGTGATTCCAGCTTTTTACCATTCTTCTTCTTTGTTGAGTAAGTGCCAACACAGCAAACATGATTTAGCAAGGCAAAGCCCCTTTCTTTCAATAAACCAATGTGTCTTAGAAGTCAGCTTATCCAATCCTAAAGAAATGCAGTAATTAATAAACACTTTGAATAGGGGCTGAAACAGACCTTTCCTCTGTTATCAAGGCAAGGGGCCTGGTAAGGGAAACATCTCCTCACTTCTGACTTTTGTCAGATTCCTGAGCTCTTTGACACCAAGAAGCATTATTATTTCCAAAGGAGTTTTTTCAAGTGCTGAACAACCAGGATGGGGGTTGGGAGGGGGTGCAAAAAAGAACAGAGAGCTCTTCTCTATCATAGATGAGCTGTCTTGTATCATTTACCTGACAATCTGTTCTCTCTGTACTTCTATAGCAATGCTTGTTATTAGCAGACTGAGAAGTACCTCTGATCATCACTGATTTTAGCAGAAATGATGTTTCACATCTATATCACAGATATTTAAAGTGCTTTCCAAGCAGGAATTGAAGTTTGGATTATCCCCCTGAGATGTATCCCCTATACATTTTATCTATACAGATGCACTATCGTGACAACACTGCTCCAACATACAGAAGATGATACTTTTCCTCTTTTTTAGAAGGCAAAAATGGAGGAGGAAGTCAAGAGAGAGAGATCAAATACTAGAGAGAACAAAAGAACTGTTAAGGTTCTGTTAAGTTATGGAATCAGAATGGTTTGGGTTGGAAGGGACCTTAAAGATCATCTAGTTCCAACCCCCCTGCCATGGGCCGGGGCTACTCCCACTACACCTGGTTGCTCAAAGCCCCATCCAACCTAGTCTTCAACACCTCCAGGGTGTTGGGGGGCATTGACAACTTCTCTGTGGAACCTGTTCCAGTGTCTCACCACCCTCACACTAAAGAATTTCTTCCTAAGATCTAATCTAAATCTACCCTCTCTCAGTTTAAAACCGTTAGCCCTTGTTCTATCACTACACTCCCTGATAAAGAGTCCCTCCCCATCTCTCCAGTAGGCCCCCTTTAGGTACTGGAAGGCTGCTATAAGGTCTCCACAGAGCCTTCTCTTCTCCAGGCTGAACCATCCCAACTCTCTCAGCCTGTCTTCATAGGAGAGGTGTTCCAGCCCCCTGATCATCTTCGTGGCCCTCCTCTGGACCTGTTCCAACAGGTCCATGTCCTTCTTAGGTTGGCGGTCCCAGAGCTGGATGCAGTACTCCAGGTGGGATCTCACCAGAGCAGAGTAGAGGGGCAGAATCCCCTCCCTTGACCTTCTGGCCAATCTTCTTTTGATGCAGCCCAGGATGCGATTGGCTTTCTGGGCTGCCGGTGCACATTGCTGGGTCATGTTGAGTTTCGCATCAGCCAACACCCCCAAGTCCTTCTCCTCAGGTCTGCTCTCAATCCGTTCTCCGCCCAGCCTCTATTTGTGCTTGGGATAGCCCCAACCCAGGTGCAGGACCTTGGGCTTGGCCTTGTTGAACTTCACATAGGCCTACCTCTGGAGCCTGTCCAGGTCTCTCTGGATGGCATCTCTTGTCTCCAGTGTGTCAACTGCGCCACACAGCTTGATGTTGTTGGCAAACTTGCTGAGGGTGCACTAAATCCCACTGTCCATGTCGCTGACAAAGATATTAAACAACAGTGTGGATGGGAAAAGACCAAGTGACTTTCAGTAGGGTGATTATAGGCAGAGAAGGATAACCAGATGGAGTTCAGCAGATAAAAAAAATCCAAAGCCAAGAGTTTTTCAAAAAGCCAGTGGGCCAAAATGATAGATATCTGTGAGACACCAAGATAGAAATAATGTCCTGTCTTCTAAATTGTTTTCTGTAGGAAGTATGTTAAATACTTAGACTTATCTAATAGAATCCCTTCCAAAATGGAATAAAATTATCTGAATGGCAGGGAAATTACATTGTTTCTGTAGGGCTGGCGTAACAGGTATGAAGGAAACTAGGTTAAAGTTATAATCTCTTTATCTTGGGTACTGAGTCTGGTAGCAAAGGAACTGATCCTGGAATATGAATGTCTGAGAGCATCAACTCCAGTGTTAATATGATCAGCTGTAAGAGGCAAGTCTAATCATGACTTTGCAGTGTTCTGTGAATCACAGTTCTCTGAGACCTGATGAGAGATGACTTCTCAGGTTATCACCCAGAGCATTCTTAGAGCATGAGGATGAATTATTGTAAGAGATATACTGAAAGGATAAATTCTGTGGCCAAAAGCTCTCTGGGGTAGGAAGGATGATCGTGATTCCATGATTCATTATAATAATTTTGGTGTTCATAAACTAAAAAACAAGTTCTTGAGTAAATGGTAGGGGTGTGATGAAAGCCCAACAAAGGGCCCCTGCAGGCAAATCTGGAAACTCCACGGTCCAGGTGCTCTGTTTGGCCTAGTTGGAGAGATTTTGAACGGGAAGGCTGGGGGGAAAGTGGTCCTCTTCACAGTTGACTAATGTCTTTTCAGCAGTTTAGCAATGTAAGAACATCATGGGGAATTAGCAAAGGCTTGTCTAAGCTGTGGTTACTTTGCACATTGATTTTAGTCAGTCCTGCATGCAGCGTAAGAGCAGTCTAGCAAATGATGTATATGATATGTCATGGAAGTGCTGGCAGCCATGTGCCTGAATACACTTATACAAATCCTACAGTATATGTCTGTAGCATTCAAACAATAGAGAGTGATGTAGAGTGATGAAGTTGGACATAATTTTGAACAAGTGCTGTGGTAACTTGATGGATGTAGATACACCTGAGAAAAGCCTAATCTGTACAAATTTCAGACTTTCTGGTTTTGCTAAGTCTTGCTTTATAAGCACTGTAGAACTGCTTGTTATCAACCTAGTAAAAGGAGCCAAGACTACATTGAGAAATTTCTTATTAAAAATATGACTGAAAATAAAAGATCTGTGACAGAAGTATGGAGGAGAAATAGGCTTCGTTATTTGCAAAAAAAGTGTAGGAAAATATTTGGACTTGAAATCATTTGCTTCTCAGCTGTTAGTCCGGCAAAGGGTCTTTGGGGTCAAAACCACAACCGTGTGCCTTTTTAATTGTACATTATTAATATGTTTTGGCATATAGATACACTTCTATACATGTTTGAAGTACATCTGTTTTTTGAAGTACTGCCGGCAAAAATGGAATATAGTAAGAAGGTGATTGGAAGTTATCCCTCGGTTTGCTTTGGATTATGACAATGGCAGATCTTCATTCCCTTTATTTGTTGCAAGCATCTCTAAGGAGATGCTGCGTGGTGAAATAAATGGTAGGAGAACTTTCCTTAATGACAGGTAAGCATGAAAAAGCATATTCTGCTCTTGAGCAAATGCATTCAGGAGCCTTACTGTCCTGAAGTGGGCAGGACACAAAGTCTTTCAAACCAGCTATTAAGAAGGAGGCTGTTGACCAGAGATTACACTATCAGGCTATTTCTGTACCTTAGCATATGTAAGTGAAAACAGTGCTGGTAAATGGTGGAACTTCCCATCACAAAAAACGGTTATGGAAGCCTCCTTCTTGCTTTGAACTCAAACAACCCACATCTGGGGCAGGGACATCTGCATTTGACTGTGCTGCCATTCAGCTTCAGGTTTGGCTTCCTGGAGTAAATTATCTTTTCATCTCATCATAGCTTTCTCTCTGTCTTCCTCTCTCTCTTTTTATTGCAATTTTATTGCTAAATCTAAGGACCTGTTACAGGGCAATTCCAAGTAGAAATACAGGTTCTGCTATGCATCACATATGCTCTACAGTTATCGTGTAATTGTAGATCTGCCACTGCCACTTGTATTTCCCATAAACCTGTATCCTTACAGCTGCTTCCACATGAGCATGTCTGCCTGGGCTTCAAAAGGGTTTTGCATAGGCGCAACACCTTGCCTGGATATGTCAATTTACAGAATGGGTACAAGCTAGAGATAAGCTCAAGAAACAGCGGAGCACTGTGGTGAACAGAAGAAATGGAAATCTTCCCTTTGACCCCCCTACGCCATTATGGAGCCTCCCCCATCCTCATGCCTGTAAACCCATCTCATGCTATTGACTAGGATAATCCTGCAGAAAGTCTTGTCTTCTTGAAGCACAAAAAGGGAATGAGTTCATTAGATCATTTCATCAGAAACAGTGATTTAACCAAGTTGCAATTCCTAGCCTTCCCTCATACTCAGATGGAAAATTAAACATTGTACTTCCTCCTACTATCCTGCCTACTAGGTCATCAGTCAGTAAATATGCACTTGCTTGAACATTTCCTATGTGTGTTTGGCTACAACAACAGAGGCTAAACTTTCAAATTGAATTCCAAACAGGAACATCTGAGGAGTATGTAGCATATAGAAAAGAGGCGCCTGAGGGATATGTTTTTGTAGCCATTGTCTTGATGGCACTGAACAGTAATTACTACAATGTTAATTATTTTAGCACAGTAAAGATTTAAAACCAATTTACTACTGCATTTCTTTTGGGGTAATTTATTCTATAAACAGATTTGAGTAAAAGAAAGCTAAATTTTTTTTCATTGTTTTCATGCATTAATGAATGTGGGTTGTGTCATGGTAATTATATAGGTCTATTGCCTGTTCTTGCATTTTTTGGCAGCTTACAAGACAATTTTTTCACCTGCTATGACATCTGGAAATCATACTGTCCCTAATGATCATGTCATTAAGTGGAGGAGCAAGCTGCTGTTGAGGAGGCGAGATAATGATGCATACCAAATAAATGACTGGTTTACACTTCAAAATATGTCTCTCTTACCCTTCAACTTTGGCTGCAGTTGCTGGATTCCAGTCTGCACACAGTTGCTAACATGCCGGGATCTTCCCATGTCAGACACAGAGGTTGGGGCACCAATGCCCTGTCCCATATGCAGCTTCTAATTTTGATCACTTTTTTCTAACATTGATAAAGGATTTTTCATGCTGTTGGGGTTGACCTGTTGATTCTGCTAACTACAGAAGAGTAATCATCCTGCCAAGTCTGAAGTCTTGATTTCACGAGAAGAGGTGATGTTGGCTGGGTTTCAGGCTAGGACCCCTCACTTTTATCCCATCTTTCATTAATTATGCGTCTCTGTTGTTGCCAAGCCTTGTTGCCAGTTTGGGGATCTGAAAAGGACATTTTTCCCCATTGCTAATTAGCTTATTCCGCATCCATCTGGGAAAGGATAGATCATTTTGAGGATTAAGCTACACTTTTCACAATTTTGGCATATGCCACAGTGTTCGGAAAACACAGAAAGGCACCAGATGAAGGTGTTTGTGTCCTTTTGAAGTACAAGAGCATTAACACTATGTTGATTAAAGAAAAAGTGATGGAAGCAAGACTTCTGGAGTATTCCTTTTGCTCCTGTTTTCAGTCTGAAGGGACCAGTTGTGGCTTCCCATTGCAGTTACTGGGGAAATCCTGGATTTACAGAAGGGCCATAGCCTCTGCAGCTCCAGGTTTTTGTTCACCATGCAGTTGAGAACCACCCTACAACATGCTTTTGGGACGATTGGAGATTACTGGTGTTTGTTAATACATTTGTAACCTCTGTGCAATTTTCTTATTGTCTTGTTGTTGCTATATTCCTACCTTCCTTTTGCTGAGGCTTATCAGAGAAGTTAATAGGGGTGGTATAGTTTTTATACATAACAAGGTTATAAGGAACTAAAACTTTTTCTCTTTTTTCTTTCTTCTCTTTCTCTTTTTTTTTCTTTTCTTTCTCTTTTTTTTTCTTTTATTTTTTGTAGGAAAATAATAAACTTCTTTTGAGGAATTTTTAAGTCTTCTTTAAAGCAAAAGATATTGAAAGACTGATTTTTAACAAACTACTTGTGTAAATCATTTCCAGATTTTTCTCTTCCCCTTTTTATCTACATTTGGCTTTGCATTTCTGTCTTAGTTTTGCCTCTGTTCCCTTAATTCCCTCTCATTCCTCTTTTTTCCATTTTCTGCCACTTGCTTTCTGCTCTTTGCAGGCTTTCTCTCTTCCTGGTTCCTTGTTTTTGAACCTTCGTTGATTTCTCTGTGAAATTCCCGTTCTCTTTCCCACAGTTCTTGCCTCGTGGCTTTTTTTCAAACCTGATTCTTGGTGTATTTAGTTTCTTGTTCCCAGTTGTGCCCTCCCATACTTAACCCAGCTGAACCCAATCACAGTTCAATGGCTGAAGTGGCTGCAAACTGCAGGGGCTCAGTGGTGTGATTTTTGAGCAGCACTGGTTTATTGGAGGCATATCTGTTTCAAATTGCTACAGCTGTGATGCAGCAGGGCATGGGGGTCTGTGGACGAATGGGGGTGAGTGCCAGGTGCAGCACATGAAACACATGCAGCTGTCATACCATGCCCTGCATCCCATTTGGCCTGCTCTCAGGCATCCTAATGCCCAAGGGCATTAAATTAGTGCCTTGGTGCGCTGCAGAGTAAGGTTTTCCCTTTTTCTGCCATCTAGGGTACTATAAACCATCAGTCCTGTGTCAGGCTCCCAAATTGCTTACTGTTCTAAAGTATCTTTATTTTAGAATGGTTACCAAAGAAAAATGTTAATGTGATTATAACTGTATGCATATGTTCACCTGCTCCTCCCACTTGATTTCTAAACTGTCTCTACTGCTTCAGTCTACTTAGCAGAAGAGGACAGGCTGCAAAGGAACAAATTCCTATGACTTTAACTTAAGTGTGTTAAAAGGAAAAAGAAAGAGAGCAAGCTCTTCCTTGGGAAGGAAGGCAATACTGTTAGTTTTGCTATTATTAGATGTTACAGAATATATACAGAGGGGATACAGACCTTCTTCAACTCTAGGAAGAGCTTTATTTAGTACATGGAGGTTATTTGACAGGAGTGACTTAAATACTCCAACAGGGAGACTCAAATCTGTCAGAAACTAGTCTGCGATGATTTTACCTCATCTAAAGCTGCTTATTGAGAGTTGACTGTCCCTTGCATTTCTTCACATATACACATATATATTCACAGTTTACAGTGTGTTAATGACACAGAATAACCTTAGATAATGAAAGGATTTAAGGATTATTGTTATCATTATGAAGCTATACTACATTCCGGACTGTGGGACTCCCATTATAATGCTAAACCGGTTGTATGCTGGAGAAGCCCAAAGCAGATGCAGCCAAGACAGGCAAGAGTTACAAATAAAAGCTGACACATGGGAAGCTAACCAAATGTGTATTTCAAAGCTGTACTTAATCGTCCTTGTGCATCCCCTGCATTTACAATTTAGTATAAACCCTTCCATGATTTGCATAATTCATGTGAGAACCTTGTACTTTTGCTATTGTGATTCTCTCAGAAAATACTTTGTGTGGATATCTGCCACAGGAAAATGAGCAAACTCAGGCAAGAGGAGAAGCAGAAGTGCTGCCTTTGGAATAAGTCGCTTTCCCTGTTGGCCTCAGCCCTGGGGGATTAAAAGAGCTTCAGCAGTAGTGCTCACAGCAAAATTCCTCCAGACCCTCCTTGCTGCATGTGCAATCCCAGAGTGTCAATCCAGCATGGCTCTCATACCTGCCAGTCGCTGAAGCCTGCCAGTGTCTGGGCTCCACAGACGTGGAATGCATCTGTGAAACCTCTTGATCTTTCTTAGGTATTACACTGGAAATTATTTGCATAGAAAGCACATGTTCAGCTGTATATATTTTTCATATTCAATATGTTTTTGTCTTCTTACGTCTACTTCATGTCTGTGTGTATGATTACGTGTACGCCTATTTTCTGTCTACCTGAGCCCTCAGACTTAAGGAGACAACATTCTTTTTTTTGGTCATTGTTGGACTTATGGAAGGAACAAAGTCCAAGAAAATGCAGGACACTGGCTTCCCTTCTAAATTGCTGGACAATCTCTAGATAGGAAGGTATCTTTTCACCTTGCTCCTCCCACCTCTTCAACTCCAATCCTTGTCCTTATTCTAGTAAATGTAGACCTGCTAATACCCTGGCCCTGTATAAATCTTCTTCTTCAAAGCATGGCATACAGGAATAGGACTGTGATATTGGAAATGCTGCTTCGCAGCTTCCTTTAGCTGGGAAAATTTCTTTCCTTACTCTTCCTTAGGCATCAGAGTAAGTAAAACAGCTTGTGTAGCTCTCAAACAACGATGACAAGCTGATCAGTTAGGTATCAAGCCATCTGATTTCCAGTGGGAAATTAACTGGCTCCTAAGAGAATTAGATATTCCACAACAAGCTAATGATAGCCTCCATGATTTACTTCAGGAGATGTCACGTGACTATATGTATTTTTGCAAGCAGACAATTTGAACTAAGGAGACCCTTGCCTTTAATTTCATTGGTGAGAGAGTTTTTCTTGGATTTCTATTCGTTATTTATATGATTGCATCTGTCACAATGTTATTGCTGTGGTAATTAGCACAAAACTATTTTATGCTACAAAAGAAGCAGTGAGACAGTTTCTAACGTATATGATAGAATAACTCCACAGATTCCTTTAAATTTCCTGGTGCTGTAGCAGCCACAGTGATTCTATGCATGATCAAATAACCTTGTCTTCCAGTGTTTTCTATTAATATTGGAATCACACATGGGCAGTGAATAACATAAAAATAGACCAGAACAAAACATGTTGTGGGCTCTGTTCCTGCAGGTACAAATACATGGCATACTGGGTTACAATACTCATTCACTGCTTTGTTTATGTTGGTAAATTACACTGATAGTCATAGCATTTCCTGTGTAATAATATGCAGCCACCATTAAATCAAGTCTTTACATTTCCATTTTCCTTCGGTTTCAGTTGCCAATCTCACATTGGTTCAATAGTTTACAAAGTTGCATCTGTGCATGTTGTCCTACTTCTGTATTTATAAAGCAAAAAGTGTCCAGCAAATGATATTTAATTACTGTTATTGTAAATGTAGGCATAAGAACAACATTGAGTAAAGAAGATTAATTCCATCTCTGAGTTCCAATCGCACACAACCACCTCAATTACTGTGTTGCTATAACTGTAACAACATCAGGGAGAACAGAAAGCTCTTCATATTTGAAATCACCTAATCTATCTACACAGTTACAGTATACTGCCATGGGCAATGTAGTCTCACCTCTTCTAGCTAGAGAAGAAATTAGGAAGTTGAAGCAATATTTCAGTACATTTATCTCAATCTATGTTATGTTCCAAGAACCTCTATTCCTTTTAGATTCAAGTACTTACAAGCATCTGACAAACTCTGGTAATGGCTAAACATAGCACAGAAAGATTTGTACTTTCTACTGTCCCATGCTTTCAAATCTGCCCATCAGATTGGAAATAACTTAAATAGCTATCTGAACCAACACTCTGGGAGACACTAAAGCACTTAGCATTCAGTGTTTAAAAAATCAGCACCCACATCAACATACATACCCACCCACCTATTTAAAAAAAAAATTATTATTATTAACTAAGTTGAGGATGAGCCTTGCTGATCAATAAAAAGTAAATGCCAAGGAAACAGAGTAGAAGGTTGTCAGCTCGCAATACTATCTGGCAATTTGTAGCATCCTCCCTGAAGTCATCTTACTGATCCTAATCCAGGCTCACTCTAAATGTCCTGATCTAGAAGAAGGTAATTCATGTTCAGTTGTCTCTTTCTGTCCTTGTTTCATACCCAGTCCCATCACTTCAGGACAAACACGATTTAACTCTTCTATTTAGCTTTGTAATACCTTTGTGAAGAGGGAAATAATAGCTTGATTTTGCTGATAGCAGTCTTAGAGAAGGTAGGATTCATCTCAGGTGACTGTTGCCACCTGGAAGTAAGATGACTAACATAATTTAGTTGGCTAAACTCCTTCTACACCCAAGTCAAACAGCAGGTATTGGGGGATGATTTGTTCTTTCTGTGTTAGAAAGCTATTTCAGAAGGGCTATGTCTTTCTGTGGAAGGGCCAGTCTCCACCGGAGTTGAGAAGAGTACTTGGATTAAACAGCTATCTTTTTGATGCATGAAGTTAAGTGAGATGAATCCAGCCAAAAACACTGAACTAGGCTGAGACTAGAGAACAGAGATTGACTAGTTGCGGTACTAAGATCTTCAGTACCTTGTGCTTACTGGAATTAACAAGGTTCTTTGTAAAAGAGAGAAAATGGGATATCTGAGAATGGGCTTCATGAAACAACATGCTGAGCCCAGGAACCACCAATCTTTGCAAACTAAGAATACCTGGAGGAGAACACAGCATAAACAATCATCCTCAAAAAACATTAAACCCATGATTTTAGTATGGAGATTTGGGTATACTTATCTCTGCTCAGATTTCCCAGCCACGGATACTTCCATAATCCTCCCTCATTGGAAACAAAGTAGATCAAGTCTGTTGTGTCATTACAATGCTGAGCTCAAATTAATATAACCTGACTCTCGGCACGGGTGTCTAGACGGGCACAGCACTCTTCTAACATGACTACAATTGTCTGAGTAGAGCTGGTTTATGCTTGTCTGGCTTGTAGTATAGGTGAAGTGAGAAGGTATTATCTATACCTGTATATATAGCCAGCTTTGGATACCCAAGTATGAAAATTTCTCTCATTCTATGGGTTATGTTATAATCACTTTTATTCTTCTGTTGCAATTTTTCAGGTTTCAAAAATGCATCACTAATTCTAAGATTAATCTGTCATGGGTGGATATAAAACCCAGGATAGAATCTGTTTTCATTACGAAAGGGATACAGAATGTCTTTCAGGTTTCCTAATGATTGACAAGAGTTATTCCTGGATGTTGAAACTTTCTTGATGTATGCAACATGAAAATATAATTTCCGACAGAGGAAAAACAATTTTCATTTTTAAAATTGTTAATTAGTTTTATAAAGTACATTTATATGCAAAATCTTTCCAGTCCTTTTGAATTGAACCTGTTGATATCCATGTTCTTTGTTTATAGAATGACACCAATAATAAATGCTTCTGTAATTTTGAAATGGTCTAATCTGATCAATTAACATTACCACTCAATATAATAGCGTGGTGAACGTTATGTAGAAATTTGAAATGCTTCCCTTTGAATAAGTTGTTTATACATGTGAAGGTCTGTGCTCTTTGTGGAATGCACTTGATGAAAAATATCCTTTTTTATATCCCCACTTGTACACCCCAAATTCCCTGTGGCAAAAAGTTTCAACTGATTCTTTGAAGATCTTCCACTTTGAATAGTTTAATGGTGTTTTAAAGCCCATGGATATTGTGTGATCTGGAAAAAAAATCTGAACATTTTGGAACAAGATTATATGTAGCTTATCCTTGGAGGAAGATAATTAGGAAGAGTATCTGCAAAAAAGATCAGTTCCATCATGTCAGGATATTTCTTGAGCATCCAAAGGTATACTTCCCCTTGAATTTGTCTGTCATTAAGAAACTAACAGAAGGAATATACAGCCCATCTCAGTCATAACTAAAAATACTGCTTTCAGGCTATTTCTTTTTCTGATCTATTTATCCTTTCTACCAAACATATTTCATATTGCTAAGATCAGACAAGATTCTGTCAGACATTGTAAACATTTGTGGTAGTTCTTGGGTTTGTGAAAAAAGAGAACATTTTTTAAACCACAAAAGCAAGTGATAACAACCAAGTAGCACTTCTACAAAAGCATAAGCTTTCTCTATATAATGGATTTATTAATGTCAAATGCTCCCTTTACAAATCAAACTTATTTGCAGAGAGATCACCATCTCAGTGCACACTGTTTTCTGATGATGTTCCTGATGAATTTCCTTCTTCATTGCTGATTTCATCTCCAAGACTTGAGTAACATCATGTCCGTTACGAAATGCTTGGGAAGAAGATGTAAATGTGTGAGGAAGGTGATTACCCCTTGACATGGGAAATACACAAAGAATGAATACGGTGAGACAATTTCCTGCTAGGAAAGTCTATTAGCGTGCCTGCCTTGCATTCTGGCATGGGGTATTAAACTAGGACTGAAGTTTACTTTGCTATCCGTTAGCAGCCCTATGCAAAGGCAGAATTCTGTTTGTGTGCATGCGTGTGTGAAAAAGAATTTGGCAGAGGAGAAGAAAGACTCTGACAACTGCTGCAGCAAGCCTTAATGAAGGGTAAAACTAACTTTGTTTGATAAAGGCATGGTGTACTTTGATGGGTCTTCCCAGGAGAAAAAGCCTTAGAAAATATACTTTATGTTATTGGGTTCAGAAAGGATTCTGTTAGGTGGTTCAGATATATATATGAGTGTTATCTTTACTGCCTTTGGTTATGTCAACTTAGCAATTTTCTGACTCCGTCTTTATTTATGTGTGTGCTTGAAAGTTTATCCACCCTTTTCTTTGCTCATCACAATTTGATAGGTGTAGCAAATTAAAGGGCAAGAAGGAAATGTACAGGCGGTGGAAGCAGGGAGAGATGTCCTGGGAAGAGTATAGGGATGCTACCCACTTGTGTGGGATCAGGAAGGCCAAGGCACAGCATGGGCTGAACTTGTCAAGGGATGCAAAGAATATTAAGGGCTTCTACAGGTATGACAGTCAGAAAAGGAAGGTAAAAGAGAGTGTATCACCCCTGATGAGCAAGACTGGCAAACTGGTAACAACAGACGAGGAGACAGCTGAAGTACTCAACAACTATTTTGCCTCAGTCTTCACTGGCAACCTCTGCCTCCACACCTCTCAAGTGGATGGACTGCAAGACAGGGACAGGGGGAGCAAAGACCCTCCCACTGTAAGAGGTCAGGTTTGTGACCACCTGAGGAACCTGAACATACAGGGACCCATACTCATTTTGTGGGACCTGCCAGGATCCATCCCATTGGCTGATGTAGTTGCCAAGCCGCTCTCCATGATATTTGAAATGTCATGGCAGTTTGGTGAAGACCCTGGTGACTGGAGAAAGGGAAATGTTGTGCCCATTTTTAAAAATGGGAGAAAGGAAGACCTTGGTATCTACTGACCTGTCAGCCTCACCTCTGTGCCTGGGAAGGTCGTGGAACAGGCCCTCCTAGAAGATATGCTAAGGCACATGGAGGGCAGAGAGGTGATTTGAGACAGCTAGTGTGGCTTTGCCAGGGGCAAGTCCTGCCTGGACTTCTGTGGTGTAATGACTACATCAGTGGAAAAGCGAAGAGCTATGGATGTCGTCTAGCTGGACTTCTGTAAGGCTTTTGACACGGTCCCTCACAATATTCTTATCTCTAAATTGTAGAGACCTGGATCTGATGGGTAGACTGTTTGGTGAATGAGGAATTGGTTGGATGGTTGCATCCAGAGGGTAGTAGTCAACAGCTCAATGTCCAGATGGAGATCAGTGACAAGTGGTGTCTGTCTGGGGTCCATACTGGGACCAGCACTGCTCAATATCTTCATCGGTGACATAGTGCGATTGAGCGCACCCTCAGCAAGTTGGCAGACAGCACCAAGCTGAGTAGTGTGGTTGACACACCTGAGGGATGGGATGCCATCAATAGAGAGCTGGACAAGCTTGAGAGGTGGGCTTGTGTGAACTTCATGAAGTTCAACAAGGCCAAGTGCAGGGTGCTGCACCTGGGCTGGGGCAACTCCCACTATCAATACAGGGATGAAGGGCTTGAGAGCAGCCCTGTGGAGAATCCAAGAATTCTTGGATGGAGATTCCCACTGACAACAAAGCTTTCCCTTAAGCTTGTCAAAGAAAATTAACAACATCAAATAGATTATGTTACCTGAGTGGGATTGTTTGTTGCATCTTAGAGTAAGATAAAATGTGAGGTGAAAGTTTAGATTTCATATGTAAATGGCCAATTGTTAGAGAAAGAATTTGATGGCCATACTGCTAGTTATTAAGACTGTTCCTCTGTGTGCATGTTGTTAAAAATATGCATTTCAAGTGGCTAGCAGAAACTATATTAAATTTTTTCTCTTTGGAGAAAAGAAGGAATGATCCTTCTTACTGAATTTTTCTTACTGAAGAGTTTCTTACCAAAATATACCCTCAGTAGCTAATCATTCTTAGATCCAGAAGAGAATAAAAACAAGAAGCAGCACATTATTTTGTATCGCAAATTAATGCAATTAATTGCAATAACAAATTGTTAGACTAATTCCTGAATCCAGTCATACTAATGTGATAATTAGCAGTTACTGAAATAATTCACGTTATCTTACTCTGTCAGTATAATTACCATACTATTCTACTCACATGTACCCTGCAATGCAGTTGTTTTATTATGAGGAGGAGTCTGACCTACTTTTTGTGGCCAGTGCATATAATATACCATTTACCATACAAACTTCACATATCCTAGAAAGATACAAACAATGTGGTCAAGCATAGATAGAAAAAGGTAAAATACACATATATATGTGTGATATGTATGTATTTATACACAGTTCATCTTTTGTTTGTTTACAAGAAATAGTATACATGAAGTTCCAACGTAAAGAGTACCTTTACTTGAAGATATGGGCACGTAGTTGTGAGTATGGAAAAAAAGATCAGCTGCAATCATTCTATCAAACTTGAGACTGAAAAAGCTTTATGATTTGAATCATATGATTTTTGTTTGCAACAAAACATTATGTGATTAAGCCATCAGATCTGATCCTGGTAACAGTTAACACTTGACAATTCAGAGGAAGGTGAGCACATCCTTCTCCAGAAAGTGTCTCTCAAATTAGATAATGCCCTGGAGCATAAGAAAGTGCTTCGATTTATGTAAATTAAAGCTTGGTCACAAATCTGTTGACGTAAATTGAAAGAGTCCAAATGTTTCATATTACAATTTTAGTGTAGAAAACTTAACAGCAGAGTTGGTGTTTGACCTTTTACAAATATGCTTTGAATTGAATTTGTAGAGACCTGTATATTCTGTTTATTATAGTGCATTTTAACTTTATTGAGAAAGTGATTCTCCCAAGGTGTAGAAGAGAAAGAGAAGACAAAAATCACCTCTCTTAATATCACTTACCTGTTATGACTCAAGTTACTGGAGTGACTGTTAACTTCAAGTTGTTTCAAAACCTGCGTGTTGCAAAGACTTTTTTTTTTTTTTTCCCCATGGAGCTATCAGTGAGAGTAACTTGCTAGATATTTGTAATCCAAACACGAATCTTCTTCATTGCACTGCATATTTCCTGGTAAATAAGATGTAACATCTTCCATTGGTTCATACTGTCTGTCTATTCTCTTTGTGGTTTCTAATTTTTCCAGCACCTTGGAAGTTCATCTCTGTTCTTTGATAACTGCCCCCTCAAGCACTAGTTTGAACCATCACAGACACAAACAAAAAAGACAGAAACCTAAGACATTTATAGAGAGCATCTTATACTGAAAACTGTCCTCTGAAAATGTTCTGAAAAATCTAACCAAACTCAGTCATAAATGGAAGAAGTCCTTTTGAATAGGCAGATGCTCCCTGCCCCTCTGACATAAGCAACTGTACACACTTCTTGGAAAACCTCCTAAAACCACAGCTTAAGCAATTGAATTTCACAAAGTCTCATTCATCATCAGAAGATTAGAAACTTCAGTGTGAAATTCTCGCAGTTGTTCGATTAATGCAGGAAACATTGACCCATGCATGCACACATCAGGTCATATGGCAGGTGATCTTTATCTCCTATACAAAAAAAACCCCCTCAAACTGTGCTTATTATCCTTAATGTACTTTCTTCACAGTCTTTTTATGATTGTTACACAGTCTTAACAAACTCAGTACAAAAAAAGAAAAATACACAGGAAAAAGAGCAGGAACTGCAGCAGCATAGCAAGATCCTACTACTGTTCTCTTAATCTGAACTAAAACCCAACAGCGTATCTCTGATGCCTTATGGTGCTTTGCATGTATAAAGTAAGAGAAGCTACAGGGGGATTTTTTTTTTTTTTGTCTCAGGCATCATATAAAACTAGCACTGGTTCTGTGCTGTGACCAGTGTAGTTTATTGCTTGGGAGATAGTCACAGCTCTTACTGGAGAGGAGCTCATTGGGTTTTCTCTGTCTCCACGGTGTTCTGATAAATTAAGTGGTAGTTCAAAGAGACCTTGCCATTTTTTTCTCAGTGAGGATGACCCGAACCCCACAGCTTTTTGTTGTTGTTTGTTTTCAGCTTTGTAAATGATTATCCACAAAGATTTCATATTGCTACAACAGTTATTGAACTAAAGATAGCTACACTAAAGCTAAACAGAAAAAAAGAATCCAAGGGAAGAGCAATATCTGAGTGTCTTTCCTTTCCATTTGTCTACTTCTACACTATTAATCCTTGGATGATACAGTAATAGAAGAAGCTGTTTCACAGACATTACCTACTAGTGACCAGCCATGTTTTCCCGCATAATGCAAATCAGCAAAGCAGAAACGTCTCCGCACTCTTTTCTTACCTTGCCTTGGGATTAGTGACTCCAGAATATTGCTTCGCCAGGCGAAAAGGCTTTCCTGGCCCATTGCTGAAATTAATTCCTCCCTCACTTTTGAATCTCCTCCCTAGTCCCCTCACTCATTTTAGACAAAAGAAGAATCCTGGCATTTCAAGTGGCAAGATAGGCTGAATTCCAGACATTTCAGGGTTTCCATGTAAATTTTCTGAAAAGCAGTAAGTATGCTTTTACCACAAGGTGCTAAGGCTCTGATAATGGAATTAATCACTTGGTTTGGGTCTGAGCTGTGACACAGTGATGTTGACAGCACTAGTAACCCATTGACTGGCTTTGGCTGCGTAGCATATGAAGCATCATTTACTCACCAAAGAATAGCAATTCAAGCTACCCAGAAGAAGGTTAACAGCTGATTCAGGCACAGAAATCTCTCTTTCTTACAAAAGATCACAAACTGTAGTAAAGTATTGGAATTACTGCATTGTGGTGCATAACAAACAAACCCGCATAGTTCATATGATAAAGTTTACAATATATTTTTTTCATAAGGATTGATAAAAAAAAGCTGCCAACACAATGTGTTAGACATGAAAGTCTCAAGAGAAATGCTCTCTTGCTGTGATTTTAACAGTGTCTTGAGAAGCGAGGAAGAATTCACTTGAAAGTAGAAATGTAATAAAGTGGAAAAACTACACTGGTTTTGTGCCTGACTACTGACACAGGGACTTACTGAATGTCACCAACATCCTTAGCAATGTGTCATCCACCTATCTATATTCAGTCTGACTTAAATCTTCAGGCAAAACCATGGTACTAACTCCCGAAATACAGATCTTTTACCTTCATCCATATACTGCTCCCTGGATTAGCGCTTCCAAAATGAAAATGCTAAATTCATTTCTTGGTATATTAGACAAATATTACTGATGATTAAGTATAAGGAGATTTTCCTTTAAATATTCAGATTAAAATGCAAAAAAAATCAGCTGTAGTTTGCATCTTAATAATTTAGAATGGTACCTTGTAATTTGCCTTGAAAATAGTAAGTCAGGAATGCTACCCTCTTCAGTTTGTGGGGTCCTGAGCAGTTACCATTGCAAATGAATTTAAATCTTGTCAGTCACCATGTTAAAAAAAAAAAAAACAAAAAAAAACCATACCATAAACCAAACCAAACCAAAATAACCCTCTCCTTCAGTTTTGCTATTGCATAGTGAATTAAACCTGCTTAAAATAGGCTCATTTTCCAGGTCACTAAAGAGGCTCCTGATCATTCATTTAGAACACAAATAGCTTCATATTATGGTTTATTCATGGGAGACATCTTTTTTGAGGTGCTTATATAGTGACCAACCCAGTGTGGATTTATATTCCAGAAAGTTACACAATACAAATAAGCAGTGATGGCTAGGATACTGACTAAGTCTACATCAGTGGTTAAATACATTACTTTCAAAACCCAAAGAATAGAATTACAGAGTGAAATACTTGTTTGATAGAAACTGCTGTAGCAATGTCAGTCAATCTTTGCTTAATTACTACATCCAGAGAAACATGTAGGACTAACTGCTACATATTTTGAAATCTGAATAAATTTAGCAGTCAGATCAAGGTATCTGTCTTAATGAAATATATTCTTTCATATAGAGAACTTTGGAAAATAAGTGTCCTAGAGAAAAAAAAACTGATGTTTTTCTCTTCTGGAAACTGGGGTATTCATAATGGAGTAGCTGACACAATGGTAACTAATGATGGTGAGTGGTGGCATTGGAACAATTGCCAGATTGCAGTGCCTTAAAGCCATTTATCTGAATTATTTATGGGCAAAAACTGATAGGAATTTCATAAGATCAAATGAGGCGAATCTAGGGAGTGTTGTTCACATGATGCAGTCACATCTGATTGACTTGGAGACTCATCTGCCACTGATGCTTTAAAGCCCCTGGGAAGGGTTAATTTCATGCAGTCACACATTCTTTGTAGTACCTCATACTGGCTAATTGTTCATTCATCATCTGACTGTCACATAACACCAGAAGTGTCCCAACATAAAAAGTACTACTCAGGGAATGCTTTTTTTGCCCCCAGATAATTCACCATGCGTGTGTGTGTGTGTGTGAGCATGTGGTGCCACATTAGAACAGGAAATGATGGGCCTTTCTTTTGGACAAAAGACTTTTCTTAGCTCATCCACAATTTCTCACTCAAGGAAATCTCCCTTTTTATTATTCCTAAACATAGCCCATAGCACAAAAAGTAGACCAGTTATTTCATGTCAACAGCTTCAGGCTCACCAGGAAAGTCATAAGTGAAGGAAATAAATATGCACAATATTTCTTACAGAATCTGTAGTTGCAACTCTTTGGTGTCCATTGATTATTTGCACTCTCGGGACTAGAGGGGTATAGTTTTTTGTCACAGCTCTCTGGATATTTGTCTGAATTTCCAAGCCACCCTTGGCACTGAAGGTTTTGTGCCTTTGTAAGGAACCTATGAGGGATGGAACCAAAACTGCTTTCTCAGCTCTAAGGGTACTTTCGTACTTAGGCTCAAGACACACTGATGAAACTGTGGGAAAGCTTGCAACACTGCTGCCCAGACTCTGACCACTCTGTGGGTTCAAAAAGATTCCTGATGTTTATGCAGCACTAATGCTTTTGAAGTTGACCAAATACTGAATTTATAATGAAAAGCTTCCTTGCTAATCAAATTTTTGAGAAAAGAAATATTAAATCTTCAGTGAAGCTATTGAGACAGTTTTGCAGCTTTCTGTTTCTCCTTTTTATTACAGTCCTTAGAGTAACTCATCAAGTGATTGCTATAATGAGCTACAGACGCATTGTTCAAGTTGTACGTGAGGGCATTACTCATATGACAGCAGTTTTTCTGTCACTGAAATCACATTATCCAGCCACGAATATTATACTGCTTAACTTTGGTTTTATCAATTCTCTCACAGAAAATACAGCTAGCTCTGCTTCACTGCCAAAGCAAAGGGGAGTGTGACCAAAGAACTCAAGCTACTCTGGTGTAACTGGAAAGCCCAGTGGCACAGAGATCCGTGAAGGTTTGGCAAATCCACTGTACTAGAGGTCTGCAAAAACACGGGAGGGACATCTGTACAAGGTTATGAGTTTATGACCGCACTGAAAGAGGGTTAATTACCCTGGTTACTAAGCAGGCTCTCAGTGATGTACAGACACAAATCATCCTGACATCAAGCTGCATCTGCAGCTGTGTACAAATGGCATAAGTATTGTAACTCCCAGAGAGCTTAAATGAGCTCTGTTCTGTTCCCCCTGAAAACAACAGGAATGTGACATTGTCTTTTAGAGAAGCTGATCTAAGCCAGCAATAATGAGACAGTGTAAGCTGAGTTAAAATTCTGTCCTGTCAGTTTCCTGTCAAATTTGGGCTCTAATGAAATTCAGTCCGCAGGTACCGTCTTCAGCAGTTTTGTAAATCATTGGGCTGCTTGGACAGATATTAGTATTGGTACCAAAATGTGGTCATTTGGGTAACAAAGTGCTGGCTTACTTATTTACTTTGCTTTACATTCTTTATGCCTTTTACTACACAGAAATACAGTTATACACACACCACTATCCAACTATGGGTTGGATGGATGCTGAAGATTTTGTCAATGTCTTTTCTACCTTTTCATGAAAATAACTGCTCTTTAAGCATTTATTCCAACTTGAAGTAATACATTTGGTAGGTTGGGGTTTTTTTGTGATTTGGGGTTTTTTTAGGGTTTTGTTTGTACTCTGCCCCAAGCCTGTAGCACTGCATGGGGTTGTTGTGACCCAAGTGCAGGACCCGGCACTTGGCCTTATTGAACCTCATCCCATTGGTCTCAGCCCATCAATCCAACCTGTCCGGATCCCTCTGCAAAGCCTTTCTACCCTCAGCAGATTGACACTCCCACCCAACTTGGTGTCGTCTGTGAACTTACTGAGGGTGCACTCAATCCCGTTGTCCAGATCATTGATAAAAATGTTAAAGAGAACCAGCCCCAGTACCAAGCCCTGGGGGACACCACTCATGACTGGCCGCCAACTGGATTTAACTTCATGCACCACCACTCTCTGGGCCCGGCCCTCCAGCCAGTTTTTAACCCAGCAGAGGGTACTCCCATCCAAGCCATGGGCAGCCAGTTTCTCCAGGAGGATACTGTGGCAGACTGTATCAAAGGCCTTGCTAAAGTCCAGGTGAACAACATCCACAGCCTTTCCTTCGTTCACCAAGCGGGTCACTTTGTCATAGAAGGAGACCAGGTTTGTCAAGCGGGACCTGCCCCTCATGAACCCATGCTGGCTGGGCATGATCACCTGGGTGTCCTTCATGTGCTGCATAATGGCACTCAGGATGATCTGTTCCATGACCTTCCCAGGCACCGAGGTCAGACTGACAGGCCTGTAGTTCCCCGGATCATCCTTCCGACCCTTCTTGTGGATGGGTGTCACATTTGCTAGATGCCGGTCAGCTGGGACCTCCCCAGTTTGCCAGGACTGTTGGTAAATGATGGAAAGTGGCTCTGCAAGCACTTCTGCCAGCTCCCTCAGTACCCTTGGGTGGATCCCATCTGGTCCCATAGACTGGTTTGTATCTAGGTGTTGGAGCGGGTCCCTCACCACCTCTCTTTGGATTACAGGGGCTTCATTCTGCTCCCTGCCCCTATCTGCTAGTTCAGGGGTCTGGGTACTTAGCGAACCCCCTACTCTACTACTAAAGACTGAGGCAAAGAAGACGTTCATTGTCTCAGCCTTCTCCTCATCCTTTGTCACTACGTTACCTCCCATATCCAATAGAGGATGGAGGTTCTCCCGAGTCCTCTTCTTGCTACTAATATATTTATAGAAATTCTTTTTATTGTTTTTAACATCCAAGGCCAGGTTAAGTTCTAGCTGGGCTTTGGCCATTCTAATCTTTTCCCTACATAACTTTACTACACCTTTGTAACCTTCCTGAGTGGCCTGCCCCTTGCTCCAAAGGCCATAAACTCTCTTTTTTTCCCTGAGCTGTGGCCATATCTCTTTGTTCAGCCAGGCCAGTCTTTTCCCCTGACGGCTCGCTTTACAGTGCACAGGGATGGCCTGCGCCTGAGCTTTTAAGACTTCCTTCTTGAAAAACACCCAGCCTTCCTGAACTCCTTTGCCCTTCAGGGTTGCCTCCCAAGGGACTTTCCCAGCCAGTGATCTGAACAGGCTGAAGTCCGCCCTCCGGAAGTCCAAGGTGGAAGTTTTGCTAACCCCCTTCCTTAACTCTCTAATAATTGAAAACTTGACCATTTCGTGGTCACTAAGCCCAAGATGAACTGAACATTTTATTTTTGAGAGCATCATGAACAGATTTCTCACTATCCCTGTCCTTGTCCTCTATCTAGAAACCACTTGTCCACTTCTTCAGAGTTTCTTAGATTGTAAGGTCAGACAGATCATACAGCCTTCTTACTCCAGCTACAGGAGGCATTTCGCTTGCAGGCTCTTGTCCTCCTGGGAGACTTCAACCACCCCAGCATCTGCTGGAAAAGGACCTAGACAAGCTTGAGAAGTGGCCCCGTGTGAACCTCATGAGGTTCAACAAGGCCAAGTGCAGGGTCCTGCACCTGGGTTGGGGCAACCCCCAGTATCAGTACAGGCTGGGAGCGAAGGGATTGAGGGCAGTCTTGTGGAGGAGGTCGTGGGTGTACTATTGGATGAAAAGCTGGATATGATTTGGCAGTGTGCGCTCGCAGCCCAGAAAACCAACCCTATCCTGGGCTGCATCAAAAGAATTGTGGCCAGCAGCTTGAGGGAGGTGATTCTGCCCCTCTACTCCGCTGTGGTAGTACTGTGGGAGTACTGTGGGAGTACTGTAGGAGTACTGTGTTCAGCTCTGGAGCCCTCAGCATGGGAAAGATATGAATCTGTAGGAGCAAGTCCAGAGGAAGGCCACAAAAGTGATCAGAGGGCTCGAACACCTCTCCTATGAGGACTCACTGAGAGAGTTGGGGTTGTTCAGCCTGGAGAAGAGAAGGCTCCAGGGAGACCCTATTGCGGCCTTTCGGTACTTAAAGGGGGCCTACAGGAAAGATGGGGATGAACTTTTTAGCAGGGCCTGTTGTGATAGGACAAGGGGTAACAGCTTTAATGAGGGAAGATTTAGACTAGATATAAGGAAGAATTTTTTTAAAAAGAGGGTGATGAAACACTGGAACAGGTTGCCCAGTGAGGTGGTAGATGTGCCATCCCTGGAAGCATTCAAGGGCAGGCTGGACTCTGAGCAACCTGATGTACTCAAAGATGTCCCTGCTCATTGCAAGGCACTTGGGCTACATGACCTTTAAAGGTCCCTTCCAACCCAAACTATTCTATGACAGTTCAGACTTACCACTTGCTTAATAATGTGCAGATCTTTACAACATTAACTGTAGATTGAAATTCAGCAGTAGCAGCTGAAAAAGCACATTACCTTTTAGAAAAGCAATCAACCTTGATTAAACACTTTCCAGTAAGGAGAAATCAGTAATAATCCTTATTAACATATTCTTACAGTTATTTACAGGTAAAGATGGTCATCTTAGTCTTCTACTGTATATTTTTCCAGAAAACCTTGTTGTTAAATGTTAACCTGTTAAATGAAAACCTATTGTTAAATGTTGACCTGTTAGCTACATGCTCCTTCTGTTAGCAGGTGTAACACAGGTTTCTGACAAGAGCTAGGTGCTGTACTGTCCGTTGAAGTTTGATGCTAACAATACAAGATGCTAACAAGAGCCAATGCTCTTGGCCTGCAGGAAGAGGATGTAACTGAACTGAAACTCTTGAAGGTAAGTTTTTACAGGCTCCTGGGCATTCACTGAGGTGGTGAGTCTACTGACATAAGTAGGCTGTTGGGTACTCTTACCCTGTGTAAGGACACATTCTATTAAAGAAAAGTGTGTCCCTTCACAGAGCCTGCTCCAATGGACCAGTATTCACCCTGAGTACCAAAATTGCTCATAACACTGAAGTTTTGGTGACACAAGTAATGCTTATAGATGCAAAATAGCATCTGCTATTCTAGTCCAATTTTTTCTGTTCTTTATTCAAAGATGTAAGAAGCCCTTTTGTCTGTAGCATTTCGCTGAAGCTCAGGTTCAGCAGTGGATTTTCACTTTATTTAGGCTTGCACATCCCATTTCTGTGGCAGGTAAGTTTTTTATTTTTTTAACTTGACTATAGAGTGTCTGGGAGTATGTTCAGATTCTACTGACTTTTGAAGGGAAAATAAACATAAGAAATGTTGCATTGTGAAATAAACCTACATAAAATTATAGGGGTTTGTTTTTTTTTTTAATGTTACCAACGTCTGAACTTAGTTTGTTTGTTAATTTTCTCATTGGGTCTATGAAAATATTGGCTTATGTCTCCTCATTATCACCATGCAGGCATCCTGAACTAAGCCTCTCCACGAATGCCAATTAATGTTGAAAGGTCCTTTCATCAGCAGTGTTGCCAGAATAGTGTCAACTCTTCCAGTCACTATTAAGACTTTTGAAGAAAATTAGTGGAACTTCTGGAATCAGGAATCACAGGAGTGATTGTCTGCCAATTCAAGAAGTTGATTTGTTCTAGCCATCTTAGGTGATTTATCTCATACCATCCTGTATGACACAGTTTGTGTTCTGGAATTGCCCCTCTGCCTTGACAATAAGGATTGTTTAGGTGACTACGTTGGATGAATAACTCCTAACTGGGCAAGATTAAGTGATGTGGATCTCACCCGTCGAATTATTGTGGTTGGAAACATTCTGAGGTCTCATAAAAAAAAAAAAGGAAACCAGTCTTGAGCAGATATGTAGATAATGTATCTACATCTAGTTGGGTTACTTAGAATGTATTAACAGATTGAGTTACTGATTTCATGCAGGGAAAAAAAAAAAACTATAAAGAAATTTTCTTAAAATAATAATACAGTAACTCTTGAAACGCTGGTCAGAAGAGAGAAAACCCACAACTGAAGGAACACATTACTATACAGAGATGGCATCACACAAGTTGTTCTAACCTAGGCTTTTAATATGTTTACCTTTCTCCCTATCTGTGCTCCTGGCTGAGGGCTCCACTTTATTTGTGAAATACTGTTGTCACAGCTTGGAGTTACAGTTCCTGCTGGAGTTAAAGAAATACAGCCATCGGTATTTCCATTTTGACTGTTATTCATGGTAGTACATACACAAAACAATCATTTGGTAATTATGTATATAAGACACCAGTCTTTGATAGAGATTTTTAGATTACATTATGGCAACATTCAGACCAACACTGATAAAACAATTTGTATTTGGGAAATGAGCATACAGCATGCAGTACATAGGACATGCAAACAGTGTCAAAGTACAAATTAGAGGCCCCATGCAACTAAAATTTTTATAATTCTCTCAGCAGTAAGTTGAGGGACTGAACATCAGCCCAATGGTGAAAAGTAATTTTTCCATGCTTTTTTGAATCCTTTGGAATGCAGACTTAATTATTTATTAATGTTTTTACATTTTTCCTTTTTTAAAAAAACCTTTTTTTTAAATGTTCATAGCTATAAAGAGGATGTTTTCAGCAAAAATGTATGGAAGTGGTGCAGCTGGTAAGAACTGGCATTATTTGAGATGCCTAGCTACATGAAGGAAGAAAGACAGGAGGAGAGAAAACCAGGAGCCTCATGAGGAGTCAAAATACACATTGTGGATGTATCTTCCCAATTTTCTCAGGGCATTTATTCATCCCAGTGGATTATGTTCGTCCTATGACTAAAAGCTTCTTTGAGGTATCTTGGCACTTGGCAGCCTGTAGCTTTTCCTTTGCATTAGTTGTGTTCTACTTGTGTTTAGAAAGTACAAACAAAATTAGGGCCCTACTGCAGTGGGAACAATATATAATAATTTTAAGGGATATCCTCAAAGGACATACAGCCTGAATGGTAAAAAAAAAAAAAAAAAAAAAGAAGAGAGAGAGAAAAAACAGTCAGCCAATCAAAACATACAGGCAGTGTGATTTATCCAAGGTTGCACAGTGTATCAGTGGTAGACTCAGGAATAAAGTTGACAGGGCCAGGCTGTCAACTGGATGTCTAATATTTTCCCCAGAAGATTCATGAAAATTCCTCATGCAGTTTCCCTGGGGGAAAATCCCACCCAACCTGCACAGTCATGTTGTGCTAAAAAGTAACATAAAACCATCAGTGTCCATAAAGAGCTGTTCAGCAAGAATCAAAGAGCCCAAATTTTTTAATTTATTCAGTTTAGGGATTCCCAGATTCACCTCATTTTCTGACAGAAAAAGCTCTATACAATGTTCTGCCAAATGCAGTTCTTAGGCTGGATTTAAGTAAGCACTACATACATATTTCTAGGTGGGTGATTTGTTTTGGATGGGGAGTCATGCACTTGATAAAGAAGGAACTCCAAATTATATCCAAGACAGAAGTTTAATTTCAAATGAGTTTTCTATGTTTCAGAAATTTAGATTTCTGGAATCCAAATGGTCTCAAGGTCATAGTGTAAAACACTGAAAGTGATTGTACTGGGATGTATTCCATCTGTCTGGGATGCAGCTAGTTTTCTTCACGACGGTTCATATGCTGCTACGTTTTGGATTTGTGACTAAAATAGTGTTGACTACACACCAGTGTTTTAGCCATTGCTGATCAGTGCTTGTACAACAGAGGTTTTCCCTTTTTCCCTCTCTTCTCTCACCCAGCAAATAGGATGGGAGTGTGCAAGAAGCTGGGAGGTGACACAGCTGGGACAGCTGACTCAAATTGATCAAAGGGATATTCCATGCTATACATGTGCTGAGGGCCTGCTTACTGGGAAGTGGCTAAGCATTTACCTGCCAGTGTGAAGTAATGAATAAATTCCTTACTTTACTTTGCTTGAGGTGCAGTTTTTTTTCATTTATAAAACTGTCTTTATATTGACCCAGGAGTTTTTCTCCCTTTTGCTCTTCTGAGCAATGACCCATTAAAAACAAGGCACTGAATTGTTTCCATATAAGTCCCTGGGACAAGTTCATCTGGATTAAAGTCTATTGCCGCTTGTTGTGCCCACACACTGACTCCATATTAAATATTCTATTTGGAATGTGCTGTCACACTCAGCAAACTCAGTTCTCAAACTTAAAAATTGGGGTTGAGTCAGAGCAAAAAAAAAAGTCAGTGTATCTCATTACATAAAGCTCTATGCAAATACAAAATAAGTTGGTTCTGACAGTACCATGGCAAGAGATTTTTCCCCTGTAGTTTATGTGAAGCTTATCACTTTCCCCGGGTAATATACTTTCAGATTTTTTTCACCTATCTACAACCTTAGCCAATATTAGAGGTAGTTAAACAGGTTAGAATAAAATTAAAACTTTCAGATCTTACATATTGAATTTGAACATAGTTTTGAGAAAATTTCAGTTTTTTCTATTATGTTTAAATTTACTGGATATATATTTCCTCATTTGAGCCAACACTGAAGACAAAGTATTTTTGAGAAAGATTGTAATATATTAAAATAAATAATACGTCGGTGGATATACAAAACCTGACCTGTACTTTTGAGCTCAATCACCTGGCTTATGGGTGCTTATTTAGGCATTCAAACAGCATTAAATCTTTATTTGTTCAAGGCAACACTGTGAAGCAACAATGCAATATTGTGCAACAGTGAGAATGTATTCTTCAATGTTGAGGTCCACCTTTTTAAGCAAGATGAAATATTGTATGAATCTATCTTCAAGTTCAGCACAAATATTACTAATAACAACAAAGTTCTACAAGGATCAAATAGGAATTTAGGTCTCAAGATGATAAAGAGGATAGTAAGTGTGATGAGAGATACAAAGTTTGTCTTGGAGTGATCTCAACCAGTATCAATCATGTATAGCATTCCTTTAGGTCTAGTCCTCCTCTATCAACATAGGAGTACTGAAAAGGTAACAGAAATTAATAAATAGAGATGACTGCAAAAATTGGCCATGCCAAAATAACATTCTTTTCAGAGTTGGTGTTTTAATCTGTACATTCAAGAATATAATTTTGTGAGCCAAAAGTAAATTTAAAACTATTTCTTGTTGCTGTGCTTTTTTGAGGCATGTGAGAATTTGGCTTTTGATATGAAAAGCATTCCCTGTTCTCATAAAAGACCCTACACAAATAAAAAATGTTATTATTTTTTGTCTAAAATAAATTTAAAACGAACTTGATGATCAGACCAGAACCCAATTTAAGAAGTCATGTTGATTTTCATGGAAGAGCTACAGTAGAGCAGTCCTTTCCCAGTCTTTGCCCCCCTGGGAGTGAAACATACTCAGTTATTCATATTAGAGCTTTCTCTTAAAGCTGCCAATAGGTAATAACACCAATGGTGTCTTTTGCTGCTTGCCAGCTGGGATGTGTGTGACACATTAGCTCATGATGTATTGGCTATAGTACAACTAAAAAGCGACATTTACTCTTGTTCCCCATCATTCCATCATTCCAAATATTGACCCAGAGGTGGAAATTTGCTGGTGCCCACATGGCATTCTGAATGATCTAGAAAGGCTTTATATAATAATACAAAGCTTTGATTGTTTCAGAGCTGATCCTTGTCATCTTAGGTAACTGACTGCAAAATGGCAAAAACCTGACAACTTGTATCACGTTTTTCTATGTACAAGTTCTGGTCAAATATTTAAAATTTGGTGGAATCTATTTATGCTCCCTTACCCAAAAAGCAAAACCACAAGAACAGTCTGAAGATAAACAAATACTATCTCTTTTGCATCCAATAGTCCAGAAGAGAAAGGGAGAAAAACCCAGACAACGAATCAGTCTCAGAGTTTCTTTGGTAATCTGTGGAGGATGGTATTTCATAAGACACAACCCCTTATTAGCCTTCTCCACATCTCAGACCTTTGATCTTGTCCTGGTCATTCTGAAACGGTACATCAGTCTATGTGCAAAAACCAGCTACTCTTTTTCACACAGCAATCATGCAACACTCAGGGTAAATATATTCAAATGTACAATTCGATTTATGTGTGACTCTTGATTCATGCACTGAAGTTGGCAACTTGATTACTGTCTCTGAAAATCAAAGGTATCAAAGCTGGGTGCTCAAGAAACATCCACATGCTATTTTTGAAAATGTTCTGCTTTAGAGAAAGAGCTGATGCGCTTCTCAGTGCCTTGGTTGCTGGCGACTCCTCTATGGCTGGTCTTGCCTGTAACTTCATTCCCCTGAACCCTCAGTGAGGATCAATGATCTAGAACATGAATTCTTTCTACTTTATTCCACCTTTTTTTTTTTCTCCATCTCACTGACAGTTCTCCACAGGTCAGTTTTTTTTCTTTCTACCAAATCTTCAGTTTTACTGCATGGCTGACTTCTGTCAGGGCAGTGTTGGCAGTTTTGGTAAGTCATAGCTGTCCTTAGCTGTAAGATACCTTCCGCTTCCTGAGCAGAAAAGATCCAAACTTGAATACTTAAAACCATCCTTTAACTTTATGATCCCCACTACAACCCACCCCCCTCCCCATGCTTTTTCATCAGGCATGCCCTAAAATACAATCTGAAAATGAGACTCCTGGCAGCGTTTCAGCTTTCTGTTTGCCTTATCCATGTATTACATTGGCTTAGCAACTGGAAATTCTTTGGGGTAAGGCTTTTCACCGCTATATCTTTGTTGAAAGTTTAATAAAAGGGCTCTCAAACCAGCTTGCATTGAGAAGTTTTCACTGTGTGCCTGCTAAATGATAACAGCAACAGGAATTTTGGTAGCTGGTGTGGCAAGTGACAATTCTTTAGGGGATTCTCACAGCTATTATTTTACTGCTTCCTCTCCAGAAGAATGTTAATAGGAAGATCAACAGCACCTGGAGAATATCTGACAGAACAATACATTTTGAAAACTATTTCTTTTTAGAACTGAAACAGCAAGTAATTTTTTTTAGGGTACTTGGCTGCTTTAAGAAATTCTTCCACCTCTAGTTCTCTGCGACTTGACAGAGGTGTCACCAGGACTGGCTAATGGTAGCAATTCTCATTAGGAAAAACATAGAAACAAATAACTAATGAAATATACATATAAAAAAGCTCCAGCATAAAAATATTTTGCTTACTGTTGAAATACTTCAGTTGTACTGGCAGGAATAGTCTTTGAATGATTTTTGACAGGGAGGCAGTTGGCCAAGTTAACCTGAATTCCAGTGGGGTACAAGAATATGCTGATGTTATGATTATGGAAATATCAAAAGGAACCTGCATAGAATAACAGCAAAAAGTCAAACTACTCAGAATGTGACTTAAAAAGGGACACTTTTTTGTTTGTTTGTTTGTGTTTACTCATTTTTTATGGAAAGCGTCTTCTTCCTTGTAACAAAGTACTCTACCTTTCTGGCAGCAGGAGACCTGTGAGCTGATGGGCATAAACATTGCTACCACCCAATGATTTTTCCAATACTGAGTGAATGGCATAGATTCTGAGGTGAAGGGACTAACTCAAGAGAGTTTTTCTTGAAGATGGAACAAAACATATCTGTTTTCTGTGTATCCAGATAAGAATAGATTTTATGCTGCTACTGTTAACCATGACTGTCAACTCCAGATCATTAAATTGAGCTACATGGAGCAAGCTGAATACTCTAGTTAGATTTAGCCAACTTAAAGGAAAGATATTCAGGGGTAAGGTAATTTATTGTGCCTAAATGCTGAATGGCATGAACTGTAACACATGCTGTGAGGGCATTCTTTTTTTTTTTTAATCACGACATGTTTATTTATACTAGAAAATTGTTGCTGTCAACAATGAACACAAATCTGTTTATCCAAAAGCATATATAGCCTGGAAAACATTCAGTCTATATCATTTCAAGACACAACATGCATTTCCTTTAGCCCTAATCAAGGTATGATTACTCTTTGAAGATAGACAGGTAAGTTGAATATTTGCCATACACAGAGTTGAGACTCTAGGCTAAGCACACAAAGGTTCTTCAGCCTATAACATCCTACGATCAAACATTACTTGTCATGTGGCCAAAGTGTATTTGTCCCTGCCAGATGACTCCAGTGTACTTTCATGGGCTAAGTGTAACACAAGAGAAGATGTACTTTCACCACCATTATTTAAAATTTATGCAATACATTTCCTAACATGTCATTTTACCTCCATCATATGACCAAATGCATGTGTCCGTGTAATTGGAGTCTTCAGGGAGGGAATGACTGCCCATTATAGCAGTCTGTTGTCTGGCTTGTTGGTCACGCTTACTGACACAAAGCAACTTACTACAGATAACTGTAGCAATCTTTTCATTTTTCCTTCCCTGTTTTAATGCTTGACTGTTCTAAATGTGGAAATATAGCTATTTATATCAGGATAGTACAGAGTCACTATATATAGAAATTCTAACAGAAGCAAGCTAAACAATTTCACTCACAAACAAGACTGTGTATGGTGTTAACTTGGTAGCATTGGAAACCACTGACAGACTGCAAAATAGTTCCCATCTAACTCCCATTTTAAATAAAGTCACAGCTTTCTGAAAAGTGTTGAAATGCTTCCTAATACTTGCTTTTAGTTTAAAGGTGTCTAAGTCATATTGCAGAATGAATAGCAAAGCCTCCCTTCCCCTCCCCCCCCCTTTTTTTTTTCAAAAAAAAAGAATACAGGAAGAAAACATGCTCCAGTCTTAAAACAAAATCTTTCTGAGCCACCAAGTTTGAAAAACTGCTGTCAGGTAAAGGGAAAGTTTTAATACAGTAACTTTTCCATCTATGTATTATTTGTTCTGGAACTGTCTTTGATCCAACTTAGAAGGCTTTGGAAATTATGCTTTGACCATACCTAGTTACGCTGTTTTTAAACACATCTCTCATACAATTTGAACAGCAGTTCTGTCCTGCAAGGTCCAGGAAACTCATAAGGAAACCCAGAATAGACAAAGGGCAGACGTGGGGTTTTCAGCCTGCCAAAATCAAGAAATGATTACAGTTGTAGTAAAGCAGTGAAATACAGGTGCATGTTCCGACAAAGTGTATGACTTTTCCTCATATCATTCCGTATGTAGCTCTTGATTGCCTTAAACCTTGTGTGTACATGTGCTGGAGAAATCCTACCATTTCATATCGAGAGTCAGCAGCAGTACAAACTGCTCAAAGCCAGCCCAGAAGGAATTTCTCGAGTTGCAAGTTCATATCTAGCTGTATTTTCTCCTTTAACTTTTGAATATTTAAACTCATTTATCATTGCAATGTATCTTTTTATGGAAAATAATACGTGTTGTCTCAATGTAATTTTCTGTTTTCCAAAGGCTTTCTAAGGTAATTGTCTGCTTTGTGACAGTAATTTATTATCATAAACGAGCACATTTTTCATTGCCACTACATGTTTTTTAAAAGTTAGTATGGCATATATGCACCACAGCAAAACACCTTACTTGGGAATTTGGTATAGCAGGTGAATTCTGAAAATAATATCTTGCTAGCCTTTACTTTTCAGGAAGGTGAATTTTAATTAATACTACAAAGTGTTTCCACGATACTTGCTTGAATTTAGTTTACATTGATTTTGTAATTCATGAGGGAATTTGCTTTAGTTCTCTTTGGCTATTCCAAGGCTTGAGAATGAAAATGTTCAGGGTTGAGTGTTTTCCTCAGAAAATGGATTGAGTCAGTAGATTGGCTTTATGCTAGGTTTAGGCCTCCCTTGAATCCCAGCATGGACCAGATAAGGATAAGGCAACACTACATGTGAGTAGAATATTTATACCTTCACTATGTGTATGAGAAAAAGTTACACTGAAGTTATGTACCCAAACCATACATTTTATAAGGACCCTCGTTGTTACCACAGTGATGTTGTCAAGGGCCCTGGCTAGTGATACATTCGTGTTTCATTTAACAAACTTGGAAAGGAAGTTTTTCTACTTCTATTGACTACATAGCAGAAAAGGAGCTATCGCACTTCAATAATACAGAATGGGATCAAGTGCACCAATATTGGAACAATAATAAGAAGGAAAGATAGAGAATTGATGTTTAACATTTTCAGTTAATTAATTAATTGTTTATTTATTTGTCTTTTGTATTTACATTTCTAATATTTATGATTTATTTGTGTATTTTAAAATACAATTTATAAATGTGTATTTATTTTTATTGTCTATAAATAATTATAACATTTAAAAAATATTATGTTATTAAAATAATGTGTTATTGTGAATAAACAATTTGATTTCACTGTGGTTTATGGAGTATAGGACCAGGTGGTTTAGTGTGAAATAATGTCACTGTGCAACTTAAGGCTTCTTAATTCTTTCAGACGCTTTCCATGACCCCTTTTTTAAGTCCCATGAATGAATACTTAAGAACTTAAACCAGATTATTTTATAGAAATACCACAACTGTGGATGTTCTTTTTATTCCACAGTGTGCAGTGTTTGTCCTCTATTTCTGCTGACTTCTAGAAAAAGACTGAAAACTCTGCTGGAAGAATTGAGAATTCAGAAAGGGGGAAATGCTAACTCTGTGACAGTGAATGGCAGAAATATTTGAACCTCCCTACCCTATTGACTTTTTTCTAGTTTATTTTGGTCTACTCATTGTCAAACAGCTAATAAGCAAGCATAGTGGGCAGTCAAATGGCATATCCATCCTTCCTGCAAACTACTTGTTTATCTAGGACTTCCTTGCTTCTAGATCTGATGAAAGAACCTTACAATAACAGCCATAATACCATCCATAAACTGAGTTAGTAAATGTGTCAAACCTGTAGCAAATTATCACCTGTTTTACTTATCACTTTCCCCAAAAAAAGAGGTTTTTATCTAATAAAGAATTATAAAACCTGCAAAGGTTGTAAGAAGCAGTTCACACCTACAAAAAATTGCTCTGACTATATAATGAAAATAATTACAACAATATCCATCCAACAGCACTGAACTGTGCTTTCTTTGACTTCTCATAGAATCATAGAATGGTTAGAGTTGGAAGGGACTTCAAAGATCATCGACTTCCAACCCCACTGCCATGAGCAGGGACACCTCCACTAGACCAGGTTGCTCAACGCCCCATCCAGCCTGGCCTTAAACACTTCCAGGGATGGGGCATCCACAACTTCCCTGGGCAACCTGTTCCAGTGCCTAATATTTCTTCCTAATATTTAATCTAAATCTCCCCTCTTCCAATTTAAAACTATTACCGCTTGTCCTGTCAGTACACTTCCTGACAAAGAGTCCCTCTCCGGCTCTCCTGTAGGCTCCCTTCAGATATTACAGAATCACAGAATCTGAAGGAAGAATATTGGAAGGCTGCTATGAGGTCTCCCAGCTTCTCCAGGCTGAACAACCCCAGCTCTCTCAGTCCGTCCTCATAGGAGAGGTACTCCATCCCTCTGATCATCTTTGTGGCCTTCCTCTGGACCCGCTCCAACAGGTCCATGTCCTTCCTGTGTTGAGGACTCCAAAGCTGGACACAGTATTCCGGGTGGGGTCTCACGAGAGTGGAGTAGAGGGGCAGAATCACCTCCCTTGACCTGCTGGCCACACTTTTGATGCAGCCCAGGATGCAGTTGGCTTTCTGGGCTGCCAGCACGCACTGCCAGCTCATGTTGAGCTTCTCATCCACCAACACCCCCAAGTCCTTCTCCTCAGGGCTGCTCTCTAGCTATTCTCTGCCCAACCTGTATTTGTACCAACCCCTGAGGAACACCACTCGCCACTGGCCGCCAATTGGATATTGAACCATTGACCACAACCCTATGAGTGTGGCCATTCAGCCAGTTCCTTATCCACCGAGTGGTCCATCCATCGAACCCATGACTTTCCAATTTTGAGACCAGCATGTCATGCGGGACAGCGCCAAACGCTTTGCATAAGTCCAGGTAGATGACGTCTGTTGCTCTGCCCTTGTCCACCAAGCCTGTGGCAGCATCATAAAAGGCCACCAAATTTGTCAGGCATGATTTGCCCTTGCTGAAGCCGTGTTGGCTGTCTCCAATCGCCTCCTTATTTTCCATGTGCATTTTCCACGTTCTGTTGCCATTAATGTACAGATTTTATTAAGTAGCAGATGTCATTTAGACACAGTATCTCATTAATTTAACAACTGAGTAAATGAGCATGCTGCTCTGCATATTAGTTTCTTTGGTTCTCTCTCCCTCCTCATCTCTCTCAAACCTATATTTCTAAGACATTAACATTAGTGCTCAAATTTTAAAATAAGTGACGGGTAACTAGAGAGGTAGATTGAGAGATGCAACAGCACAATAGACAATTGTATTGACAGATACTGTATTGCTTTATTTCACTGTTGAAACCACTTTTGAAACATCAGTATGTACAGCCAAGAGGTATTTTTTGATAGTGCTGTCAGACCTTATGTGGACTAGAGCACTTTCTGAGGACAAAGAGAGAACACAGTCCAGACAGAAACAGTACCTAAAGGAGGAGCTCAGCATCAGGAGTCACTCCTTGTCAGTATTTCCCTCATCCTGAGTTGTTGTGGCTCCCACCAATATGCAATCAACCTAAGGGAACCCACAAATAATATAGTAAATATAACTCAGGCCTCACTGAAATTCTCAGTGCATACAAATACCATCTCATTAACTGCAGCCATTTTCAGCTACAGCGCTCCCCCACCAAAGAAAGAGTTTTGTTACAGGTTTGTGGGAAGATTTTCCTCAAATTTTTGGCTGCTTTGCTAAAGATTTAAACTGATATGGCAGTTGATTGGTAAACTTATGTTACTGCACCGCTTTTTTATTGCCCTGTGGTGGCCTCAAACATAGAATCTCATTTAAGGGCACTCCTGGGACACAAGCCACTTCCCAACAACTGCTTTCTTGTGGGTGGAGAGACTGCCTTCCTTTAGGTCTCATGCTCTCTCTTCAAGCCATATTTAGACCATAATAGATGCTAAAATTTTAATAGTTTTTTTCCCCTTTGTGTGCCAGTGTGAACAGAATTTAAACTCCTTAAAATTAGTTTGCTAGTCATGTAAAAAAAAAAGCCATTCTAAATATACAAAGCAGGTCGCCAATAAGGCAGGTCACTATAACCTCACCAGTAATTAATACCCTGGTGTCAGGAACATTTTTTCATATCTTGCATGTGGTTGTTTGCCTTCCTTCACACTCTGCTAAGCAGCCACACAGAACAAAGAAGCCTTTGGGCAAAGCAACAATGAGGATATCCATAACTGACAAAATAGCCAAAGATTTGTTGTGTTTGTGATGGTCATGCATTCTTTCCCTGCTTAGCTCAGCACTCTGCCTTACAGCAAAGATGGTCTGGGTGGCCTGTGTGTATAGAGTACATAATAGTAAATAGTAATAGTAATAATAGTAATAGTAATAGTAATAGTAATAGTAATAGTAATAGTAAATGGAGCCAGCGACCACTGCCCTTGCTAAACCTTTCAAATTAACTTTTATTAAATGGTTAACATATAAGAGCTGTGTATTTATTTAGAGCTGCAAAGCATGTATCACACAGAGGGTGGGTTTACAACACATAGTTCTAGATGACCTATACATACATAGCTGTAGCATCTCACAACTGTCATCGTGTTGCATGTCTAAGAACACAATAATTACTTATTAAGACATTACTGTAAAAACATGCCAAACAGTACTAAGTGTATAGAATATTTACCTCCCAAGCTATATAAAATAAATCTAAGGCTCTGAAAATTACAGTGTTATCATGAAATTAAGCAGCTCCAAAAGGCTATGGATTTGCGATTCAAGAGACCATATCAGAAAGCTCAGATTATTATGCAACCTCTCGTCTCAGCTGCCTAATATTGAAAAAGAAATTCTATATATTGCTCTTCAAGTCACCTTTTCCAAACGTCTCATCCAAAGGGAACGTTTCCCCTCTTCCAAACAATTTGCATATGTTTTTTTTATAGCTGCAAATGACACCACAACATTTGACTTCAACATTTTCTGTGGTACTGGCAAAAACATCCTGTTAGCTTCTTTTTTTTGTGTTGATCTTTTACTGTTTTTTATCCTGTTCTTTGTTTACTTCTAAGTCTGGAGGAACTTGCTAAATACATTTTGTGACACAAAACCTGTAAGAACTGCAGTGGTTATTGTTTTGTTTTTTGTTTTTTTTTTTTTTTTGTGACTGGTTATTTTGTGCAAAAGGGCCAAGCTGGCACGTGTAGGCTGTGGTGATATGACAGCTGAGCTGCTCACAACTAATTATTTGAAAAACATAATGTCACATGGATCCATTACTATCAGTGTTAATTGTACTCAGGCACACAGATGGATAAGGAAGAAAGTTACTTGTTAAGCTGCAAGAGGGGGGAAACCAAGACATACAGACCAGCTGTACTGCTTTTATGCCTCAGAGAACCTCAGGAAATATTATTACATGTGTTCAAAGACCTTAATAATCATTGCTATTGTTCTAGTGAAACAATGAAACCTGCTTTAGCCAATGAACAGCATATTGTCTGCGTATATTCTTGGGATGTGCATGTATGTTTAACAGAGAAAAATCTTTCTCACTGGAAAAGAAGCTGAGGTACTGCTAAGGAGGGCTCTTTACATGTAAAAGCAAGGTAGTGTCAGTAAACAAGGTGACATAAAGAGTCTTTGGAGTCCTGCTTTGCAGTGGCCAAGATAAACCCGGTAACAGCCTAGTGAAGCAAAGCTGTCCATTTCTTTAAATGATGTAAATTAGTTTGATTCCTTATGTAAAAATGTTGGGTTTGCTTCAAGTCAGTTGTGGATCTGTCCTTTCCAACTGCAAATCATGACACATTTGTAGCCCATCCTTGTTCAGGCACAACAGTACCATCCTCCTGCTTGTAACCTGCTCCATTTCCTAGGTGGGTGAGAGCACTCATTGTCTCTTTTAAAAAAAGAAAAGAAAAAGAAAAATCAAAAATCATATTTCATGAGTATTTAGCAAATACACAGGATCTCTCCATAGCTTTTGTACTTTTCACAGTTTTAATGTCCAGTTGTCTTTGATTAAGACTCTTTTCACTCTTGTGGTATTGAAAGGTTTATTGGAGTATTTTATTTCTAAAATAGGCACAGATGAAACTTCTAAAAATAACTTGAGATAAAACATATTTATTATGTTTAGCCACCAAGTATAAGTCAAAAGAACACAATAAACAGCAGGGGGTTTATGACCTAGACAATATTGTCTGTAGAGATGTGGCAAAAGGAGATACTCAGTCAATGACTGCAAACATGTTATTGTTGAATTTTAAGACAAATCGAGTCCGAAATAGATTTATTAAATATTTATTAAGGTAGGAAAGCAAAAGCAGCGCTGGGCGGCCGGGGAGTCGCAGCTCCACCAAAGACTCGCAAATTCAGGCAAGCTAAACGACTCCTTTTATCTTCACAGAGGTCGATTGCAACATCTTCGGTACGCCCCTCAGCTTCTTCCGAGGGGCTTCTTGCTTGGGGCAATTTCGATAAGATATCGTCACAGAATCAGCTTATACAATCTATTCTTTTCAGGGTTGATTGGTACAATGGCACACGTTAGCAAGACATTAACGGTTTAACATTCGCTCAAGGTAACACATTCTGATGACATTGTGGTTAAGCCTTTCTTGTCAAACAGGGTGTTCCCATGTTTGGTGTTGCCAGATAACATTGTGGACGTGTATCTTCTGGTTAAATACGAAGTTCTCAAGACTGCTACAATGGGTTCGTTCCTCTTGCTTAACCTGTTTGATCAGCAAATTACCCTTAGTTACTTATTACAATCCCCCCTTTTTTTATTTATAAGTGATTTGCTGATCAAACCTAGACAATACCTCACAAGCGGCATCTAATTCAGGATTTTCGTTCGGTATAATTTTCATTTCCAGTTCTGATTGCTTCATCACCATTAGCTGCACTTTTTCTAACCTGCCTTTAAAAAAGGTTACAAGTTTATTAATGACACAGGGTCCAAAAGTCAGAGCCAACAGTAACATTATGAGGGGTCCCGCCAAAGTAGAAATTAAGGTAGTCAGCCATGGTGACCAAGATTCATACCAGGAGGACTGAGCCTCTCGTTCCCGTTTTCTTTTCTCTAATCCTTCTCTCAGCTTAGCTAACGAATCTCTTACTACCCCTGTATGGTCAGCATAAAAGCAACATTCTTCACCTAGGGCAGCGCATAATCCTCCGTTTTGCATGAACAAAAGGTCCAATTGAAGGGTTGATGTTTATTTTCTAAAGTCGTGGTAATTAATACCATTAATAGGATACCAGCTTTCATTTCCCCCACTGTTCAGTACCTCTCTGCCCCCCTCGTCTACTCTTTTGCGGAGAGCAACGGGATATTAATATCTTCTCGGCAGCAGCAGGTAGTCTTCAGGGGGATTTTGCTGTTATCCTGTCAATAATTTCCAAGGTCTAAAGAGTTAGTTACCTCTCAAATATATTTCCACCTGTTTGGTTGTTGTGCCCGTTTCCAGGCAAATCTTATAACACACTGTCTTAAAACTCTATACCAGTCTGTTTCATATATTTCCCAAAGCTCGGGTATTGACAATTCCCACCCACAAAATAATTTACGAATCTCTGCTTGAGCCTGTTGTTCCCTGGTATGTGTCAAATTATTGCGACATTTCATACAATAAGGTTGTCTCTTAAATGAAACACAGGACCATTCTTTATCGCAATTTAAACATCGGCAAACAACCCAACATAAATGTCCGGAAGTGGGGTGTTTCACGCAGGGTATTCTACGGAGATCTCCTATACTGGGCGATTCAAGTATTTCTGTCTCCGTCTCACAGCAAAAAGGAAAAACCTGAGGAGTTCCTGTCAGTTTGTATAATCCACCCCCCCGCCCCGTTTGGTCAGGTATTCTCTCCTCACTCCAAGGTGCAAAATATACTTTTCGTAGGGTATTTCCAGGTGGTATTTGGAACCATTGATGTAAACTATTTCTTGCTTCCCTTCTGGAGTGATTCATTTACCGGTCTCGTTTTTCCTTATCTTCATTCGGAGGTCTCCTGGTTCTGATGTTACGGTCCACCTTTCTGGGAAGATAGGTCCCTTAATTCTGCTGGCATGAGTCCATCCTTTTTCTGCTGTCCGTACAGCCGTATCTGTGGTAAGTAAAACAACAAAGGGTCCTTCCCAACGGGGTGTTAGGGAGGTTTCTTTCCAGGTTTTGATTAATACCTGGTCTCCAGGCTGGATTTGGTGTATGGAAATGTCCAAGGGAGGTCTTTGTACTACCAAACCCTTCTTTCTTAGTTCCTGTCTCCTTCTTGTAAGTTCTAAAATATATTCTGTTAAAATTTTATCCTCGACCTTTGGGTGCTCTACTAATAATCCAAAGTCATAAGGCATCCCATACAACATTTCAAAGGGGGATATACCAGTATCTGTCCTAGGTTGAGTTCTAATGTAAAGCAAGGCCAGCGGTAGACATTTAGTCCAATTCATTTTTGTCTCCACCGTAAGTTTGGTTAGGTGTTTCTTTATTTCCCCATTCATTCTTTCTACTTTCCCGGAACTTTGTGGGTGCCAGGGAGTATGGTATTCCCATTTTGTACCGAACAATTCAGTTGTTTCTTTAATTATTTTGGATGTAAAATGTGGGCCTCGGTCTGAGTCAATTACCGCAATAGTTCCATACCTCGGAATAATTTCTTCCAAGAGAATTTTAATAACTGTCTTGCAGTAGCCCTTATCACTGGGAAGGCTTCTACAAAGTGCGTAAGGTGATCAACCAAGACTAATAAATACTGATATCTCCCAACCTTCGGTAATTCAGTAAAATCCACTTGTATTTTCTCAAAGGGCCTTTTAGCCAGTTCACGACCCCCTTGAACCTTCTCCCTAAGTTGTCGTTTATTCACTTTGTGACAGGTTAAACATCCCTCTAAGATCCTTTTGGCTAATCCGTATATTCCGATGCAGGCATATTTTGTTTCAAACTGATCCACTAAAGCCTGAATTCCCCAATGGGTTTTATGGTGTAATTTATTTAGTATTCCTCTGGCTAATCCCTTTGGAAGAATTTCCCTACCATCTGGTAGCAGCCATTTATCACCATCTCTTTTTGCTCCAATTTGTTTTAGCTTATCCAATTCTTGGAGAGTGAAAGTCTTCTCTATTTTTAGCCTTTCAGGTTCCTCTCCCAAGGTCTGAACCATTAACAAGGCAGCCCGTTTTGTCTCTGCGTCGGCTAGATTGTTTCCTCTTACTGTATGGGTTAGTCCCTTCTGATGTCCTTTTACATGGACTATGGCTATCTTTAGTGGACCTCTTAAGGCCTTTAAAACTTCTTGGATTAGTTTTTCATGGACTAATCCCTTTCCCTGGGTGTTAATTAAGCCCCTCTCTTCCCAAATTTTTCCAAAGGTATGCACCACCCCAAAGGCATACTTTGAATCTGTATAAATGGTTCCAATTTTATTTTCTAAAAGTTTTAATGCTCTCATCATAGCATATAACTCACATGCTTGTGCGGACCAAGCTTTATTTAATGGTCCTGACTCTTTTATCTGAAAGGTATACCCGTCCACAATAGCATATCCCGATTTCCGTTGTCCTTCAACCACTCGTGAGGAACCATCCACAAATAATTTCTCCCCTTTGCCTAATTCATCTTCCTCTAAATCCTCCCTTATCTTAGTTTGCAAATTTATTAGTTGGAGACAGTCATGTGTCAAATCTTCCCTAGGTTCCCCATATAAAAATTGGGCAGGATTCTGAACAGAGGTGGTTTCCATTTCTAACCTAGGGGAGTTAATCAAAATTCCCTCATATTTTAGTAATCAACTGTCTGTAAGCCACTTATCAGCTCGTTGTTGCAATACTCCTCGAATGTTATGGGGGGTGTATACCTTTCGTTCACCTCCTAAGGTGACCTTTCCAACTTCTTCTACCAATAATGCAGTGGCCACTATTGCTTGTAAACAAGTGGGCCACCCGCGGCTTACAGGATCTAGTATTTTAGAATAATATCTTACAGGCTTTCTCTGCCCTGCCCACCCTTGGGTCAGAACCCCATAAGCTGTCTCATTATCCACATTGATAAAAAGTTGAAAGGGTTTACGGATATCGGGTAAACTGAGGACAGGTGCTTCCACCAGGTTTCTTTTCACGTTCTCCCAGCGCTTCTCATCTTCAGGGGTCCATTTTACTAACCCATTTTTAGTTAGTTTTTCGTACAAGAATTTTACTTTACTGCTGTAATTTTCTATCCACTGTCGACAATACCCTAACAATCCCAACAGCTGTCTTATCTGTCTTTTATTAGTGGGCGCTGTTAGGGATAAAATTCCTTTCACTCTTTCGGGATCTAATTTCTTGTGTCCCTTTGTGAGCCAATGTCCCAAATATTTTACCTCTTCTTCAGTGAACTGCAATTTGGACTTAGAAACCTTTAACCCCTTGAGGCCCAAAAAGTTTAATAATTTGATGCTCTCATTTCTGACTTCTTCTTGAGTTTTCCCTGCAATCAATAAATCGTCTACGTATTGAATCAGGATTAATCCCTGACTTAATTCGTAGGATTCCAATAATTGTTCCAGAGCTTGTCCAAACAAATTTGGGGATTCTGTGAATCCCTGGGGCAAAACAGTCCACCGTAATTGTTGTTTTCTATGGGTTCTGGGGTCCTCCCACTCGAAAGCAAAATAGTCTCTACATTCTTCTTCTAAGGGACAGGCCCAAAAAGCATCTTTTAAATCTATAACACTATACCATTTATATTCTGGACTTAACTGATTAAGTATAGTGTGTGGGTTAGCCACCACAGGGAACCGGGTAATGATTCGTTCGTTTATGGCTCTCAGATCTTGTACTAAGCGATAGGACCCATCCGGCTTCTTTATGGGCAATATGGGAGTGTTGTGAGGAGACATACAAGCTTCTAAAAGTCCTTGGAACAAAAGTCTCTCAATTACTGGCTGCAACCCTTCTCTCCCTTCTCTGGAGATGGGATACTGTTTTATCCTAATTGGCTGGTCTGGGTCTTTTATAGAGACTGTGATCGGTTTGATATTTAATTTTCCCACCGATCCAGGGCTATACCAAGTTTCTGGATTAATCTTGGCTTCATCTTCAGCGGTTAATAAGCATAACTTTACTTTTAACATCTCTTGGTCTACTTCCAAATTAATTCCTAATTCCACCATCAGGTCTCATCCCAAAAGGTTATATTCAGCTTCTGGGACCAATAAAAATGTTCCCACCCCATCTTTATTTGGGGCTTCTAGTGCTACATTCCTTATCAGGGGCACCTTGAAAGGTTCCCCTTTTGCACCAATTACTTGGAGTTTATCCTTTGATTCAACACATCCAGATGGTAACTTTTGGACGGTTGATCTTTCAGCACCAGAGTCCACGAGGAACTCGAACACTTCATGCTGAGGACCTAATTTCAATTTTATCAAGGGCTCGGTAACCTTAGGGGTCCCCAGCAAATAGAGCCCCTGACCCCCCTAATCTTCCTTAAAAATCTCCTCATCCTGCATTCTTTTCCGACAATTTCTCTGCAGATGTCCCTTCCTGCGACAATAAAAACATTCTATGTCCTGCAAACCAAATCTCCTTCTTCTCGGTTCTACTGGGCCCTTCCAGGGACTTTCTCTTCTCTTTCCCTGAATTTGCCCTTCCCTTACAGCAGCCATCAGGATTCTGGCTTGTTTCTTCTGACTTTCTTCTTCCCTTCTCACATACACCTTCTGAGCTTCTCGTAGTAACTCATCTAACCCCCTCTCCTGCCAGTCTTCTACTTTCTCTAACTTTCTTCTTATATCTGTCCAAGATTTAGCTACAAATTGAGTTTTCAGCAGGGTTTGACCCACTTGGCTATCGGGGTCTAACCCAGAATATAGCTGTAAACTCTTTCTCAATCTTTCCAGCCATTCGGTGGGGGTTTCATCTTTCTTCTGTTGTTCATTAAAGGCCTTATTGATATTTTGCCCTCTAGGTACAGAATCCCTAATCCCCTGAATTATCATATCACGGAGATCAACCATGTTATTTCTATGTGCAGGGTCTTGATTGTCCCAATTGGGCCTCTGTAAGGGCCATTTTACATCCCCGGCGGGACCATGCTGATGCTTCTGATCCCAGTGTCTCATGCCTGCCATTCTGATCATTCCTCGTTCTTCGTTTGTGAACAAGATCTTTAAAATAGACTCCATCTCATCCCAAGTATAAATGTTAGGCCCGAGGAATTGATCAAAACGTTCTGCTACCCCTAATGGGTCCTCTAACAAGTGTCCCATTTCTTTCTTAAATTCCCTCACATCCCCGGAGCTGAGGGGTACAGATACAAATCCAACTCCGGGTTGTGGTCCCCCCATAGCAGTCTCCCTTAAGGGATACAATAAATTTTCCTCCCTTCTTTCTCTGATTTGACTTCTAGTTATTCTTCGATTAGAAGGAGGAGTCTCTTCCTCAGGTTCTGTAGGTGCTGTTGGAGGGAGATCTTGCTCAGGACCTTGTGGTGGCGGAGGAGGGGGGACATAGGGTGGGGGGGACACTGGAGGTTCGTCTGTGTCCCACCTTTTCTTTTTATCATTTTTCTTTTCCTTTAATGGAAACAAATTAGTGTCCTGAGCCGTGCTCAGGATCCATAAAAAGGCATATTCACTCTCCTCCTTACTAAATGGTCGTTTGTTGTTAATGTATATGTTTAATTGTTGGCATATCCAATCCTCTAAGGATCCATGAATTGGCCAATATAAATCTTTTCTTATCTGTTTTCCTCCCCATATTGCCATACAATAATAGACCAATTTCTCCTTGGATTTCCCTTTTAGGGAAGGGGAACTATCCCAATATCGAATCATTAGGCCTAATGGGCTATCTTGGGGTATATCAGGGAGCCCACCCCCACCCCGTATCTTCTGTATGGAACCAGAAGCCTTACTTTTCTTCTGTCCCATCTTCCGGGAGTGCCTTTTCTCACTCAAGTTTCACTCGCTTCCCTCCGTTCGTGGCCCACGCCCTCGCGGACAATGGGAACCGCACTATTAGGAGGTCCACACTCACTTCGTCCGGTGGGCTACTAAGCCCAGTGGACGTCTCAGTCACTCGCACCCCGGGTACCCAATCCCCGACCGAACGGAACCGCAATATACTTACTCACTCCCGAGTCTTCGTCCGGCTCTTTGTGCACAAAAATTACGGGGAACTGCAGTTTCTCCTTTCTCTTTCTTTTTGCTTTCCTATCTCAGTTCGGAAAATCCAGGTGAGCTAAGTCGGAATCTCCTCCAGGACCATCCGAAGATGGGGGCACCCTCCCAGAGTTGAATTCTGAGTTGGCTGTCTGGATCCGAGTCACGGCACCAAATTTGTTATTGTTGAATTTTAAGACAAATCGAGTCCGAAATAGATTTATTAAATATTTATTAAGGTAGGAAAGCAAAAGCAGCGCTGGGCGGCCGGGGAGTCGCAGCTCCACCAAAGACTCGCAAATTCAGGCAAGCTAAACGACTCCTTTTATCTTCACAGAGGTCGATTGCAACATCTTCGGTACGCCCCTCAGCTTCTTCCGAGGGGCTTCTTGCTTGGGGCAATTTCGATAAGATATCGTCACAGAATCAGCTTATACAATCTATTCTTTTCAGGGTTGATTGGTACAATGGCACACGTTAGCAAGACATTAACGGTTTAACATTCGCTCAAGGTAACACATTCTGATGACATTGTGGTTAAGCCTTTCTTGTCAAACAGGGTGTTCCCATGTTTGGTGTTGCCAGATAACATTGTGGACGTGTATCTTCTGGTTAAATAGGAAGTTCTCAAGACTGCTACAATGGGTTCGTTCCTCTTGCTTAACCTGTTTGATCAGCAAATTACCCTTAGTTACTTATTACAAACAGCCTCAGTATTAGTGGTTCTCCTTCATGGATGACCAACTTCTAATGTTGAAAGTAAACTTACGGTCTCTGAATACAGTGAAATCATCAATTTTCTAAAATACTTCATTATAAAGCCACTGACCTGTTGGCTGTGGAAGTGAACGAATTTAGTTACATATTTTGATAAAGATTCTAGACTACAACATTGTCCAAGTAAGAGTAACTCAAAACATCCATGGTGATCCCAACAAAGCCAGGGGACTGAGCAAGTATTTTCAGTCATAAAATGAAAATGCAGTTTTTGTAACAGCACAAAAAGGGGATGATAACTTTCCCATTGGGCAAGTCTGCATCTATTTTTGACAGAACTATCATAAAGCTCAATTGTTAGTAAAGATTTCCTTGAAGTCTTGTCAATTATTTAGGGAATTTGGAATGAAGTTTGACTTCTTTCTACCAGCTATTGGGCTGAATGCAGAAAATGCTGAATGAGGTACTAATGGTCAGTTTGCCAGAGGCCTTAATGTTTGAATTTCTGTTTCCAAGGGATCATACACACATCTGTTTCTAAGAAGTAATTTCTGCCCTCTAATGTGAGTGCACAGTTTAGTGGAAATTGGTGGGCCAGAGACCTTAGCCATAGGCAATAGTGCTGACCAGAAGACAATAGTAATTTATGCAAGAGTGCCAGGCTTCCTGTCTGCATATGTACCCAGAAACACCTTTTCATGTAGTTGTTCCTAAAGCTGCTTGCATGAAATGCCCTTGAGGTGGTCCTTTCTTTTGCAGTAGATGCAGTATCAGAAATTATAGTTGTATGTGTGTCCTGGGTTGAGAGACACAGGACTGACTTTTCTTCTAATGCTGGGGAAAATTGCACTTTTAGAAGACTCTAGTGTCTGAATTTGTGAAAATATTTACTTTATAGCCAGCCAGGCTCTGTGGGATTCAAGGTTAGTGTTTTCGAGCCTTGCCAGGGGCAGGGACAAGGAGGAGCAAGGCCTGGGCATTTGACCCAGGCTGGCCAACAGGAGTATTTCATACCATGAACATCACATCCAATATAAATTAGAAAAGTTTGCTGTGTAGCAGGCTCTCTCTCCCTGATGGTGGCGGGTCCAGACAACTCCTTGCCCCGGTGCCGGAGCCCTGAGGCCTTCCCTTCCTCCTGAAGCCATTGCGCTCGCAGTGTTCGATACTTGCTATCCACTGCTGGGAGTGCACAGCTTCCTACTGATATAGATGGCTGAATACAATTCCTGTATATCTTATATCAGTATCAGGATTAATACTGGTTCTTCAGTATCATTGTTAACTATTTAGTCTTAGTCTATTAAATCTATTTATATTTCAACCCTTGTGTTTCTTTGGGTTCCCCGATTCTCCTTTCCTGGTGGGGAGGGGTCATCGGGTGATAGAATAATTGTCTAACGACAATAGATTGTTATGGGTTCTCTCAAACCATAACAATGTGTCATTAAAAATTATGTTTGGATGCTCTGCAGATGCTTTGCAGAGAGCAAGATGGGTTCCACAAATTGATTTACAGACTGCTTGAAAGGTAAGAAATAGAAGGTCAATGTGGAGAAGAAAAAGAGTTCAGCAGTAAGAGATTAAAAAAAAAAGGGGGGGGAGAAAATTGCCTGTTGGAAAAGGACCTGAGCATGTTGTGTGACTGCTGGCTTAATATGAGCCAGCAGTGTGCCCAGGTGGCCAAGGTGGCCAATGGCATCCTGGCTTGTATCAGAAACAGTGTGGCCAGCAGAACTAAGGAAGTGGTCTTCCCCTTGTACTCACTCTGGTGAGACGGCACCTTGAATACAGTGTTCAGTTTTGGGTCTCTCACTACAAGAACAAGAACTGGAAGGGTCTGGAAAAAAGTCATGAGGAGCGGCTGAGGGAACTGAGGGTATTTAGTCTGGAGAAAAGGAGGCTGCGGGGAGCCTTGTCACACACTACAACTGTCTGAAAAGAGGTCATAGTGAGGTGGGTGTTGGTCTCTTTTTGACATGAAAAGAGGAAATGGCCGCAAATTGAGCCAGGGAAATTCAGATTGTATATTAGTAAATACTTCTTCACTGGAAGTGGTATCAAGCATTGGAACAGGCTACTCAGGGAAGTGGTTGAGCCACCATCCCTGGAGGTATTTAAAAGGTGGGTAGATGTGACATGGCTTAGTGGACTTGGTACTGTTTATGGTTTGACTTGATGATCTTAAGGGTCTTTTCCAACATATATGATTCTATGATTCCTAACTCGTGTGCCTGCATATATTAATGAAAACAGATATTCATTTTTGAAGTCAACAGCATTAGTGACCAATGTATTTTCTCTGAACTTCTACTATTTGGTGGTACTGGAAACAGATTCTAAGAAAATAGTTTGTTTTTAAATATAGGTCAAAGTATCAGGATGGCAGACAAGTTAAAGCTAATTAGAGAGGAAGTTCCTTGTCATAATTTCTATGCCTGTGCATCACATTGTAAAACGACCACAAAGTATGTAACATATGAAATACATTTCAATGGACAATAACTCATATGTCTGGGAAGAATTCTCTGTAGTTCTGTCACAGTTCCTTTGACAGGATGCTCCTTTGTTAGCTGTCCCACCTCCTCTACAGCACTCTCCCCTCATTTTTCCTTTCACCTTTGCCTCCTCTTTCCGTCCCTCTTAGTTGTTCTTAAAGCAAAGCAAATATTTGATTTGTGTACTCAAGCACTATGCAATCAAATGGTCACTATTACAAGTGCAGCTTCACTGGACGCTTTAATCCTGTTGGCTTCATCAAGTATATTCAGCTGCCTTGCTGTCATGTCAATGGCTCTGCAAACCATCTTGGCCACTGTCACACTATAGGCATGGTGAAGAAGATTGACATAGCAGTGACGGAGGCCTGAGCTTCCAGTCTTTCCTCATCAGAAGAAGTCATGAGGGGTAACCTCACATCATGGGCTACAACTGCCCATGCCCATCACCTAATCCAATTCAAAGCTTCCTCTCATAATGTGATACCAGGGTACAACTGCCAGGTACAGAAAGCACTGTTACCCCTGGCTGTTCAAGAATACCCTGTTAGTCAGTTTTGTGTCACCTATCCTGTCTGCTCCTCCCCACAGACGCAATCCCTTTACACTCTACCACTTCTGACCTTCACACTTGGTTCATACCAAAGTTAGCTGACCTTGTTTGTCATAGCAATAAGTAGGAGCCTCTCTGCATACCATTCCTTGGTATTAATTATAAACATCAGGTCTTATCACTCTGGAAGCAGACTACTGTATGAAGATTACTCGATTAATTTCAGAGACTTCAGTTAGTTAGAAGAGGCTTAGCTGAAAAGTAAAATTACTGAACAGAAAAGTTACTATTGGAGGAACTTCTCTAAACCTCTGTCTCTCAAGGGACTCAGACTATGGCTGAATCCACCACTCTGATACCTGGGACAGCATCCAAACCACTCCATTCTCCTTCCTAACCACTTAGAAGGCAGTTATTTCAAAGCACACCATCACAGCAGATATATTGATTTTTTTAAAAGAAGAGATTATTCCTGAAATAATGAGCTGTAAAAAACAGACACTACTAAGGGAAAGCAAAAACCAGAGAATAAGTGAAAAGAGCAAGGAGATGCACAAAAGCTAAAGGATTGGTCCATCAGTCTTGATAAGATAAGAGGGTCATTTTCAGATGCTTAATTCAGTTGAAGATCAAAAGGCAATAGAAAAAAGTCACCTTAATATTTCAGGCTCCTAACAGCTTCACTCAATTAATTTCTTATTAATTTTATGGACTGAATTTCTGTAGCCTAGTTAAACTTTTATTACTCAAAGATAGAGAAAATCTATGTGTGGTTGAGGATGCAAGTTCCTCAGGGTCATGTCCTTTCCCTCTCTGGGCCTGCTGCCGTAAAAGGCAGAAGAATATCAACAAAGAAAGGCAGAAGGGACCATAAGTCCTACGGACAAGCTGGGCTCAGGTCTCTGCCAGACTCCTCAATCCTTAACTTTTGTCTGTATCCTTGTAGAAGGTAGAGCATCTCTGGTGCTCTGGTTGAGGCCCAGATTGCCTCATGGTCTTGTCCTTTCCTTACCTATCCCTACAGCTCTATAAGGTAGGAAAATGTCAACAAAAGAAAGGTAGCATAGACCATCATTCAGCATGGCCACTGCTGCCCAGATCTACACCTGACTACTGAGTCCTTAACTTTGTGTCCGTGTCTTGTAGAAGGTAGAGAATCTCTGTTGTTATTACTGAAGATGAGAGCATCCCATGGTCTTGTCCTTTCCCTCTCTGGCCTTCTGCCATAAAAACCAGGATAATATCAACAAACTAAGGCAGCAGAGGCCATCAGTGACTATTGACACCCCTGCCCAGGTCTCTGCCACCCACTTGAATCCTTAACTTGGTGCCAGTGTTCTTGTAGAACGTAGAGAATCTCTGGGTGCTTGAGGATGGCACTGTGCCATCGTCTGCTCCACTCCTTTTTGGGGCCTGTGGCTGTATGAGAGAGAATAAAAACAATGGGGCATGCACCCTGACTCACCACGGACCACCCCTGCCCAGGTCTCTGCCACACTCTTGAATCCTTGCCTTTGTGTCCATGTTCTTGTAGAAGGTAGAGAATCTCTGGGTGCTTGAGGATGGCAGTGCACCCTGCTCTGCTCTGGTTCCCATCTGTCCTTGCAGCTCTAAATGGCAGGCAATTGGGAAAAAATAAAGGCATTAGAGACCATCCGTTCACGAAGGACACCCCTGCCCAGGTTTCGGCCACCCTCTTGAATCCTTAACTTTCTGTGTCTTCGTAGAAGGTAGAGAAGCTCTGGATTTCTGGCTGAGGATGGCACTGTGCCATGGTCTGCTCCTCTCCTTTTCGGGGCCTGTGGCTATATGAGAGAGAATAAAAACAAGGGGGCATGCAAACTGACTCACCATGGACCACCCCTGCCCAGATCTCTGCCACACTCTTGAATCTTTAACCTTGTGTCTGCGTCCCTTTCAAAGCAGAGAATTGCTGTGATTCAAGACGGGAGTTTGTCATGCTCTGGGCCTGCAACTGTAAGAGACAGGATAACAAACAGGAGGTCAGCCATACTCATTCACCACGGACCACCCCTGCCCAGGTCTCTGCCACACTCTTGAATCCTTGCATTTGTGTCCATGTTCTTGTAGAAGGTAGAGTATCTCTGGGTGCTTGAGGATGGCAGTGCACCCTGCTCTGCTCCGGTTCCCATCTCTCCTTGCAGCTCTAAATGGCAGGCAATTGGGAAAAAATAAAGGCATTAGAGACCATCCGTTCACGATGGATACCCCTGCCCAGGTTTCGGCCACCCTCTTGAATCCTTAACTTTCTGTGTCTTCGTAGAAGGTAGAGAAGCTCTGGATTTCTGGCTGAGGATGGCACTGTGCCATGGTCTGCTCCTCTCCTTTTCGGGGCCTGTGGCTGTATGAGAGAGAATAAAACCAATGGGGCATGCACCCTGACTCACCACGGACCACCCCTGCCCAGGTCTCTGCCGCACTCTTGAATCCCTAACTTTGTGTCCATGTTCTTGTAGAAGGTAGAGAATCTCTGGGTGCTTGAGGATGGCAGTGCACCCTGCTCTGCTCCGGTTCCCATCTCTCCTTGCAGCTCTAAATGGCAGGCAATTGGGAAAAAATAAAGGCATTAGAGACCATCCGTTCACGAAGGACACCCCTGCCCAGGTTTCGGCCACACTCTTGAATCCTTAACTTTCTGAGTCTTCGTAGAAGGTAGAGAATCTCTGGATTTCTGGCTGAGGATGGCACTGTGCCATGGTCTGCTCCTCTCCTTTTCGGGGCCTGTGGCTGTATGAGAGAGAATAAAACCAATGGGGCATGCACCCTGACTCACCACGGACCACCCCTGCCCAGGTCTCTGCCACACTCTTGAATCTTTAACCTTGTGTCTGCGTCCTTTTCAAAGTAGAGAATCGCTGTGATTCAAGATGGGAGTTTGTCATGGTCTGGGCCTGCAACTGTAAGAGACAGGATAACAAACAGGAGGTCAGCCATACTCATTCACCACGGACCACCCCTGACCAGGTCTCTGCCACACTCTTGAATTCTTGCCTTTGTGTCCATGTTCTTGTAGAAGGTAGAGAACCTCTGGGTGCTTGAGGATGGCAGTGCACCCTGCTCTGCTCCGGTTCCCATCTCTCCTTGCAGCTCTAAATGGCAGGCAATTGGGAAAAAATAAAGGCATTAGAGACCGTCTGTCACGAAGGACACCCCTGACCAGGTTTCGGCCACCCTCTTGAATCCTTAACTTTCTGTGTCTTCGTAGAAGGTAGAGAAGCTCTGGATTTCTGGCTGAGGATGGCACTGTGCCATCGTCTGCTCCTCTACTTTTCGGGGCCTGTGGCTGTATGAGAGAGAATAAAACCAATGGGGCATGCACCCTGACTCACCACGGACCACCCCTGCCCAGGTCTCTGCCACACTCTTGAATCCTTACCTTTGTGGCCGTGTTCTCGCACAAGGTAGAGAATCTCTGGGTGCTTGAGGATGGCAGTGCACCCTGCTCTGCTCCGGTTCCCATCTCTCCTTGCAGCTCTAAATGGCAGGCAATTGGGAAAAAATAAAGGCATTAGAGACCATCCGTTCACGAAGGACACCCCTGCTGAGGTTTCGGCCACACTCTTGAATCCTTAACTTTCTGTGTCTTCGTAGAAGGTAGAGAAGCTCTGGATTTCTGGCTGAGGATGGCACTGTGCCATGGTCTGCTCCTCTCCTTTTCGGGGCCTGTGGCTATATGAGAGAGAATAAAACCAATGGGGCATGCACCCTGACTCACCACGGACCACCCCTGCCCAGGTCTCTGCCGCACTCTTGAATCCCTAACTTTGTGTCCATGTTCTTGTAGAAGGTAGAGAATCTCTGGGTGCTTGAGGATGGCAGTGCACCCTGCTCTGCTCCGGTTCCCATCTCTCCTTGCAGCTCTAAATGGCAGGCAATTGGGAAAAAATAAAGGCATTAGAGACCATCCGTCATGAACGACACCCCTGCCCAGGTTTCGGCCACACTCTTGAATCCTTAACTTTCTGAGTCTTCGTAGAAGGTAGAGAATCTCTGGATTTCTGGCTGAGGATGGCACTGTGCCATGGTCTGCTCCTCTCCTTTTCGGGGCCTGTGGCTGTATGAGAGAGAATAAAACCAATGGGGCATGCACCCTGACTCACCACGGACCACCCCTGCCCAGGTCTCTGCCGCACTCTTGAATCCTTGCATTTGTGTCCATGTTCTTGTAGAAGGTAGAGAATCTCTGGGTGCTTGAGGATGGCAGTGCACCCTGCTCTGCTCCGGTTCCCATCTCTCCTTGCAGCTCTAAATGGCAGACAATTGGGAAAAAATAAAGGCATTAGAGACCATCCGTCACGAAGGACACCCCTGCCGAGGTTTCGGCCACACTCTTGAATCCTTAACTTTCTGTGTCTTCGTAGAAGGTAGAGAAGCTCTGGATTTCTGGCTGAGGATGGCACTGTGCCATGGTCTGCTCCTCTCCTTTTCGGGGCCTGTGGCTGTATGAGAGAGAATAAAACCAATGGGGCATGCACCCTGACTCACCACGGACCACCCCTGCCCAGGTCTCTGCCGCACTCTTGAATCCTTGCATTTGTGTCCATGTTCTTGTAGAAGGTAGAGAATCTCTGGGTGCTTGAGGATGGCAGTGCACCCTGCTCTGCTCCGGTTCCCATCTCTCCTTGCAGCTCTAAATGGCAGGCAATTGGGAAATAATAAAGGCATTAGAGACCATTGGTCACGATAGATAGCCCTGCCCAGGTTTCGGCCACACTCTTGAATCCTTAACTTTCTGTGTCTTCGTAGAAGGTAGAGAAGCTCTGGATTTCTGGGTGCTTGAGGATGGCACTGTGCCATCGTCTGCTCCTCTCCTTTTCGGGGCCTGTGGCTGTATGAGAGAGAATAAAACCAATGGGGCATGCACCCTGACTCACCACGGACCACCCCTGCCCAGGTCTCTGCCACACTCTTGAATCTTTAACTTTGTGTCTGCGTCCTTTTCAAAGGTAGAGAATCGCTGTGATTCAAGATGGGAGTTTGTCATGGTCTGGGCCTGCAACTGTAAGAGACAGGATAACAAACAGGAGGTCAGCCATGTTCACTCACCACGGACCACCCCTGCCCAGGTCTCTGCCACACTCTTTAATCCTTGCCTTTGTGTTCGTGTTCTTGTAGAAGGTAGAGAATCTCTGCGTGCTTGAGGATGGCAGTGCACCCTGCTCTGCTCCGGTTCCCATCTCTCCTTGCAGCTCTAAATGGCAGGCAATTGGGAAAAAATAAAGGCATTAGAGACCCTCCGTCACGATGGACACCCCTGCCCAGGTTTCGGCCACACTCTTGAATCCTTAACTTTCTGTGTCTTCGTAGAAGGTAGAGAAGCTCTGGATTTCTGGCTGAGGATGGCACTGTGCCATGGTCGGCTCCTCTCCTTTTCGAGGCCTGTGGCTATATAAGAGAGAATAAAACCAATGGGGCATGCACCCTGACTCACCACGGACCACCCCTGCCCAGGTCTCTGCCACACTCTGGAATCCCTAACTTTGTGTCCATGTTCTTGTAGAAGGTAGAGAATCTCTGGGTGCTTGAGGATGGCAGTGCACCCTGCTCTGCTCCGATTCCCATCTCTCCTTGCAGCTCTAAATGGCAGGCAATTGGGAAAAAATAAAGGCATTAGAGACCATCCATTCACGAAGGACACCCCTGCCCAGGTTTCGGCCACACTCTTGAATCCTTAACTTTCTGTGTCTTCGTAGAAGGTAGAGAAGCTCTGGATTTCTGGCTGAGGATGGCACTGTGCCAAGGTCGGCTCCTCTCCTTTTCGAGGCCTGTGGCTGTATGAGAGAGAATAAAACCAATGGGGCATGCACCCTGACTCACCACGGACCACCCCTGCCCAGGTCTCCGCCACACTCTTGAATCCTTACCTTTGTGGCCGTGTTCTCGCACAAGGTAGAGAATCTCTGGGTGCTTGAGGATGGCAGTGCACCCTGCTCTGCTCCGGTTCCCATCTCTCCTTGCAGCTCTAAATGGCAGGCAATTGGGAAAAAATAAAGGCATTAGAGACCATCCGTTCACGAAGGACACCCCTGCCCAGGTTTCGGCCACCCTCTTGAATCCTTAACTTTCTGTGTCTTCGTAGAAGGTAGAGAATCTCTGGATTTCTGGCTGAGGATGGCACTGTGCCATCGTCTGCTCCTCTCCTTTTCGGGGCCTGTGGCTGTATGAGAGAGAATAAAAACAATGGGGCATGCACCCTGACTCACCACGGACCACCCCTGCCCAGGTCTCTGCCGCACTCTTGAATCCTTGCATTTGTGTCCATGTTCTTGTAGAAGGTAGAGAATCTCTGGGTGCTTGAGGATGGCAGTGCACCCTGCTCTGCTCCGGTTCCCATCTCTCCTTGCAGCTCTAAATGGCAGACAATTGGGAAAAAATAAAGGCATTAGAGACCATCCGTCACGAAGGACACCCCTGCCGAGGTTTCGGCCACACTCTTGAATCCTTAACTTTCTGTGTCTTCGTAGAAGGTAGAGAATCTCTGGATTTCTGGCTGAGGATGGCACTGTGCCAAGGTCGGCTCCTCTCCTTTTCGAGGCCTGTGGCTGTATGAGAGAGAATAAAACCAATGGGGCATGCACCCTGACTCACCACGGACCACCCCTGCCCAGGTCTCTGCCACACTCTTGAATCCTTGCCTTTGTGTTCGTGTTCTTGTAGAAGGTATAGAATCTCTGCGTGCTTGAGGATGGCAGTGCACCCTGCTCTGCTCCGGTTCCCATCTGTCCTTGCAGCTCTAAATGGCAGGCAATTGGGAAATAATAAAGGCATTAGAGACCATTGGTCACGATAGATAGCCCTGCCCAGGTTTCGGCCACACTCTTGAATCCTTAACTTTCTGTGTCTTCGTAGAAGGTAGAGAAGCTCTGGATTTCTGGGTGAGGATGGCACTGTGCCATCGTCTGCTCCTCTCCTTTTCGGGGCCTGTTGCTGTATAAGAGAGAATAAAACAAATGGGGCATGCACCCTGACTCACCACGGACCACCCCTGCCCAGGTCTCTGCCACACTCTTGAATCCTTACCTTTGTGGCCGTGTTCTCGCACAAGGTAGAGAATCTCTGGGTGCTTGAGGATGGCAGTGCACCCTGCTCTGCTCCGGTTCCCATCTCTCCTTGCAGCTCTAAATGGCAGGCAATTGGGAAAAAATAAAGGCATTAGAGACCCTCCGTCACGATGGACACCCCTGCCCAGGTTTCGGCCACACTCTTGAATCCTTAACTTTCTGTGTCTTCGTAGAAGGTAGAGAATCTCTGGATTTCTGGCTGAGGATGGCACTGTGCCATGGTCGGCTCCTCTCCTTTTCGAGGCCTGTGGCTATATAAGAGAGAATAAAACCAATGGGGCATGCACCCTGACTCACCACGGACCACCCCTGCCCAGGTCTCTGCCACACTCTTGAATCCTTAACTTGGTGCCAGTGTTCTTATGGAAGGTAGAGAATCTCTGGGTGCTTGAGGATGGCAGTGCACCCTGCTCTGCTCCGATTCCCATCTCTCCTTGCAGCTCTAAATGGCAGGCAATTGGGAAAAAATAAAGGCATTAGAGACCATCCATTCACAAAGGACACCCCTGCCCAGGTTTCGGCCACACTCTTGAATCCTTAACTTTCTGTGTCTTCGTAGAAGGTAGAGAAGCTCTGGATTTCTGGCTGAGGATGGCACTGTGCCAAGGTCAGCTCCTCTCCTTTTCGAGGCCTGTGGCTGTATGAGAGAGAATAAAACCAATGGGGCATGCACCCTGACTCACCACGGACCACCCCTGCCCAGGTCTCTGCCACACTCTTGAATCCTTGCCTTTGTGTTCGTGTTCTTGTAGAAGGTAGAGAATCTCTGGGTGCTTGAGGATGGCAGTGCACCCTGCTCTGCTCCGGTTCCCATCTCTCCTTGCAGCTCTAAATGGCAGGCAATTGGGAAAAAATAAAGGCATTAGAGACCCTCCGTCACGAAGGACACCCCTGCCGAGGTTTCGGCCACACTCTTGAATCCTTAACTTTCTGTGTCTTCGTAGAAGGTAGAGAAGCTCTGGATTTCTGGCTGAGGATGGCACTGTGCCATCGTCTGCTCCTCTCCTTTTCGAGGCCTGTGGCTATATAAGAGAGAATAAAACCAATGGGGCATGCACCCTGACTCACCACGGACCACCCCTGCCCAGGTCTCTGCCACACTCTTGAATCCTTGCATTTGTGTTCGTGTTCTTGTAGAAGGTATAGAATCTCTGGGTGCTTGAGGATGGCAGTGCACACTGCTCTGCTCCGGTTCCCATCTCTCCTTGCAGCTCTACATGGCAGGCAATTGGGAAATAATAAAGGCATTAGAGACCATTGGTCACGATAGATAGC